>NW_020664435.1:14595295-14637524 GCF_002925995.2 Terrapene triunguis | reverse complement strand
CTTAGCATTGGTATATAAGCAATTGAAAAAAAAATCTCTGTATATTCTTTGTAACATTGGTTCAAGTTATTCATGACACAGTTTGATTTTGTACCATATTTCTCTCCTTAGTACCCTCCCATTGTGTTGTTAGTTTAACACCTTTCTGGCTACTCTGGCTAGCCTCCCACCAAGAAGATTAGTCTGTGAGATGCAGGCCACTTTTGTACAGCCCCCATTCCCACTGGAATCTGACCCAGTATTTCACGAAACCATAACATTCAGCTTCACGCAGGTTATGCAGCCAACAGTTCACTTTGAGTATTTTCACTTCTGGGACCAGAGGGATCTCTGAGAAGATCAGTAGGACTTTTCTTTAACTCACTTCCAAGTTCCCTAAAGTCTTCTATAATCTGTATAGTTCCACATGATGCCATGTTATTGGTTCTGATGTGTATTACCAGTGGAGACTTGTCAGACAACTTCATAATCCCATCTAGTACTACAATCTCATGATCATTTTCTAAAGTCTGGATGGTGGTTTGCACTATGTTTTCTGTGACGTGGCTTGCAATGGTTTATTGTTTGTTTCGTTTCTGCTCATGAACACATTCATGTAAGCACTCACAACCAAAAACAAACAATCACCTGTGTTCCTTTTTCAATCAGAGAATAGGTAGGTAGGAAGGTAGGTCATTACTGCCAATTTTTAAAAAGGGTTCTAGAGATGATCCTGACAATTACATGCCAGTAAGCCTAACTTCAATACCAGGCAAATTGGTAGAAACTATAGCAAAGAACAAAATTATCAGACACACAGAGAAACATGATTTGTTGGGGGAAGAGTCAACATGGCTTTTGTAAAGGGAAGTCATGCCTCACTAATCTATTAGAATTCTCTGAGGCTGTCAACAAGCATGTGGATAAGGATGATACAGTGGATATAGTGTACTTAGATTTTCAGAAAGCCTTTGACAAGGTCCCTGACCAAAGGCTCTTAAAGAAACTAAGTAGTCGTGGGGTAACAGAGTGCCTCTCATGGATCAGTAACCAGTTAAAAGATAGGAAACAAAGGGTAAGTCTAAATGAACAGTTTTCACAATGGAGAGAGGTAAAGAGCAGGGTCTCTTAAGGATCTGTACTGGGACCTGTGCTAGTCACATATTCATTAATGTTCTGGAAAGGGGAGTGAACAGTAAAGTGGCAAACTTCGCAGATGATACAAAATTATTTGAGATTGTAGAATCCAAAGATGACAGTGAAGAGTTACAGGTTAATCTTATTAAACTGGGTGAATGGGCGACAAATTGGCAGATGAATTTCAACATGATATGTGAAAAATAATGCATAGTGGAAAAAATAATCCCAACTGCACATATATAATGATGGGTTTTAAATCAGCTGTTACCACTCATGAAAGAGATATTGGAGCCATCATGGATAGTTCTTAGAAAACTTCAGCTCAAAGGACAGCAGTGGTCAAAAAGGCTAACAGAGTGTTAGGAACTATTAGGAAAGTGATAGAAAACAGGACAGAAAATATCAAAAGGCCATTATGTTAAGCCGTTGTGTGCCCACACCTTGAATACTGTGTCCAGTTCTGGTCACCACATCTCATAAAGGATATAGTGAAAGTGGAAAAGATTCAGAGAAAGGCAACAAATTGATCAAGGATATGGAACGGCTTCCATCAAGGAGAGACTAAAAAGATTATGGCTGTTCATCTTAGAAAAGAGACGACTAAGGGGGAATGTGATGGGACACGCTCCCCCCAGTCAGGAGAAGGCTCATGAGCATCTCTGGCCTCAGTCCCTACCAAATAGCTTTACCTGCAGAGCCTGACCCAGTTGGAAGCAGTAAGCTTAGAAAGGAGAGCTGGTCACAGGAAGGACAGCAACTAGGAGGAAAGCTACTGTGCCTTAGAGGCGACTGACCCTCGTTACAGAGTAGCCAAGAGGGAAACATTTGACAAACTGGCCATGACTTACCAAAACCCAAACAGGACATCTGAAAAGGGGAAAGGGCTTTGAATCCACATGAGTGTGACCTTTGATAAATGCCCTGTCTACCACAGGGGATATGAGAGAGTCTATAAAATCATGAATGGTGTGGAAAAAGTAAATAGAGAAGTGTTATTTATCCTTTCCCAAAATACAAAAACCAGGGTCACTCAATGAAATTAATAGGTGACAGTACTTTTTCACAGAATGCACGATTAAACTGTGGAATTCATTGCCATAGGATGTTGTGATGGCCAAAAGTATACCTGGATTCAGAAAATAAATGGACAAGTTCATGGCTGATAGCTCCATCAGTGGCTATCAGGGATGCAATCCCAAGTTTGGGGTGACCCTAAATGTTGACTGCCATAATCTGGGAGCTATGCAGGGTTGTTGTAGCCTTGTCAGTCCCAGTATACACCTTGTCTCTCTAGAATCTGGGAGGGGAAGATAGGGCTGGATCACTCCAACTGCTCTGTTCCGTACCTCCCCCTGAAGCTCTGATACTGGCCACTGTTGAAGACATGATATTGCTCTAGATGGACCATTGGTCTGAACAAGTATGGCAGTTCTTATATTCTAATAGTTCTTCTGTGTTTTAGTAAGTGCTTTGGAAGTATATGGGCACCCCATCCTGTGTGATCTTGTATCCATGGAGGTTTTAAATTCTTTATAAGTTTCAAAGGCCAGTTCTACACTACAGACCTATATCGGTATAACTACATTGCTCAGGGGTGTGAAAAATCCACACCCCAAGCAACGTAATTATACCAACCTAACCCTGCCCCCCATGTAGACAGTGCTATTTTGATGGGAGAGCTTCTCCCATTGACATAACTACCACCTTGCACAGAGGTGGATTAACTACACTGACAGGGGAAGGTCTCACATCAACATAGTATCATCTTCACTAAAGTGCTACAGTGGCTGTACATGAAGACAAGCACTTAGTATTTCAACACCCTTCCTTGTGTGATAACTTTTTAATTCCCAAAAGTTTTTAATTTTCCCAGTCATCCCAGTGCAATTCTGTACCATTCTCAAGAATAATTTTAAGTGGAGTACTTAACTGTGACCAGTTAGGGATGAATATTTTTATGAGCTGGGTCAAGCCTTGTTGTGGGTTCGGTTAAAACCCCAGTGAGGTTAATCGGTGTGAACTCACCCTTCAATTAACCTAAGTATTAACATAACTCCCATCTTAGATAAAAGGCATGTGTGAACCCACCGAGGAGCCTTTGGACAGAGTATTGTTTTGCTAGGTGTGTGTGGGAGGGTGAGAGAACACACAGAAACGGAGGTTACAGATAAGAAAAGAGAGAAACAGAAAAAAAGAGGCAAGAAAAGCCAAGCAGGGGCCTGTAAGCACAACTTGACCCTGGAAAAAGTTATGGTATGTCTACACTGGCAGAGTTACAGCGCTGCTCAGAGAGTGCTGAAGGGAAGCCGCAGTTGTGCGTTCACACTGTCAGCTGCCTGCACAATAGCGTGTTCACACTTGCGGCACTTGCAGCGCTAGTCAGAGTGGTGCACTCTGGGCAGCTATCCCACAGAGCATTTCTTCCTCTTCTGCTGCTAAGAGTTGTGGGAAGGCGGAGGGGGTCGCAGGGCATCCTGGGTCCTGTCCCAATGCCCCGTGATGCATTGCTTCACATCCCAGTAATCCCTGTGCTTCCGTCTGCATTTGGTACCATCTTTCAACAGTTTGTGTAATGCACACTCTGCCTCTTTGGTCTGCAGAAATGGATCCCACACTGTTGACCAATATGCTGCTTGCTCTCACTAACACATCACATGTGGCAGCGGAGTTATTCCTTAAACTACAAAGGCAAGAAGACATTGATCTTGCCACACGTAGTAGCTACAACACGAGATTGCTTGTGGCATTCATGGAGATGCTGACCACAGTGGAATGCTGCTTTTGGGCTCGGGAAACAAGCACTGAGTGGTGGGATCACATCGTCATGCATGTCTGGGTTGACGAGCAGTGGCTGCAGAACTTTCGGATGAGGAAAGCCACATTCATGGGACTGTGTGATGAGCTCATTCCAGCCCAGTGGCACAAGGACACGAGAATGAGAGCTGCCCTGTTGCTGGAGAAGTGTATGGAAGCTGGCTACTCCAGACTGCTATCAATTGGTCACTAACCAGTTTGGAGTGGGAAAATCGATCATTGGACTCGTGTTGATGGAAGTGTGCAGGGCCATTAATCACATCCTGCTCTGAAAGACCGTCACTCTGGGCAACATGTGTGACATTGTGGATGGCTTGGCACAAACGGGCTTCCCTAACTGAGGAGGGGCGATAGATGGCACGCACATTCCAATTCTGGCACCAGACCACCTAGCCACCTAGTACATTAATTGCAAGGGGTATTTCTCAATGGTTCTGCAGGCGCTTGTGGATCACTGTGGGTGTTTCATGGACATTAACACAGGCTGGTCCGGAAAGGTGCATGACACACGCATCTTTTGGAACACTGGCCTGTTCAAGAAGCTGCAAGCAGGGACTTTCTTCCTGGACCAGAAGATCACTGTAGGGGAAGTCGAAATACCCATTGTGATCCTGGGAGACCCTGCCTACCCCTTAATGCAGTGGCTTATGAAGCCATACACGGGGCACCTTGACAGCAGCAAGGAGCAGTTCAACAACAGGCTGAGCAAGTGCAGAATGGCTGTTGAATGTGCTTTTGGCCGTTTAAAGGCCCATTGGCACTGCCTATATGGGAGGCTGGACCTGGCCGATGACAATAATCCTATGCTTATAGCCGCGTGCTGTATGCTCCATAATATTTGTGAAGGGAAGGGTGAAAGCTTCACTCAGGGCTGGACTGCTGAGGCTCAGGGTACGTCTATACTTACCTCCGGGGCCGGCGGTAAGCAATCAATCTTCTGGGATCGATTTATCGCGTCTTGTCTAGACGTGATAAATCGATCCCAGATCGATCCTGGAAGTGCTCGCCGTCGACGCCGGTACTCCTGCTCCGCGAGAGGAGTACGCGGAGTCGACAAGGGAGCCTGCCTGCCACGTCTGGACCCGCGGTAAGTTCGAACTAAGGTACTTCGACTTCAGCTACGTTATTAACGTAGCTGAAGTTGCGTATCTTAGTTCGAAGTGGGAGGTTAGTGTGGACCAGGCCTCAGTGCCTGGAGGCTGAATTTGAACAGCCAGAGACCAAGGCCATTAGAGGGGTGCAGCGCAGGGCCATAAGGATCAGGGATGCCTTGAGGCAGCAATTTGAAGCTGAAAGCCATTAACATTTGTTGCTATGCTCGGGAGTGCAGTGCTTGTAATGCTAAGAGGTGATTATGATTGGTGCAGATAATGCACTATGAAGATGTAAAAACATTGCCTGTTGCTTTGCAGGGCTCTGTTTGCTTTCAATTAATGGAATAAAGATGCTTTCAAAGCAAAACAATTCTTTTATCAAAAAACAACCACCAGAGGAGAGTGACAAACAAAAAAACCCCACATCAGCACTGTGGGGGATGGGGGAAGGAAGGGTCCCAGGAGGAAGCGAGGTCTCAGGATGGTTAAAGATTTGTGTATGTCCAGGTATCATATGCAACCTTCTCCTTTGGAGTACAGTGCAGCAGGTACTGTACTTCAGCAGGGCTAAACTGCAGAGGGATGGGTGTTGAGTGCAGTGGGTACTGGGAGTCCACAGGGCTGGACTGTGACAGGGCAGGAGTGGAATGCTGCGGGTAGAGAGTGGAGCCAGGAGGTTGATAAGAGTGTGTTGGTGGTGTCTGGGGGGTGCATGGGAAAGAGTTTTGCGACACCAGCTGCAGGGGAGGGCGGGAACGGAGCTGCTAGGTTTGCAGTGCTTGTAGCACCTGGAGCGTGTCCGCTTGGTGCTCCATAAAGTTTAACAGCTGCTCCGTGGCTTTGTTCTGGAGACACTCCTTCAATTCCTGTTTCTCAGTGGCAGAGTGCATCATGACATCACACAGAAAGTCCTCCTTAGTTCTTCGTGGCTGCTTTCTAATTCTGTGCAGCCGCTCAGCCGGTGATAACAAAGAGGGAGGCTGGGCTCCCAAGATCATATCTGTGAAGCCAAAATGCAACCTTTTACAGAAGTAGTATTGTTTGCAACACACAGACCACTGATTTAAAACACAGCCACTATTCACATACCTGTCACTAACTGGCTGACCCCAGGCAAGCACACATGAGCCACAAGACCCCCAAAATGGTGAGTAACCGCAGGGGAAATCAGTGTTCCAGGACCGTACTGTACACTGGGCACATGACTTTTGGGGAGAGCCAGCACTGTAGGGGGGGGGCCTTATAATCATTCCTGTCCCCACATTTTCCACAGGCTGTGTTCATTATGGAAGATATCTTGCTGCTGAGGGTGAGCAGGGAATCAAGGGAGGGTCTTCTCCAAGACTGCAGCACCGCCCTGCCCCTTATGCAGCTCGCCTGTGTGCAGCAATGGTCCTCCCCCACCAGTGACAGCAGAGTGGCGTGGGAAAGTTACCCTTAATGGGGCAAGAAACAAAGCAGCTCTGCCAAAGAACCTGTGGCCGCGGATTGCCCAGTATCTCCATGAGAGTTTCCTGGAGATCTCTGAGGCAGATTCCCATGAAGTGAAGGAGTCAATCAACACCCTGTTCCGCCACTCAGACTAGGCATGTGATGGTACGTGCATCATACAGACACAAGCCTGCTTTCTGCAACCCTCCTGCCTCCAACAACTCGCTTCAGCGATTCCTAAAATCAAAGGCACTTACCAGAGGCCTCCTCTCCTGTTTATGCTTTGCCAAGATTCGACAGCTGTGACTGGCTAGCCTCCTCTGTGGTAGAGAAGAGCTCTGGGCTCCATGCATCTCTGACCGCCAAGTCATCCTCTGCCTCTGGGTCCCCCTCCCCCTCCCCCTCCACAGCCTCATCCAAGATTTCCTCCTCCTGGCTCGGTCCATTCTCGACTGGCATGTAAGCCACCGAAGTATCCACAGTGGCCTTCGCAGTGGAGGTGGGGTCGCCACCGAGTATCGCGTCCAGCTCGTTGTAGAACTGGCAGCTCGTGGGCACAGCACCCGAACGGTGGTTTGCCTCCCATGCCTTGTGGTAGACGTTCCGCAGCTCCTTCACTTTGACGCTGCACTGCAATGTGTCCCTGTCATGGCCCCTTTCTGTCAAGCATCGTGAAATCTGTCTGTAGGTATCATAATTCCTATGGCTGGAGCGCAGCTGGGACTGGACAGCCTCCTCTCTCCAAATGCTGATGAGGTCCAGCAGCTCAGCATTGTTTCAAGCGTGGGATCGCCTGGTGCATGGAGCAGGCATGGCCACCTGGAAAGATGCGCTGAGACCACTGTATGTGTCACAGAGAAAACAGGAAGGGGACTTTCAAAATTCTGAAGGAATTTAAGGGATGGGGATGACGGTTGGTCACCTGAGGGCAGGGCAGTAGAGTTCAAATTGATGACCAGAGAGGTGAGAACAGGCATTGTTGGACACCTCCCAGAGGCCAACCACAGCGCTGTAATTGAGCAGGATGTCTAAACTGGCACCGTGATGCTGTACCCCCGGTGCAGAAAGCTCTACGCCTCTCATCATGGTGGTTTTTTTACAGTGCTGCAACTGCACAGTTTCTGTGCACTAAGCGGCTTGGCAGTGTGTACCCCTCAGGAGTTACAGTGCAGAAAGCTTCCTTACTGCGCAGAAACTTGCCAGTGTAGACAAGGCCTTAGAAAGAGCATTTTTGGGTCTGGTATTGGCTAAAGGGGCTGGTAAGCTAAGGAACTTCTTTTTTGTTCTTGGATCCTTCTGCATTCAGAGACACAGGACTTGGTACATTCCTTGTAAATAAACAAGATTGCATCAAAGAAATAACTGGCTACCATCGACTTCTACTCCCAACAGGAACACTCTTAGAGCGCTGAACTTTCACTAGCTGCTCAGATCAAAAAGGGACAACAATATGCTTAGATATGTTTTCACACCCTATATTTCTAGTCTGAGTTTGCCTAGCTTCATCTTTCAGCCATTAAGTCTTGTTATGCCTTTTTCTGCTAGATTAAAGAGACATCTTCTGTCAGAAATACTGTCACTACGTAGGTACTTATAGTTCATGATCAAATCTTCTCTTAATCTTCTCTTGGATAAACTAAATAGATTGAAAGAATTAAGCCGGCTTTCAAGACCTGAATCAGTCTTCTAGCTCTTTCATAGAATCATAGACTCGTAGGACTGGAAGGGACCTCAAGAGCAGTGTTCCCTCTAATTTTTCCCATGCCTGTGCGAAATGAATTTGGTTATGAGCACCAATATGGAGGTGTCGTGTGACACATCACCTCCATATTGGTGCACATAACCAAATTCATGTGGCGGGGTGGGGCCGAGGAGTTTGGAGTGTTGGAGGGGGCTTAGGGCTAGGGCAGAGGGTTGAGGTGAGGGAGGGGGAGGGCTCTAGCTGGGGGTGCGGGCTCTGGGGTGGGGCTGGGGATGAGGAGTTTGGGGTGCAGGGTGCCCCGGGGCTATGGCGGAGAGAGAGGACTCCCCCCAGCTCTCTCTCCCTGCAGCAGCACCTGGGCTGGGGGCGGGAGAGGTGCCTCTCTCCGCCGCGGCAGCTTGGGGGCTGAGGCTGCGGGATAGGTGCCTCTCCCCCGGCCACAGCAGGTCCGGGTCGGGGCTGGGTTGGGGCCGGGGGAGGGGCACCTCTCCCCTGGCTGCGGCAGGTTCTGGCTGGGCTGGGGCACCTCTCCCCCGGCTGTGGCAGATCAGGGCCAGGCTGGGGCCGGGGAAGGGGCACCTTTCTCCTGGCCACGGCAGGTCCAGGGAGGGGCTGGATTGGGGCCAGAGGAGGGATGCCTCTCTCCCGGCCATGGCAGGGCTGGGGCTGCGGGAGAGGCATCTCTCCCCGCCGCAGCCCTGAGTGCTTGCGTGGTGCTTAATAGGCTGCTGCGCGGCCGTACAGCTTAGAGCGAACTTAGCTCGAGAGGTCATCTAGTCCTGTCCCCTGCACTCAAGGCAGGACTAAATATTATCTAGACCATCCCTGACAAGTGCTTGTCTAACCTGCTCTTAAAAATCTCCAATGACGGCGATTCCACAACCTCCCTAGGCAATTTATTCCAGTGCTTAACTGCCCCAACAGTTAGGAAGTTTTTCTTAATGTCCAAATTGGAATTCTTTCCAATTTGTCAACATCTTTTTAAAAGTATGGGCACTGTAACTGGACACAGTATTCCAGTAGTGGGATCACTAATGACATGTAGGGTGATAATACCTCGCCCTACTTCTATATGACCGCCTGTTTATATATAGCTAAGAATTAAGTCATCTATTTTAGCCACCACATGGCACTGGGAACTCATCATCATCATCATGACCATTAGGAGTCGCTGTTTTCAAAACTACAGTCTGTCCATCTCCTTTATCCTAGAACCGTGACTTACATTCTTTGTCTTAGGCTACGTCTTCACTACCCGCCGATCCGGCGGGTAGCAATCGGTTTATCGGGGATCGACTTACCGCGTCTCGTGAGGACGCGGTAAAATCGATCCCTGATCGCTCTGCCGTCGACTCGGAAATCCACCTCGACAAGAGGCGGCAGCGGAGTCGGCGGCAGCGCGGCAGCGGTCGGCTTTCCCCCGTCCTCACCACCAGGTAAGCCGACCTAAAATACGCAACTTCAGCTACGGTATTCACGTAGCTGAAGTTGCGTATCTTAGGTCGGAACACCGCTGTAGTGTAGACCTAGCCCTAGACATATGACCTCACAATTACCTGTACTAACATCTACACTGGTCAAGTGAGCCTCCTTACCATGCAGTCCAGATAACTTGGTAGAACTGACCTGATCATTATTTACCACTTCACCATCTTGTGTGTCATCTGCAAACTTTACCAACAATGATTTCATATATATATACAAATATATATATATATTTCCCCCCAGATCATTGAATAACATTGGTCCAAGTACAGATTCCTGTGGGATCCTAGTAGAAACACTCCTATAAGACGATGGATCTCCATTTACAGTTATTTTTTTAGATCTGTCAGTCAGTTTTTAATTCATGTAATATGTGCTACATTGATTTTGTATAGTGCCATTTTTTAATCAGAATGTCATGTGGTAATAAGTCAAATGCCTTACAGAAGTTAAGTATATTCTATCAATGCAGATGTTTATCAACCAAACATGACCTCATTATAAAACGATATCAAGTTTGTTTGACAAGATCTGTTTTCCATAAAATAATTTGATTGGCATTAATTATGCTATCATCCTGTAATTCTTTACCAATTGCATCCCTTATCATTCTTTCTATGATTTTGCCCAGGATCAATATCAAGTTAACCCACCTATGCCCAGGTCATCCCATTTGCCCATTTTCATATTGGCACATTACCTCTGAATTTTCCCCAATATTCGCTATCTTAAATACATTCTAGACTATTCAACATCCCATCAAATTCTTCGAGAATAACTTCTACACCCTGTTCTGTAGACAGGTTTTATACTCAGTTTGATCATGTGTATTTGCAGACTGCTCTTCAATTCAGACACACATGGGACTTCCTATGCCACTATTTCAAACTCTTCTGTCCTTGTAAAGACATGACAGTGTAGCTTTGCCAGAAAGATTCATTTTGTGCCTAATTTATGAAACTAGCTCAGTTTTCAGTGTTGACCTTGGGCCCAGCAATTGCTGTGATTATGGTGCACTCAGCTCCAGTATCTATTTTGAAATTCACTTTTTGTTCATATATTTCCAAAGTCAGAAACCAATCTGTTGTAGAATCTTCCTTTGTAAATTAAGGGACCCAATACAACTCTGTTTCATCATCAGAGCTTTCTCTTTAAGCTGCACGTTCATAAGTGCATTTTGCTAATGCACTCCTTGTGCCAAATACCTTTGCATTGTGTTGATTTCCTCCACATTTATTGCAAACAAATCTGATCTCTGCTGTGTGTTTACCCTTGTATTCTGTCTTTATGTTTTGGTATGCATTTTTAATTAGTTGCACTTCTGTTCGCTCATCACTTATGTGTGTAAGCACACTTTTCACTAGCTTTCCAAATATTGCTCTTTGCAGCATCAAGTTCATTTCTTGCATTAACGTTGCTGTGAGCAGGTTATCGGTTATATCACAAATAGTTCAAGATCTGCTCACTCTGTTAACTGTTCAAATACACATAAGTTAGATTTATTAAATAGGTCCATAACGCAATGGTTGATCATCTCACCTTGCAGCTAGTTTATTCTAAAGGAAATCTGCCTTTTCAAAGGGATGTTTTTGCACAGATTTACCTTCTTTGCATTATTATTTTGTACATTTTTATCGTGTCCCATGTTAGGCCATGTCAAAATTATGTTACTACAAAATTATGTTGACCTAACTTACGTCGGCATACAGCCACTGCAGTTATTAAATCACTTCTGTGTATGCACACTTGGCTCCTTGTGTTGGCAGTGCACATCCTCACCAGGAGGGCTTGTATCAATTTTATAGTTGGTGTGGGACCTTGTGGGATAGCTTCTGGAGGACAGTAATGGTCAAAGTAAACAATGCAGTGTCCACACCGAGGCCTGGTCTACACTGGGGGGGGAATCGATCTAAGATATGCAACTTCAGCTATGAGAATAGCTTAGCTGAAGTCGACGTATCTTAGATTGACTTAGAATCACTTACTTTGCGTCCTTGCGGCGTGGGACCGATGGCCGCCGCTCCCCCGTCGACTCAGCTTCTGCCTCTCACCGTGGTGGAGTTCCGGAGTCGATGGCAGAGCGATTGGGGATCGATTTATCACATCTACACTAGACACGATAAATCGATCCCCGATAGATCGATGTAGACGTACCCTGACATTATGTTGACCTAATTCCTTCAACCGTGACTCTACGCCGCTTGGGGAGGTGGTGTTACTAAATCGGCATAGAGAGACACTTACATCAGCGGGAGCCAAATGTAAGTGAAGATACTTCCTCAGCTAGGTCAACAGAAGGCAGCTTACATCAACCTAACCCTGTTGTGTAGACCGGGCCTTATTAGTCTCCTCTCTGAACAGTTAATCATTCTCAGACCAGGCCTACAATACAAACCTACATTGGTGTGAAAAAACCACATCCCTGAGCAACACAGTTACACCGAGGTAAACCCCCGCTCCCGGCCCAGTGTAGACAGCACTATGTCGATGGGAGAGCTTCTCCGGTCAACATAACTCTCAAGGAGGTGAATTAGTTACACAGACAGGAGAAGCTCTCCCACTCCACATAGTAGCATCGTCAATAGAGTGCTGCAGCTGTGCCACTGCAGCTTTTTAAGAGTAGACCTGCCCTCAGTCTCTTTTTGTAACGTGGTCTTTCCATGCTCCTAATCATTTTTGTCACCCATCTCTGCACTATCAAGAGTGCACTATCAACATATATATATGCTTATATATGCTTAAGCATGCATCTAAACACCTTCAAGATCTGGCCTAGCTTCTCCCCTCTCTGCATCTCTTTCCTCCTTTCATTCTAGCTGTCCTCTTCACGTTTGCACTCTCCCCAGGCCTTTTCTCCTCAATGCTTTCTGTGCATTCTTCTCCCATCATCATCCTTGCGCCTTCTATGCAATCTCTTAGTCCTGGAATGATCTCTCTTTCTTGCATCATAGGATAGCACCCGTCAAGGGAAATTTAGGGACCCAGTACATCAAGTTCCCTGGGCCCTGCCTCTGCACTGTTTACACAAATGTTATCACAAACACTAACAAATGTTTTGGGGGCCCCTCTGAGTTTGGGGCCCTGATACAATTGTCCCCCCTTTCTCTTATCGGTTCTGACTGTGTCCATTAAAATTCTTGCTTAAAATTAGTTCCTTCCATGTACCTGGAGGTTTTCAGTGGTGATCCATTGAGACACCTAAAACTGCTCCTAGCAATTCTCAACACTCTATGTATTATGTGTCAACTATATTTTCTGATTGTAAACTCCTTGGGGCAGGGATTATGAGTATAATTCAGTTCCATTGTTAAGTGCCTAAATCCCATCCGTGGCACCATTATGATCCACAAAACTTCTGCTCAGCTACTACCTAACTTCTGTAGGTGCCCAGGGTGTCTAAGTCTCAGGCCCTGGGGTATGTGCACTGCCATCCCACTGTAGGCAGACAAATGCCTCACTCTCACCTGAACCCAGAGCAATCAACAAGCCAGGAGAAGATACACAGAGCAACACCTAGTCCATGTTTCAGACCTGATCCAGTAGGTGTGCTCAGAGGCCGCCTAGCACTTGCTGTACACCAGCCCACGCAGCATGGGGGACAGAATGTAGCACTCTGATAAGTGCAGGGCTCCACATTCCATGCATCATGTGAGCCACAGGCATGCATAGGGCAAGCATGAGTGGGGTCTTGCATGCAAACCAGAGAGCTATGAGGAGATCTATTAGGGGGCACAGGAGTTAGGCAGAGCTAGGTGCAGGTGGTAGGGTACCTTGCCAGGGATGGGGATCAGGTTAGTGCAGAAGAGGGATCGCTAGTGGGGCATCCAGAAGGGCATAAGTTAGAGGTCAAGGGCAGCTTGGTGTAACTGGATAGGGTGGGGAGCCACAGATAGCTAGGGCAGGAAGGAGGGGAGGGCACTCAGGGGAGGGAGAGGGAGGACTTGGAAAGGGCTAGGGAGAGACGCATGTGGGTAGACAAGGGTGGGGGGAAGAGTGGCTACCAGGAAGGGAGAGAGGAGGCCAAACAGTGCGTCATTCATGCACATTCATAATGCATCATCTGCTGTGGCAGCAGCAGGATGAAGAGGAACGTAGGCAGAGGGTAAATGCACCCCAACCCTGAGGCCAGCCAAAATTGAAGCCTAGCCGTCATCTACTGCCATCCCCGAGAATGTACCGCCCTGCTGCAATTTCATGCATGCATGAAACCAGTATGCATGTCACCAGTTCTACAGACTCAACTTAGATGCACTCCACCATCTTTGTGATATGCTGCTGGATGACCAGTCCACCACCACGCACAGGAGTCAGGCACTATCCATCACCTCATAGGTCAGCATCATGCTGGCCATACTGGCCATAGGATCATTTCAGTGAGTCGCTGCACAGAAAATCATCATCAGCTGGTCTACAGCCTTCAGGGTTCTGGCCCAATTTCTCCACACTAGAACAGTTTCAACAGGAAAGGCTGAAATAGTCCCACATCAGAATACCCCATAGCCAATGGTTAGAGAACTCTCCTGAGAGTGATTACAGAATCCCACTTCAATCCTTCCTCACCAGCTGGCAGGCAGTGGGGACAGGACCTTGGGTCCACCTCATCCATGATGAATTCTCTAACCTGTGGTCTACCACCAACTCCTTCTCCTCCCTCCTTCCCTGCTAATGGATCGCTAGCAGAGCTAGGCACCGATATCTGAGAGAGGGGCGGGGCTCAGCACACACACCTCTAGTCATCATCTCTCATTGACTAGTTTGGGTGGCTCCCCACCTAGTGTGCTGGACTTGTGGATCACATTTTTAGGGACCTAACTTTTCCCATTCATCCTCTAGGGGGCTTTAGGCACTTAACTTGACACTGCAGATAACAGTATTGCCCCCAGGTTTTCTAGGCACCTAAAAGTTAGATGCTGTGGCACTCCGCGTGGCAACACCTAAGTCCCTTTGTGGATCCCACACTGTGTCTTTATAACAGCTGAACACACTATTGGCACTTAAATAATACAGCATAAAATACTCAGACTCTCCTGGGTAACAACAACTTGCTTTTCAAGTATTACAACAACCTTCATCAACTATTTGAGACAGCATTTTAATACTATAGTTGGGGCGGCGGGTTATCTCCACTGCTCTTCAGTTGTTTCAGATAAAGAACTGCTTTAGAATTTAGTAGTGATTTTCTCAGCCTAAATGGATTCAGTTCCCTGCAATGTTCATTAATCTCACCTGAAGATGTCTTGCATTTGTAGACTGAATTGTTGGGTCTAGAACAACTTTCAGGTTTTTGGTTTTTTTTAAAACAACATTTATGTTTTAAGTTGTTTGCTTTTAATACCCTTTTTGCAACCTTCAGCAGTAACAAAACAAACCTTTAAGTTGTACTGATGAACTAACTTTGTTCTAAATGCAACATTTCCCTCTGCAAACTTAAGCCTTTTCAAAGGGAAATTAATGTTGCTACTTTATAAAGAAGGTACCTTAAGACCGTCATGAGGAAATGAAATAAATAATCCACCGAAACAATAAAGATCAGTTATGACATAATTGCAGACTAGCATTCAAGGGCTCAGGAGGTACAATGCCTTCCTCTTCATTAATCAAAGTTAATATAACATTACAGATGTCCTTATTCAGAGATTTTTTTTTTCAGAACCACATCTCTAATGGCAGATGCCAAATAAAGTATGCATATTTTCTCCTACTCCATTTGTCTACTGCATGTAGAAAAGGGTTTTAGTCTTGTTTACAGCAGCATTTTTTAAATCTGTGAAAATTTACCATTAAGCTAATCATCATCTCTAGTAGAAATAATCAAATATCTCTTTAGCTAAACTTTAAGTTAAAAAGTACACAGGATCTCCCTGAAAGACAAACTAAGCTGGAAATTAAACTCATTTAATTGCTTTCTCTTGGGAGACAGTGAGGTGGCTTGCTAAAAGACTCTGTGGAAATACCACAATCCACACACGGTAGCACATTATAGCATTTCTGCCTACAATATTAGAAGGATAGTTATTACAATAAACGTATCCTGGGTTCAGTGTATTTATAAAAAAAAAAAAGAGTAAAAACCCCAATGTGCTTCCTATTAAACCATTAATACATGAGCAACTAACTGCCTTTAGGCCTATTGCAGCTTTAAAAACTCTCTCTATAACTTCTTTCTAGTGACCAACTCTTTCCACCCTACCAAACAAGAGGAGAAAGAGCAATAGCTCTCTATATAGGGACAAAGCCCCTCCCAGGTGCCTGTTTTTTATGTAAGGTTCAAACTTGCATCTCTCCATGCCCTTTATCATGAGCTTCAGCTGGTCCTCATCACCAGCCAGGCAGTTCAATTAACAGAGAGATTATTCTTCCCTAGATAGTTTCCTGCATCTTTAACCATTTGTGTGCCCCAGGAAGATAGTTGAAGAAGGAGGAAGGGACTTCACTCAGGCAAAACTGACCATGTCACATTATTTGCCTCAACTTCTGAGATCCTTAGAATCCTCACTTCCCAAAGTCACAGCTTCATATTAGGAAGTGTTTCTATCTCTTTGGGAATGCAGTCTGAGGCTTTCATATGCATTTTCTTCAGGACAGCAATGACACATCTTAAAGTCTGCTACTAATTCCCCTCTCCCCAACTTGTCTTTCCTCATCTGCTTCTTATTGAAGTATGGGGGTCACAGAGGTGAGACAAAAAATCCACCAGTGTCTCATGCTTACCAGGTCTATATTTTACTAGAGGCAGCAGGACACATAGCACCACCTCTTATTAAGATTTCCTGCCATTTCCCATTATAAGATCTTTTTTTTCAGTCACATATAACTTTTCCAAACTTAACGTGTTTCGGCTGAAATTGTCCATGTCAGATGTCTACCTCAGGCTGATGGGTTTTTATTTATTTATTTATTTTTTTTTTTGGAAAATTTCAGCCAAAACAGTTCAGCCATTTCCAAGAAAAAAATGTTGTTTTGCCCATGTTAAAAAAATTCTGGCAACCTTTTTCTTTAAAAAAACTGTCTCCTCTATGCTTTAGAACAGGGACTTGAAATTTGGCAGGGGGTGGGGTGGGATGGACTTTATGCCAACCCCATGAAAATCTGCTCATATTTGGCCAAGTTATAGGTCTTTGAAAAATCATATTGCACATGGTCAGTAAAGACATCTTATATTTTAGCAGCTAAAATTCCTGAAAATTCTGTCCACAAGGAGCACATGCTCCAGCCTGAGGCTAAGCAAGACTTTCCCTGTTCTGGGCCATGACAGGTCCAGACATCTGAACTGAGAGCAAGGAGTCTCTCTCTCTCCTGTGGTCTCACTGACTCCCCTACTGGGTCCAGGCAGTGTAGAGGAGGAAGCTGTCTGATTTGAATGAAGATAACATCTAGCCTTAGACCTGTGAGAGAAGTAGATTGTTGAGAGAAGAAGCCTGGGGAACTGGGGGTGAACCAGGGACTGGAGGCAGGGGGCAGGGGAGAGAAGGAAAATAACCCTGGGTGTGAGAGGTGAGAGAGACTGAGCCTGGGAACCAGGGAGTGAAATGTGGGGACTGAGAGAGCTTGGGGGGGGGGGGGGGGGGGGGGGGGGGATTAGATGAGGAGGCGGGGGGAGATTAGGACAAATTGGACAAAGAGACTAAGACTGAGAACCAGTGAAGGCAGGGGGAAGAAGGATAAGAGAGAGGGGAGCAAGACCTGACAAGGAAAAAGGATGTCGGGGGAGTGAGGGAGAGAACTAGGACTTATTGAACGAAGTCTAAAAGAATGGAAAATGGAGCCAAGGGTGCAACTGAATTTGGACAAGGAGTCAGAGTGTGGGGGAGATTGGGAATGGGAGCCATTGAGGACAGAGAATGTGGGCAGGAGGGAGCCACTGGAGGCCAAGGTGAGGGAGAGAAACAGTTTATGTAAAGAGCCCAGAGGGGGGAGCTGGCTGGGCAAGAAGACTAGGGATAAGGAGTTAGGGCATGGGGGAACCTGGACCGATTGTGGAACCGGGGGGAATGGCAGGCCTAAGTCTGCCCATAGCTACAGGCCCTCCCCCTTAGCTGGGGGAAGGGACAAGGGGACCTGGGCCACAACTGAATACTGGGGACAACAGATGAAAAATGGGGGTGAAGATCAGAGGGCAAAAAATCAGGGAACCAGAAGGGGACACAGAGCAGAGAACTCCTGACAGTGCCCACTGCTCCTCAAAGGCATCCAAGGAGTCAGTGGACACCGCCCAGAGAAACTCTCCCCAGAGGCAGGATTAGACAAGGGAACAGAAGTAGGCTCCAAAGTCACAGAGCACCCCCCTCCCACATCTAGCTTCCTCCTCCTGGTATGATGGATGGCCATCTTGGCCAGCGCCAGGAGGAGGCTGACTAGGAGGTCTTGCGCCTTAAGTGGGGCCACAGATGGGGTGTGCAAAAATCAGGAGGTGTGGGGAAAAGTGCAGCCAGAACCTCAGTAAGAGGTACTGGAGGAGCCAGAAAAAGAGGGGCTGCAATCTGACTCACTCTACATAGATGCAGGGGTGCTGGAATGAGGGGTGCTGGCGGTACAGCAGCACCGCCTGGCTTGAAGTGGGTTCCATCATATACAGACTTTACAGTTTGGTTCAATGGCTTTCAGTACCCCCACTATGCAAACTGTTCCAACGCCCCTGCATAGGTGTGCACCAGGGTCTCCCTCTCACTGCAAAAGAGGCAGGTGGCAGGGAGTTTGTGAACCACACCAGGCACATCCCTATGCTCATGGCTCTGTGAAGGAGCCACCAGCTAGTATCCCCAGCAGGCTGTGGGACTGGAGTGGTGTACAAACTGGCCCACAGGGTTTCCTTGCTCTCCTAAGGGTGTAGAGAAGGAAACTCTTGTCTGTAGGACCCCTGCTGCATTTGTTGCAGAAGTTGGAAAGTGTGACGTGAATGAAGCGGGGGATTTCAGGAAGAAAAGGAAGGGTCTTGGCTAAGGAAGATGAATGCTGTTCTGGAGAATTGGATTCTACCCCTGCCTCTGCCAGAGTTCCTATGTGATGCTGGGTAAGTCACTTAAATCAAACTTTTCACAGGTGGTCATGAATTGCATGTTCCTCATTTTCTGGTGCCTTACTTGAAACCCTAGGGTCTAATTTGTAGAAGTGCTGAGCACTCATAGCTGCAACTGAAGTCAGTGGGAGTTGTGTTTTGAATATATAAAGTACTATGTAATGCTAAGTACTTTGAAAAAATAGGTCCTAGGCCTCTCAAATTGGGCACCCAAATTTACTGGAAACTTTTGACTTTAATCTCTCCATGCCCTCAATTTCCCGTCTGTAAAATGGGGATAATACGACCCCCATACCTTGCAGGGATCATGTGAAAATAAATTAATGTTTGTGAAGCACTCAAATAATATAGTGATGAGCACCATAAGACAGCCCATGAAGAAATTAATAATTAAGTCTTCAGAGCAGGGTTTGAAATAGTGTGCAGTAAATAAGACATAAGACCACACATTGAACAATGAAGAGAAAGTAAAATATTGAATAGCTGCTTGTTAAGTCCTTTCTGTGCATTGAAGGAGGCAGGGGTTCAGAGGAAAAAATAGATATGATCATGTAATTAGAGACCGTATCATAATGTATATGTACCAGGGGGCTGAGTTAAGGCTGCAAAAACAATCTTAATTCTAACACTTCCTAACTTTTGAGTGCTTGGCTTTGCAACTTTAATAATGTTCTTTTAACATACTTGAGGGTGTTTTATTGTGTGTGTCTATAATATGTTTTATGTGCTTTAGGGCTACAATGTGAGATACTACTGTCTGATACTACTGTACCTATCATTATTTTATACCATGGGCTAGCTGTGTCATGTGCATATGATGCAAAGCTAAAATACTTAGGTGGCAACATGATCTAGTTTGGACACTGGACTATAAATTGGGAGGCGTGGGTTATAATCCAAGTTCTGTCATTGATCTGTTACTTGACTTTAGGCAACTAATTTCACTTTTGTGTCTCAGTTTCCCCATCTTTAAAATGGGAATAATTATATCCCCCTTTATTATAGTGCTCTGAGATCTAAGGGCTAGATCCTCAGTGGGTGAAAACTGGTACAGCTCCATTGACTTCAGCTGAGGATCTGTCCCTATGGATGAAACACGCTGTAGAAGAACTAGATATTATGACTAGAGCCAAATTTTCAACCAGCCTCTGATCTCATTCATATACATTTTGCATGGACATGTATCTGTGTCCAAAAACTAAATTTGGTGTAATTCCTCCTGCCAATTGGCAATGGATAGGCAGGTGATAAGACATGACTAATGCTTACTGTGCTAACATATGCTTGTTTTACTATTACCTTGTCATCTACCTCTCTCACTTCCCATTTGTTTGTTTCATCCACCTGTTGTAACATAAATTGCAAGCTCTTTGGGGCAGTGACTCTCTTTGGCTAAGTGTTTATATGGTGCCTAGCAAAATGGGGAATGGACTTTGTTGGGCCCCGGAGGCACTGTTGTAATAGTGATAATTAATCACTGGTGTGCATAGATTGGGTAACTGCCCATCTAATCATTTGATTTGCATGACCAAATGCAGGATTTTGTGCATGTAAATGGGTGTATGCTGAAAATGTATCCACATTTACAGGCTAATTTGAAAATCTGGTCTAAGGAAGAAAAAGTGCTAGACACATTGGCCCAGATTTTCAAAGGAATCAACACTCATCAACTCCCATTGTTCTGATCGCTTTTGAAAAGTTGGCCTGTAATATCACTTGTCTTCCAAATCAGGATGTATGCATTATGTTGTAGCCAGGTTGGTCCCACAATATTAGAGACAAGGTGGGTGAAAAAACATCTTTTATTGGACCAACTTCAGCTTGTCTCTCTCACCAACAGACGTGGGTCCAATAAAATCAAGATGTGACAATTATTTGAACTTTATAAGAAGTTGCACTACCTGTTTTTCATACCTAGATTTTAAAGTATATTTATTGACTGGGAGGGGTGGCAAAAAAAAAGTTGAGAAACAGATATGTTCTAATATTGATGGGTGGGATTTTCCACAGATAGCTCCAATGTCAATGCAATAAGTGAAAATACCAGCATACCCCGTTGCATATCAAAGCAAAAATACACACACATATTTCTGTGACTGAGGACAGGAATAACTGACACTCCAAACTTCAATCAAAGTTTTAAATCCAGGACACATGCCTTTCCTATTGGTTAGGTAGGGAGAACCAGTCCTATATTAATAGGGACAAAAAAATGAGAGGGGGAGGGGGTATAAAAAAGGCCACTCATAAGTACTGAGAGACAAGTTCAGGATATAGTGATTCAGCCTTTCTATATTCTGTATTTGAAGGCCAAACCTGAGGTCCTTACAGTCCCAATTAGAATCACATAGCAAGGGATGACAATTAAACAAAGGGAAGGGAAGGAGAGGCTAAGGTGTACAATAGTAAAAGATTATGATATCTGCTTATAAATCGGTAGGATGTATTACCGTTCACATACATGGTCTGAACTGAAGGCCTGGGGGGCGGGGGGATGACGACGGGAGAACAGTAATGGAAGGATGACCAAAGTGAGATTTGAAGGAGAAGAGCAAGTTGACAAAACACTCAGAAGCTGTGACAGTGGGGGAGAAAGTGAGAGCCACTTGCAGGAAGTGACAAAAAGCCTAGCACCCATTGAAGTCAGGGGGAATTTCTCCATTGACCTCTGTCAACACTGTGTATCTTTTCTAGTTACTATGGACGTATACTGGTTATAAGCCCTCCTTCACAAACATAAGCGCTTCTAATTTCTTCTGACTTTCACAGATAATGGTGTTGGACGTGGCAATTTTAACACCAAGAATTATACATTTCAGTGTGGAAGGAAACAAGCATTTGACTATTAAATGAGATGCAGATATTTTAGCAATGATTATTTAATTAAGTGGGCACAACTCTGCGACGACAACAACAGACCTGTGCCTGTTTTGCCAGGGCTGAATTCATCTCAACGTATAATAATACTTTCATCCCATTCATGGCTAGAATCAGAGGGGATGTTCTAGTCCTATGTAGATAAGGATCAGAGGCTAGGGAGAGAAATATTCAAATGAAAGTATAAATATAGAAATACACCATATGCCACCTATGTGTGCCAGGCTAGCTTTCTGGATGGTGTTGTTTTCTCAATCCATACTGCAAGCTTTGCTTTAGCTGGAAAACACAGGTTTAAAAAAACTGAATCCTCCTTCCAAAGAAAACTAAAAACATTCAAAAACCCACCCACTCCAAAATATAGTCTGAGAGGCTCCTGAAATCTCTAACTACAAGAGATTCACCCCTCTTTAGTAGCGAGTGACTTTTTCTAAGGAACGGCATGTTTGCGGATATGCTATAACCTTGGACAAAGTAATAGGATGTGACATTTTGGGGATCACCTAGAGCAGTAAAGGGTTCTGTCACCGCCTGCCTCATACCTTTGGGTGCTTTAATGCTATGCTTTAATGCTATGCTGGCTCAGAGCTCTGATACCAGTACCCAGTCTACAAGCAGAAAGCTTTCAACCCTGACTTCTACCAGCCTAGTTATTCCTTACCGGGTGACCTCAACAACGCCCTCAGATCCCGAGCTCCCCCAAATCCGTCTCCCTGAGTTCTTAACTACCAGACACTTGGACTTTTCCCCTCTGGTTCATCACCCTGGAACAAGTGAAACGTGCCCCTAATTATTAGTTCATTTTGGGACACACATTCCAGACAGTTTGCTCACCAAAGACCTGCTTGGGGTAAAAATAAACAAAATATTTATTTAATAGAAAAATCACAGGTTCAGAGTAAGGGAGAAAAAACACATACAAGTTACACAGAAAATAAACATCAAGATGCAATCTCATGCTTTACACTTCTATATTAGCCAAATTCCCTTTTCCAATACAAGTTACCTATTGCCTCTGAACAGTTTCCCAGCATGTCCTCTGTCCTAGAGGGGATCCACTGTTTTATGAACAGCACCCTGCTAGATGCTGGCCCTCAGTTTCTGCATAGCCTTCCTTTCAAACCCCTTCTCTTTTAAGGGTTTGCCGGGGGGGGGGTGTTGTTTGTTTGGTTGTTTGTTTTCTTTTCTCTAAGGGCAAGTCTACACTCAAAATGCTGCATCGTCACAGCTGCACGGCTGCAGCACTTTAATGAAGACGCTCTAAGCCGACAGGAGAGAGCTCTTCTGTCGGTGCAGTTAATCCACCTCCCCGAGAGGCGGTAGCAGCTCTCCTGCTGACATAGCACTGTCTACACGGGGGGTTAGGTCGGTATAACTATGTCACTCGGGGGTGTGAAAAATCCAATATAGGTCTGTAGTGTAGACCAGACCTAAGACTATGGTGAATTGTGGTGCAGGAAATTCCCTCCTCTCTCAGGGCTTTTCTATACTTGAAATGCTACAGTAGCACCACTGTCAGGGGCGGCTCTATGTTTTTTGCCGCCCCAAGCACGGCAGTCAGGCGGCCTCCGGCGGCATGCCTGCGGGCGGTCCGCTGGTAACGCGGATTCAGCAGCATGCCTGTGGGCGGTCCGCGGTCACGCGGATTCGGCAGCGTTTCTGTGGGTGATCTGCCGGTCCTGCGGCTTCGGCGTACTCGCCGCCGAATTGCCGCCGAATCCGCAGGACCGGCAGACCTCCCGCAGGCACGCTGCCAAAGGCCGCCTGACTGCCGCTCTCACAGCGACCGGCAGGCCGCCCCCCGTGGCTTGCCGCCCCAGGCACGCACTTTCTGGCCCAGTTTTCCAAAGCTCAGCTTTTCTTTTCATTTCTGTTTCAATGTCTTTCAATTAAATTTAATGGTCCACCATTGTGTCTTTCCTAGGTTGTATAGGCTAGGTGCTTGCAGGTAGTTTTATGTAAACAACTAACCCGGGATGCCTGGGTGACCTTCCTTGCCTGATTACCAGGGTTCCCAGTTTTCCGTGATAAAAACAAAATTATCTGATTAAAAAAACAAAAATCCGTGTATTTCCACGATTAAAATGAAACACTGAACTTTAGTTTCCCTAGCCACAATATATATATATAGGTATCAGTTGAACACATACAGTACAGAACAGAACATTACCATGTACATGAAATTTGTCCCTGGCCGGGCACCTAGCTGTGAAGGCAGTGCAGAAGTAAGGGTGGCAATACCATTCCATGCCACCCTTACTTCTGTGCTGCTGGTGGTGGCAGATCTGCTCTCCACGCTGCTCTCCACTCTGCCTTCAGAGCTGGGTGGCCAGAGTAAAAACTAAAGACGCTCTGAAAAAAATGCAAATTCTGTATTTTTCCACGTTTTTCCGTGGCAAACGGATTTCTAGGATCCCTGCTGATTACTTCACCCCCTGTTCTGAGGTAATGCTGTAATTGTACCACAATTCCACACATACATACATGTACCCATTCATAACCAGACCCTGTATGCCCATCTAATGATCATCAAGATCAGAACATTACAAGCTTTCATAAAATACCTTACTTGACATATATTTATACATAATAACATTATATACAATCAGTAGATCCAATTGTTTATTCTTTGGGGTTCAGACCCCCTGTTCTCCCTGTGGTGTCTGGACCCTGACTGTCACACAGAATGCCCCATGGCATCAAAGTTCTATACACACAATGTACCATTTGATTAAAAATGGATGCATCAGTACATTTTAAAGGGCTGTATGGAGTTTAGATTAGTGCAGTACATTCTCCTCTGATTGAATGAACCATAGATTCTTTATTATTATGTTCATAAAAACATGTGAAATTTATATGCAAAACGGTGTGTGCATTTCTTTGCCTAATTTACCTGTGTGATGATTTGCGACTCTGTACAATGTATGAACTGTGAACTCTCTGTATCTGTGTCAGGCTGAAAACTCCATTTTGAATATGAATTTTTTTGCCTTCTTGAAGCTCCAACAAGTAGAGATTCAGGCTGACAATAGAGGGTAGTTGACTTTTAGTATCCAATCACTGGACATCTATTTACTCTAGACAAAAGACTCACTGGTCCCTGTCCAGGACTAGTTTAGCAGGGGAAGGTCTCCTTCCTTGGCAACAAAGTTACCTGGCAGAAATTTGTGCTCATCTGGGCAAACTGGCAAGGGTGTCACCTGACTTCAGGGGCTGAAGGTTTTAAAAGGGCAGAAGCAGGTTTTCTGCTGCTCAGGGGCTAGTCCATGAGGGAGAAGCAACACAGTATGTTTCAGCCCACAAGCCAGGCACTGAAGCAGGACTCTGGACAACCTAAAGGACTCAGGCTCCAGCCCAAAGAATGCCCTGGAGTGGCAAAGAAACTGAGGCAGAGAATTGTGTATAGTGTTTGTTTTATATGATCTGTACTCGCCTGTGCTTTATGCGATTAAGTAAAGGAACAAATGTGTTAGACGCTGTGCAAAGTGAGTCTGTGTTAACTATTTCACAACTGCTCTGTGCCTCTGAGTGACTTAAATGGTAAACCAGAAGCTTTACACTTTTTTGGTTGAGTTCTGGGAGAGGGTGTGTTTAAGCAACTAAGTATCTTGGGGGCCAGCATTGGTCCTGGGGTCCTAAGGGAGGAGCTTCATTTCTGAGAAGGGATAGCAGACTGACAGTCAGTGTCCAGAAAATGTACCAAAGAGGTCAAGAGAGGAAAGAGTGCTGTAGCCTACTGAGGTCCAAGGAAGCTATAATTACTTAGGGATCCAGGGACTCAGTGGCCTGGATTCCCGACACAGCAGTCCTAGTGAGTGAACAGATGGGGCGCTTGATAGGAGCTGTGACAGCATGTACTAATAGCATGATTGTCCATATAATCCCAACAATTGCATGTACAAATGACCAACCACAGTGGCCTATGCACAAACCTTTTTGCAAATATGGAAAGAGCACACACAATTTAGATGCACAATTGAATGCCCATTTTTCTGAAAATCTGGCCCTCTGTTTCTCTGGATGGCATGGCTGTTCTGAGTGATTGTTATTAGCACTTACAACAGAGATAAGTCCATTTTATGATACTGCCCAGGGCAAGAAGCAGGCTGCTCTCATTCAGTTGGCCCTCCTGATTTCCCATTTACAGAAGTATCACAGCCAAAAGATAGGTGTAGGAGTCCCTGGTGATTTGGTTAACCTCACCATACTCTTTCATTCAAAGGAGTACAGGTTGTACTCAGCCCTCCTGCAGCACTATATATCTTATATTTTATAAAATATTACACAGGGGTTTTCCTTTAAATTAATGCACAAAATCACAATACAGTGACAAGTAACTATTAACATAACTCTTTAAGAAAATACCTGATGACGAATTTGGCAGAAACATACTTGCCACAGACATGAGATATTTAACAACTTTTAATACTCACCTAATATCTTGTTTCACATGGAAAAGTTTGACAGCTGAGAGATCATTCTCTTAAGGAAAAAGTGCTTCTCTATATGATGTCAGGTGACATGGTAGATGACACCTGATTTAGGTTTGACACATCAGAGTGGTGTGATGCATGAGCTGTGAGAAAGATGGACTTCTAGCAATTTATCCCTACTTATGATATCACATCAGTGCTCCTTGACAGTGAATCCAACAAACAGTATGCATCCCATTTTCTTAAGAGCCACTAGTGGCTTGTGATCTGTTTCTGCTATTACTTGTCTGCCATAAATAAAAGCATGAAACTTTTCACATCCATCAACCAGGGCTAAGTCCTTCTTTTCTAGCTGAGCATACTGAACATACTCTGTTTTGGTTAGCACTTTGGAAGCATATGCCACAGGTCTCCAGTGCTCACCATACCTTTGCATGTGTAATAATAATATAATATATATGGAGATATACCTATCTCATAGAACTGGAAGGGACCTCAAAAGGTCATTGAGTCCAGCCCCCTGCCTTCACTAGTAGGACCAAGTACTGATTTTTGCCCCAGATCCCTAAGTGGCCCCCTTCAAGGATTGAACTCATAACCCTAGGTTTAGCAGGCCAATGCTCAAACCACTGAGCTGCTCCAATGTCTTCCTTGGAAGTATCAGTAGATGAAATCATCTGGTGGTTACAGTCATAATAGCTAAGGACTGGAGCCTCCTTTATTAACTTTTTCAGGTTTTCAAATACCTTCTTATGATTGGCATCCCATATCCATTGGGCATTTTTACACAGACCTGCTCTCATGTTGTTGGTTTTATCAGCCAAGTTGGGTACAAACTTCCCTACCAAATTTATGATTCCTAGGGATTTTGATATATCTTTTTTGTCTGCTGACACTAGCATATTGATAATCACCTGCACCCTGCTGGACTCTACCTGTATCACTTCTTCCATCAACCTTTCTCCCAGGTATGTTGTTTCTCTGACCTTAAATTTACATTTTTGTTGATTTAGCTTTAACCCAGATGAATGAACCCTTTCTAGCACACCATCAAATATTTGTTGTACTTTTCTGTGGAACACTTCAGATACAGAACATAACCCAAAAGACAGGCTGCAAAAGCAGTATCTCCCAACGGTTGTGTTAAAATGCACAAACTTGTGCTCCTTTTTTCAAAGGGACTTTGCCAAAATCCAGCAGATGCATCTACTGTGGAGAAATATTTGGCATCAGCCATTTCTCCAAAAATTTCTTCCCTTATAGGTAAAGGAAAATGTTCCCTTTTTACATACTTACTAAGTTGCTTGGGGTCTAGACATAGACGGAGGGTTCCATCTTTCTGTTCAACAACTACTAAAGAATGGACACACTCTATTGGTTATTCTACTTTCTCTGTGATGTCTAGTGCAACTAACTTGTCCAATTCCTCTTTGAGTTTCTGCTTAAGAACAAAAGCTACATTCCTAGGGACATATATAGTGGGACTATTGATCTGAGTCAACTCTATTCTCAATTTATATTCCGTCGATAGCTTTCCAGTGCCCTTAAAGACATGTTGGAACTAGTCCTCAGAGTGTGTGATCCCCTGCAACTCCAAAGACGACACTCTCTGGATAAGGCCCAGGATCTGACATGCTTTCAACCCTAGTATTTGTACTCTTTTCCCTTGCACAATTACAAACATTATCCTTTCCACACTGTCTTTTACCTTTACTTCAAGCTCACATACACCAACAGATGGAATAAGCTCTGAACTTTACCTGTATTTTTTCAACATCTTGGTTTTTTTCTTTAAGCCCTGTATAATAGATTCTGGCACCATATTTGCTTATGCACCAGTGCCCAACAAAAATTCCATTTGTTTCTAAAGTAATAGTCCCATCACTTGGTGCTGCTGTTTCATGTATAGTTCCTATGAAGAATTTTTCGCTGGTGCTTGTTCTCTTCTTGGTACAGGGTGTTTGCGCATATGTTATTGCTGCCTGCAAACTCTTGCAAAGTGGTTAAGCTTTTTGCAGTGGTTGCAGCATTGTCTAAAAGCAGGACATTGCTGAAGCCCATGTCTGCCACCACACTGCACACAGCTCTTTTTGCTGCCTTCTGGAAGCTCATTCTAATTGTTTTTTTCAGATTTCTCTTTAGAACTCTAAAATCCATTTTGCCTCTTTTGTTTACTGTAACTTTGAAGGGTTATAATCCTGTCCACTGCTTCAGTCTATTTTGTTTTCCCTCCAACAGTTTCCATCTGGCCCTGAGTAACCTCAGATGCCTGGCAAATTCTGACTGCCTTTTCTAAATTCAAGTCTGGATCTTCCAATAGTCTCTATCTCAGCTTTATGTCTCTGATCCCCATAACAATCTGGTCTCCAATCAGGGAATCTGCGGACTCTCCATAATTACATGATTGGCTCAGCAGTCTGAGATCAGTCACAAATCTTCAAAAGTTTCTCCCTCTTTTTGAGCTCTCATACAAAAGTTGTATCTTTAAAAAGTCTCATTCTTTTGGGGACCGCAGTACTCCTCAAATTTTTGTAGCACTGTCTCATAACTAGTCTGCTCTTCCTGGCTTAACTGTAGACTATTATATACATCCAGTGCTTCTGGTCCAGTTACATTAAGGAAAATAGCTACCTTTTGTTTATCTGCCTTCTCAGTGGCTCTGCTTACCAACATGTAGAGGCTGAGCTAATGCTTGAAACTCCTCCATTTGTCTGCTGCATTGATGGAGCGTTTGAGCTCTGCTGGGGCTCTGAGCTGTTCCACTTCCTGTCTTTGTCCTCTTCACCCCACTCCTAGTAAAATGCAATATTTGTGGGTTCTTATGAAGGAGATTTAGGCAAAGCTGAGGGAGATGGTTCTTTATTACAAGTAAGATCTCGACCATCTGACCACTCTCTCTGAGGCTACGTCTTCACTACCCGCCGATCCGGCGGGTAGCAATCGGTTTATCGGGGATCGACTTACCGCGTCTCGTGAGGACGCGGTAAAATCGATCCCTGATGGCTCTACAGTCGACTCCGGAACTCCACCTCGACAAGAGGCGGTAGCGGAGTCGGCGGCAGCGCGGCAGCGGTCGACTTTCCCGCGTCCTCACCGCCAGGTAAGCCGACCTAAAATACGCAACTTCAGCTACGGTATTCACGTAGCTGAAGTTGCGTATCTTAGGTCGGAAGTCCGCTGTAGTGTAGACCTAGCCTGAGAGTCTCTGTGGCACTGCACCTCCTTGTGCTTAGACTATGTGGAGCCAACTCCCAAGCATGGCTCTCTGAAAGTGAGATCCTCACGGGAAAGACATGGGACAGAGATTTGTATGATCTAACACACTTGCTCAAGAGAATCATGACAGATATTTCGTAATAGAAAGATCCTTAGAAAGACAATTCTTTAGCATGCAGATGAGTTTGTTATATTAGCAGATGTTCACCTTTTAAATAAAAATGTGCTTTTAAGAGCTCCTGTGAGACATCACAATTATCCCCCCTTATTAAAAGGTACTTTGATTGATATTATTACAATTGTTGAAACATCCCTCAGCAATAGAAAGAACTATTTTACGTGCAACATATTAATTCACTTCCTTTATTTTAGACATTGCAATTCAAATATTTCTTGAATACCTTGTGGAATATTAAACATTTTCAAGCAACGAATTAAATCCAAGACAGTGTGTGCAGCTCTGCAACCAGGTCTCCCAGCTGTGCAATAAATTGCTGGGAGAAACAATTAGTGTAGAGTAATTTGTTACAGAATGAACCAAAAATGTGTCTTAAAATGCCAATGCTAAGTGTGCTGACAATTAAGAGGAAATTACTTAGCAAAGATGCCATGTGTTCATATGTTGCTTCAGCTATAGAAATTTGATGCCTAACACCACATTTTATTTAAAAAGTAATTGCACATTTTGGTCAATGTAGTATCTTTACTGAAATCAGATGATATTGAGTAATCAGTTTTTAAGTAGAAATCTCGAGTGACTTCAGCTATAGTACCTCTCTACTCTATGGGAAATATGCATTTGAATGAAACCCGGTATACACCATAATCATACACTGTTTTTTCCATGCCCCACCAAAAGCGCTAGAGGAGCATCAGGATGAGAAAATAGAAATAGGTAACTAATAAGTTTAAGTTACAGTGGAATGGTCTCTCAAGTGAAGTGGTAGAAGTTCCATTCCCTGATTCATTGAAAACTAGACTGGACAAAGGGTTTGGGAATATACCAAAAGGAATAATCCTGCATTGGTGGGTGGCCATTTGAAGTGCTTACAGGGGAAGTGTTCAACGAACTGAAAGAGCAGACATTTTACTCAAGAATAATTTGTGACACGTAGTAATCAGTGCCAATAAAAGAACCCTAGGTAGATAGAATTTTCAGAGCAAATTTAAATTCCTGTTGCATATAATGGGTTTTGTCATCTCATATAGATTGTTTGTTTATTTTTTCTGTATGGTTCCTTTGAAATGACTGCTATTGTTTGAGAATAGATTTAGAGTGAAATTCTCAAAAGCACCTAAGCAACCAGAGACGAACTGACCAGAAGCTGTGGGGTTCTCTGGCATTGAGGAATCCCAAGTGTACATAAGGCTGGCATAGCTGGCTCCTACACCAGCCCCTCTGCAGCTCCATGCACAAGGAGCATGTAGGGGCAGGGAGGAGATATGGTCAGAGCAGAGAAGTTGGGGTGCAGTTGAAAACAATCTTATAATAGGATTTTAGCATAACTATGGCATGGTCACCAATTCTTAATAAGAACACCTTTGCACTTACTCAACACTTTGAAAAACCAATACTTTTTCCAATTTATTTGACATCTTAATTACCCCATAATATAGAATTCATTTCACCCTGACCCTGAGAAAGTCCCTAGTCTATAGCCTACTTGCTCAGGCTCTATGCTGGAGATTCACCTTGAACTTTTCATACCAAATTCTTATCCAAATGAAGTCAATGACAAAACTCTCTCAATCAGACCAGGATTTGGCTCTTGAGGGGCTTTCAAAAGGGTACACATTATGACTTATGGATAGATATATCTGTCATGCTGTCTGGAGTGGTTCATGACCATAAGTGCCAGACTCAGGGCAGACTGTAAAAAAGCAGGGCAGACACCCCAAACTAGTTGTATGTTCTATAATTAGATTTCACCAACCCAGTAACAAATGTGAACTCCTGAAGCACTATATGTCTTACCAAGGAGTCACAGATAGTTCCCTTGGGCATTCCACTCTATTTTGCCACTCAGGCAAGCTGGACTTCATGATAGTTGGTTGCTATACACCAAAAATCACAGAAGAGTCAGGTTGCTTCCAGTCCCAAGAGACCAGTCACTTACCCCAGGTCAATTTGTACCTCAGATCTCACACCACAGACAAGGCTTGTAGCCAATCCTTTAGTAAACTAAGGATTTTTTAACTAGGAAAAAGAAATGAGAGAGTTATTTACAGGTTGAAGCAGGCAAACATACATACACAAATGAGTTACAGTCGATGGTTCCAAAAGGTGACAGAGTTGTAGTCATCTGTTAGCACTGACTGTCTTTTAGGGCTAACCCAGGTTGATCTGAGGCAATCTCTGCTTCTGTTTCCTAGCTCCAGTCCTGTGAGAGTCCAAACAGCAAAGACATGGAAAATGTTCATGTCAGCTGTCTGTATTTCTTTCTTCCAGCTTTCAAATTGATGGAAGGAGCCCTTTTGAATGTAGCCCATGCAGAGGCAATTAGCGAAAGTCTTTGTATTGTTTTGATAGTCCTTCCTGAGGGCAAGAGGTAATACTTTTCATAGGGCTTTAGCATTTAGTACTAGGTAAAGTTTTTCCTTGTTTGATGAGTTACACAGTTCAGAGCAAACATTTTACAGCTATATAGCAAACATTTAAGTATTACCTTATAGCTTGGGATACAGACATTATAAGAAGGATTAATACTCGTAGCAACTTACAAGCATTTAATAAAGTCTAAAGACTAAACACATTGTTATAAGTCCAATACCCATCTAAACCTTACTAACCTACAAGTGAGCTGGACTGGTTTCCAGCAATGAATTTGTCTGTGCTTGGGTAAGGTCAAAAGCCTTGGCAAGAGCTGGCATCCGGTCTGCCAGCTTCACAATAGCATGATCTCAATGAGAGCCTCTGGCTAGAGCAAAATCATGATGTCTGAGGAGAGGGAAAAGCTCTTTCCTCTTTAGAAGCTCTTGTTCCGCTTTACATCTTTTACCTGAATGTAAATCCTATCAGAAAAAAGCATGATACCATTCCTGTTTGTGTGATGTATTGGCTCAATAGAAGATGGTGTGCACCATAAGGTTCCACAAAAGAAACTGTCATAGAGATAGTAAAAGCTAATTTTGACCTGGTTTGGAGGCAGTTGTGTGACTAGTGCTGTGTGAAACATTTGTAATTAAATCTGAAGCTCAGGCCTGATTCATCAAGGTTCACAAACCAATATTTAGTGAGCCTGGATCTAGTTTTGTACAAACTTGGGCTGATGGATGGTTTCAGATGGAAATCATAAGAAAGTTGGTGCTTTCATGTGGATTGGCTTTGAATATGTGGGGTTTCTTTTTGCAGCTGAAATTAAAAGTGGCATTCGGGGGTGCAAAACCAGAAAAAGTTCACACAAACTGCCCAGACAAAGTTAATATAAAACCTCTAGCTAGTACCCAGTTTGCCCAAGAATTGAAGACTCTGAAGAACATTAAACATGTCACAAAGATGTCCTCTGAAGCAAGGGAATTGTTTGTAGGCCAGCAAACCTCAAAATTTATTCTAGTACTTACATTTCAATCATATCCATTTTATGAAGTTTTAACTTACTCCTTCTAAATATGTTTTAGATAACCATAAATTAAAACAATTATGTCAAGCACACTAGAATCAAAGAATGTTGCAAATTAGGAGACTTTATACTGCTGCACTCATACCACACATATGCAGGGAATAAAATACCAGATCTGTTCGGACAACTTCTCTTCTCTCTTTTGGCCACCAGCCTTTCATATCTGGTAATCTACATCTGAGAAGTTGCTACTTTTGTAAATGTGAATTAAGCCAATAGACTTGGAATAGCTATTAGAAATGGGCCTGAGTCACAAAGTTTGGATCCAGATCAGAACTTTTGTGAAGTTCAAAGATATTCAGATCTGAATGTCTGGGCCCATTTCTAGTCACCATCCTAGTAATCAACACATACCCATGTACGAGACATATTTATGTAATTGTGTGGACACATATACTTTCACCCACCTGAGAAAACCTTTAGTTTATTCCTCCAGGTGTCCTCCTAGTCATAAAAACCCATTTTATGAAATTCATAGATTGTATTTGGCCCTTAATGAATCAGATATTCCGTGCAGGTTCATGCATTCACAGAGACCTTTAAAAAAAATTCAGCTAACCATTATTAATTTATTTCCTGAATTATTGTCACCTGGATGCAATATATGCTGTTGAAATTATATAAGAACCTAGATTGTAGAAGTGTGAATGGGAAGCCAGTCCATCTCTAAATAGATTAATTTACTCTTGCATATAATAATAATTTGCATTTTTATAGCACCTTCCATCTGAGGATCTCAAAGAGCTTTACGAACATTTACAAACCTCTCAGTCTTCTCTTCTCCAGACTGAACAAACCCATTTTTTTTCAACTTTCCCTCATAGGTCATGTTTTCTAGAGCTTTAATCATTTTGTTGCTCTTCTCTGGACTTTCTCAATTTTGTCCACATCCTTACTGACATGTGGCACCCAGAATTCCCTTTGAGGCCTAATCAGCGCGGAGTAGAGCAGAATGATGTTTGCTTTTTTTGCAACAGCATTACACTGTTGACTCATATTTAGCTTGTGATCCACTATGAGCCCCAGATCTCTTTCTTTAGTATTCCTTCCTAGGCAGTCATTTTCCAGTTTTTATGTGTGCAACTGATTGTTTGACAAACTGCATTTGTCCTTATTGAATTTCATCCTATTTACTTCAGCCGATTTCTCCAGTTTGTCCAGAACATTTTGAATTTTAATCTTATCTTTCAAGGCACTTGCAACCCCTCCCAGCTTGGTATCATCTGCAAACTTTATAAGTGTACTCTCTATGCCATTATCTAAATCATTGATGAAGATATTGAACACTCGATATGCCCTTCTAGCTTGAATGTGAGCCACTGATAACTACTGTCTGGGAGAGGTACTTGCGTTGTTGGGGGTAGCTGGAGGTGGAAAGTAACTGGTTTAATTTACTGAGTGACAAAAAAAGGGGTCAAGTTTGCAAGAGGGATGAGAGGTGTCAAGTGGTGTTTGGAGAGCCATACCCTGTTTCCAACAGTGATGGGAGGGTTAGTCTCATGGCTGCAGTCAACAAACTTATAGTCTGCCTTGGCAGCATCCAGCTGGGATCTTAGTTCCTTCAGGAGGTGTTGGAGGTGTTTGACCAGGCCAGAAGTGGCAGGGAGGTGGGAAGTTGAGGGTAGGGACAGGTAGAACCGAGGGTGGAAACTGTAGCTGGAGAAAAAGGGGCTCTAGAAGGTGGACTTATCCTCAGAATTGTTATAGGTAAACTCCACAAAGGGTAGGAGTAGGTAGGGGGACCAAGGCATGCAGGGGCTTAGGTGGGGGATCTACATACGGCAACATATCTTGAACAAGTTGATGTATGATCTCATGGAAGTATGCAAGCTGGGTCACCAGAAATGTCACACAATCAGTTTTATGGTCTTCCAGTGTCCAAAATAGCCAGTCTGAGTTGAGTTGTGGTACAGTCAGAGAATCGCAAGGTAGGGCAGGCCTTCAGGGCCATAAATGCAGTCTTTGAACAAAAGTACCCCATCTCTAATAGAGACATCTGGGTGGGGATTTTACAATGGCTAACAGGTCCATGTTCATTAGCACACTGGCAAAATGGCAGGGCTTCAGCATGGTGGAGGATTCTTATGGTCCTTTCTTGCCATCAAGGTACTCTCCCTTGCAGGAGACAGCATTGGGCTTCCTGTTGCAGCCTCTGGCCAATAATGTAGCATGAACTCAAAACAGGAGAAAAACAGTGACCATTGGATCTGCTGCTGGTTGAGGGCCTTCGCAGACTGCAGGTGTGCTACATTTTTATGGGTGTTGAATACTTGGACAGGGAAATGCAAGCTTTCCAAATGATGACTCCTCTCCTCAAAGGTAGCCTTGATGGCTAGCATAATTTTCTAAATTATGTTTGTGACCTGAGTTCTTCTGAGAGGTTTTAGCATTTGAAAAATGCCTTTTATTTCATCCACAATGCAAGCTATTAAGCAGGATATGACCACATAGTCTACTGGCCCCAAAGCCAGAAACATACACCTGAATCAACCAGCCACCCAGAGAAAGATTGCAGGCTGACAGCTCTGGAGACTGAAGTCACAGATAAGATAACTCATGGGCAGTTCAAGCTTCCCCACATTGCTCTATAAATGTACCTCAGTCCTGACCTGGAGACTACCACCTGGAGGGGTCACCATTCAATTCTTGGCCTCTCTGCTGATCTTGCCAACAAGGTTGCTGGTCAGTTCAAATTGTCATGGGTTGGTTTTTTTTATACTTATCCTCTGGGAACTGGTCTCAGAGCACCAAACTACTCATTTCACACAGGCCCCTCTGAATAGCCATCAGAAGGTAACATCAAGAAGGGTTGTTCTATCATGTCTAACAGACGACGAAAACTCTGCCAAAAAAAATAAAAATTTGAATTATTTGTAATAAATTGTTTGGTTTTTTTTTTAATGTAGGTGATCATCTGCCATTGGTTAGACTGAGCTCATTATTCATTTCTTTGTGACGTGTCAGGCCACATTTAAACCCAAATATAGAGTAGTAAGAATCTAATGCCTTAAACTACAGAGATGCTGTCACCTTCTTGCCACTCCAAATTTGCCACATGAAATACCAGTTTAATTCCAATTATGACCACACAGTCACATCAAGTATAATTAAAACAAGAGATTCATTTGATTTTTGCATGCATCTGCATTCTCGCTCAAATATTGTCCACATGCCACTATGCAATTAAGCACCTAACTGCCAAGGTCTCTTTTTGAATCCAGCATCTCTCTCTCACCCATCCTGACTTGCATATTAATATCACATAGGAAACTCCCAGAGAATCAGAACATATAGGGGTCTGCTCCTATGTCAATGGTATTGAAGTCAATGGCAAAACTCCCACTGACTCCAAAGGGAGTAGGATCAGCTACACAATCTGTTTACTACCAATGTGTAATCATATATATCCACCTGTCTATTTGCAGATTTGGAGTTAATATCTTATTATGTAAAATCTTAATTAAGGCTAAATTAAAAAAATACTGATTCAATGTAACTTTATTGTTTGTAACATACTAATACGTACGGTAATCTACCATAGCCAGAAAATCAAGTCCCATTAACCTAAAGCTGTCAAGTCTCATCAAAAATAACAGTATCTAATGCTAAAAGCTGGCATATAAAGTGTGAGTGGACAGATAAACTATCCTTTCCCCTGGGCTCTATCTCTCGCTCTCTTTTTTTTCAAACGACCCTTCCCAAATAATAGAGCACAGTGTTTTATGTTTCAAATGTACCATATGGCATGACGTGAGTGCAGTTTAATTACGTATTAGCATATTCTTACAACAAGGATTGACTGGTTAAAGCAGCTTGACAAAACATGAATTAGAAATATTTGCATGAACTCTTTTGGAGTAAATCTGGCTTCGATGTTATCACTTTTTTCCCCCCACTTATGAGTGTGTGATGATCCCACTTTATCCTTCACAAGTGGATATGGTAAAAGAGAATTGAAGCTAGCTGCCCATTTATCACTGTGATTTTAACTTTTGTGTTAAAGATCATGGAAGCATTTGAACAAGTACAATTCACTATGATTGCATGATTTTCATCCCTTCCCCAAATTTTACAGCTTCAAAATAAGTGCAGCTGAGGCTGAAGCACATTTTCCTTTTCATTTACAAAGTGGATAAATTTGCTGGGCAAGATTTACCCTTCTTTCTGTCTCACTAAGAATGTTTCTTCACTGATATGTTTAACCACCCTTATGCTATCTTTAGCCATTGCAGATGATCAATGGCATCATTTGGTTTCTTAAGAAGGAGAAAGCAATTAGTAGCAAATTTATAGGAGAGAGGCCTGTGAATGTGAACCTTCTCCCACTCTCTGCCTTCTCTTCTATTATTGCCCCTCATTGCCAGGTTGTCACATTTTTTATAAAACAGGTTTTTAAAAGGTTTATTAAAGACCTCCATCCTACTCTGCTTGTCCACTTGATTCCCTCAACTGATACTACTAGAAGCATATCTCCATTTGGCAATTCAAGGGACACTATCTCTGACTAGAGATGCTGTTTTGGCACCAAGTCCTGCAACCACTTATACACATGAGTTCAATGGAACTACTCATGTGAGTAACTGCTCATATGTGTGTTTGCAGGACCAGACCCTATGTTTTTCAAATTAGCTGGATCTGTTCTGTATTGACATTTCAAGCTCGCAAGGTTCAAGAGAATTAAGGAAACTCTTTACACATGCCCCTACAATCCCTGAACACTGATATTTTTATTGCAGTTTGTCCTGAACAATTTTTACTTTACTTACCGATGGTAAAATTCACACCTTTGCAGAGGATCTGGACAAGGTCTGTGCACTACTAAAGTTGTCAAAAAAGGGTTTATGTGGAACTCAAATGGTGCATTGGCCTTATGCTGGCTCTCTGTAAAGTAACGAATGGCACCCATATTGAAATGTTAAGTTTCCTCATAGTGCTTGATACAGGGATAAGTACACTGGTCTGTAGGCTAACGACAACAAATCAGCCTTTTAACATAATTTCTTCAAGCAATATTTATAATTAATGCTTGTGTTGAAATATTTAGAAATATAAAAGAACCATAGCTTTGTCAATAAAATGCAGTATGGTTAAATTTGTGAGATAATTTCCACTATAAGCCCAATTTTCACCCACCCCACACTCAGACCTCTTGCTGAAAAAAGCTCCTTTCCACAGAAAATGTTTCACTATGTTGACCTTCCCCAGAGAACTATGTGGTGTGGGGTAGAATGGGGGCGGGGGATATATTGATGAGAGGAGTCATGAGGTTGCAATAATCAGACAAGCCATTTTAGAGTCACAAGGCTTTGTTTCCCACTTTTTGATAGTTGGTCTGATGTTTTTGGTCCATCCCTAATTCCAAAGGGTCATTCTGTAAAAACCTCAGTCCTGCTTTCTGTACTAATCCTCGACAAGAACTAGCACACTGTACTATTTTTACCAAGTTGGAATGGAAAATAGATCTCTAATTATGTAGAAACCTCGATGAGAGTTTTTGTAAATTTCACGTTTTATTCTGCCTTTTTTTTAATGTATGCTTTCCAGCCCATGCCGGCCAAGTGTGCCATATCTAGAGTGACAGACATTTGCCCCTGCTTTGGCACTCATCCCAGCTGAAATGTCACTCATCATCAAGACTGCAGAGTGAGAAAGGTTTTCCCTGTATTTCTTCCTCCCAGTTGATAAAGGCTTGGCTAGGAGCTGTTGCAGGGGGAAGCTCACACATCCTCCAACTCTGCCTTCCTTTTCTGATGCACTGCTAGCCACTCACTGAAGGACAAAGGGGCAGGCAATGGGGAGAAGAGACATACAGTAGAGAGGACTAGGAAGTCAACACTGGCTATTTCATATTCACTCACCTACCTGCCTCCTGGGCCCTTGGAGAAGCACCATCACCAGTGTGAAAGGTTCTGAGGAGACAATATTATTGTGAGGGCAGGAGAGAGAGGAGTTTCTGGAAGCAAAGAGGAAAAAGATAGGCTGTGGCCTGTGGATTGGATATATAGGAGGGCGGGAAACAGGACTAGAGGGTGATGAAGAAATGCAAGGGAAAAGGACTGAGGCAGCAGATCATTGAGGGAGAGGGGACTAGTAGAAATGGAGGGAGAAAGACTTGAGTTATGGGCAAAGTGAGAAACAATGACAGAGGATATGGGGGAGAGATTGGGATCAAGAGAGGGAAAGGGAGAAAAAATGCCTGAAGGTAAAATAGGGGCAAGATGATTCTGTAGCTAACGCACAGGACTAGAAGTCAGGAGAACTGGGTTCCATTTCCAGCTTTACCACCTGGACTCAGGCAAGTCATGGGAATACTTTGTGTCTCCATTCACCTATCTGTAAAAAAAAAAAGAAGGATAATAGTACTTCTGTGTTTCACAGGAAGGTGAAAGTGCCTTAAAACTCTCAGATGGAAGGTGTTATATTACTGCCCATTTATTATTAATTAAAATTAATAATTATTGTCAGAAAAACCTCTCTCATTTCACTCACGCGCATGAAAAATGTCACTACCTAGGACTTGGTAGCTACACTAGCCCCGTTTGTTCTAAAGACCACCTTCAAAATGTAAACCAACTTCTAGCTTGTACCTTTGTTAGGGTAATCTTTCCTAAAACCCATGGTTTATTCACAATAATTTGTTCATAAAAATAATAGGAGCTTCCCAGTATAGTTTTCTCTTCCCATTTCTCCCATCCACCCACAGACACTGATTGCCAGAGCTCCTGCCTTGAGTTCTTGATCCCAGCAGTAAGCATCTTCGTCCCCACCTGTCTGCAAAAGGGATGATGGTAGTGCTTACATTTGATTTCATAACTGATGTGGCTTTCTAGCCCATAGGTGGAAGGTGAGCAGAAATATAGGAACAGTTAAGGTTTGTGTTGCACCTGCAAATTTCTTGAATTTCTAGCCATCAGAGATTTATTTTAAATTATGACAGTATGAGTGTACTGGCTTTGACTTCATAGTTAAGGATGAGTACTGTTTTGCACTTAAAGAAGAAATTCAACCTCTTTGTTATGTATGAAAAATACAACTTAGCCTCCCCAAACTTATAGCACTTCCTCTCTGAGTATATTATGAATTAGCTGAAAATTTACAAGTACATTTGTTAATGTATATGTTAAAAAATCACTTGAAAACTGGATCTTTAAGAAATTTAGCGTGTTTCAGTCTTTGTCCTGAATGATTTTAATAACAGAATAATATAAATATGAAAAATTTCCAACATAGTTAAAATTAATTGAAATCTTGTGCATAGACTGCATTTGAAGAAATGAGGCTGTCATTAATGATTATTGTATCTAATTATTATGATTATATAGACTATAACAGGGTTAGGTCAACAACTCAGGTAACTGTTGTGGAAATGCCAGATAAGCATCCAAAAAGCCCTGTAGTGACCCCAAGAAGGGAAAAAATATATAAAACAAACCTAGTGCATCTTTACAAAACAGTTTAATCTAATTTGAGAGCACAAATACTAAAATGACTTAATCATACTTGTATTTTTATTGTATGGTGTTGCTGATACTTGTGGGGGAAGGGGCAGAGTTAAGGTTGTTTGGGTGCTCTTACTGTACATTTCTATACCTTAACATATTTGGGATTTTTTTAAGTGTATCCTTAACTCTGAATTTCCTGGGTTTGTAATGCTTGGTATTGGGATAATTACAACATCTCTATAATACTTTTTCCCTTTAAGTTACTGATATGTACTCTCAACTTTAACTACATTTTAATAGTTTTGAGGGGATTATTATTATTATTATTATTATTATTATTATTTTGGTTTTTCTGGTTTTTACCCTGGAATACTACTGAGTAAAGGCCTTCTGTATACATGTCAGAGTAGCATGAAGCTTTTGTCTTTCCTGTGATGTATTCACTGATTTGAATTACATATTGTTTTATATTTGATGATGTAACAAGCTTTTATCCTTCAGTATAAATTAAATTGGTTCCCTAAAGAAAAATCAGAACATATTTGCTATAAAGTCAAGCAGACTCCTGATGGTGAAGGAACATTGGTATATGTGCAGACTACTGTAAGCATTGGGCTTTATATGAACATCCTACATGTTATTAATATGCAGGAGTAATAGCAGTGGCCAACTGAGAGGAATGATGGTATAGAAGCACCACCCACAGCCTTTCTTAGGATAAGGATGACCCATAAACATCAATTTTGAAATGGTTCCTTGGGATTTCAATACAGATTAGAAATCAGACTATGGGGTGCTATTTTGAATAGACTAACAGTTGTACAGAAAGGAAGAAACTGGAAAGGTTAGTGCTAGCCAGTTGCCTTAGAAGCAAAATTGTAAAATGTAAGAAAAAAGTCTGGATAATTGGCAATGTCTCAGCTCTTAGTCATGTGATGAGTTTATTTCTGTGGAATCAAATCCTTTTATTTTATTTTATTTTAAACACTTGTGTTTTAATTACTTGTAAAGCTTTAAGACATATTCAGTTACTGTAAGCTTATCAGGCTTCATTATATGACATTTCATTTTGCCCCAGGAAGCTATATTTTATAAAAAGGCATAAGAGATAAAATGCATACCAACCTTCAAAATTCTAAACAAGGAATTAATTTGATGGATAAACAGTGGTCATCAAACACCATTATCTTAGATTCCAATATGAGAGGGTCCTCTTTAGAATCAAGAGAGCTATACTCTGAGCATGAGAACAAAACAATTGTGAGTTTTTTTCTCTTTTTTTTAGATGATCTTAGACTTCAGTTGTTACATGCAGAAAGAACAGCTGTGTCGTACATCTTCCAAATCTGCAAAATGTTTGCACTAAATCACAGACGAACTTCCTAGGAAAATAACTTCAGAAAAGCTTGAATTCATCCTTTTGCAGGATATGCAATCTAATCAGTACCCAGGGCAAGAGGGAATAGATTAGAAATAACAGACTTTGTTTATTTTTGTCTGGGAACTATGGAAATGTACATTTATGGCTTTATTTGAGAGCTCATAGTTATAAATATTGTATATAATTCAGTATTACTGCCTACTTACTCCCTAAATAACTTAAACCACAGAAGGATCCATTTAGAGTAGAGATTGGCCAACACCAAACTTCAAATTCCTTTGAATTTCAAGGAGTGGAGTTCATTTATGAATATCCAGATCTGAATCCACTTGCATGGGTTTGCTTCTGGATCATATCCACAAATGGCTTGGTTTCTGGTTCAAGTTCAGCTGTGGTCAATATCTTACAATAAACATTGAGTTTGTGAGGTTTCTGCCATCTTGGGCAAAAGTCTAACGAGAACAAGTTTGAAAATGAACCGACACCTGAAACCTAGTGTACACTTGGTTTGGCCTCAAGCCCAAGCTTCAAAGCCTATTTCTAACTAGCCCTATTTTAAAACTTTATTTAACCACATCAGGAGTCGGCAACCTATG
>NW_020664435.1:14533344-14590295 GCF_002925995.2 Terrapene triunguis | reverse complement strand
CGGCCCGCCAGGGTGCTTACCCTGGCGAGCCGCGTGCCAAAGGTTGCAGATCCCTGACTTAGCCATTTACTAGGTGTCACAGTTCAGGGCAACTGCACCTGTATTTCCCCTCAGTGATTCCACTCTTAGGCTTCTGGCTCCCAGACCAGGGTGGAGACATGCATCTCTCTCTCTCTTCTGAGTCAGATATCTCCAGACTGAACAGTTCCCTGCCTTCTCTGTGCGATACCCAGCAGAGATGGGCTGTCTAAGCAGGCCTGCATGCTTTCTCTTCACAGATGTTTAACAGTCTGACTGCCCACTGTTATAGTTACCACACAGATCTTTTTATGCAAGTCTATTTTATTCTTAAGGTAAAAGCACTAGAGAAATCATATTGAAAACAATAAAAGAACCTTCATACATGCTAATAAGCTTGCCAGAGATCACCTCAACCCTAACATGGACTCTTGCAGGAGCAGTCCTTCAATACTGCACCCAACAGGTTTCCTTGTGGCTTTCAAGTTCATCACAGCTTTAGCTCAGAAAAAGCACACAGACTTATGGGGCTTTAGTAGGCCCAGTCCTTCTAACCCTTCCCTAAGGATTGGGGCCTTCTGTGGATTGGGGTCCTGTCCATTTGCTGGATCAGACAGAGGCCTTGAACCTGTTTAAAATCAGGCTATTTATCCAAAAACCCTTTTTTATCTGCTGGTCCCTGGAGAATTCAATTTAAACTAATATATATGAACCTCTCCAGGCTGTGGTTTCAAAAGGGCAGATAACCAGAGTAAATACAACTGCATCTCCCTCCTTCTAGAGGAGTTACATACAATTTCACAACAACACATACACAATTGCATTTTTACTACAATGGACCACAAAGATAGTTAACCTAATTCAATAAGTTTTAATTTAATTCAGTAAAGTTTATTTTAATTCCACAAGGTTTGTCTGGGATATTGCCAGTCTGTCACACTGAATATCTTAGATGGCATAGTTATCGTCTTTACTATTTCATAAGCAGAAGGGGGGAACATTTATCTACCATTGATTATTAATTATTATTATTATTATGTATTATTTATTATTAATCAAATTGTAGCTGGCAGTTTGTGAAGGAAATGTGTGTGGGGAACATGTCCATGCACCTAACAGTGGATTAAGGGATAAACAGGTAACAATTACCAGGGCTACTCATAAATCAATACTTGGAGATACCTGTATTATTGCATATGTAGCCATCAAATATCCAGCTCCATGGAGCACAGATTAAAGAGCCTATGTGAGCTAGAAATTAGAGTAAAAGACTAGGAGCAAGGTGCCATGAGATAATTCTGGTAGAGCTACTTTAAAGATGGATTCGCTAGGCTTATTAATTCTATTTTTTGTTTTACACTGGTCTCACTGCTATCATTTCAGTCATACTTCTCAAATGTCCCTCATTTTGAGTAATGTCAGTCATTTTAGTCTGAAAGTTACCTACATTCTGCACAAATTTCATAGGCCCTTGGTTTTATTGTTAAAAATTATTTACATCAGAAATACAGGCTTATGAAAGTGAGGTTATAAAAAGAGTTATTTGTATTAATAGGATGAATGTGACAGCATTTGAAATTTCCTGCATGAATAGTTTTATTGGCATCTCACATTTGGGTCTTGTCAGGTACAGAGGCATGGACTTGAGTGGAGTTACTCCTGATTTACATCAGTGTAAATGTTAGCAGCAGTCTCCAGTCCAATGTCTGTCCTTAAAGAAGTAATGTGAGTGCCTTTTGTGCTTCCATCAGTTTGGAAAGAAACAATGAAGTAATGAAAGCAGTTGCCTCACTGAAAATCAGATTCTGTGCCTGAGGTAAATGAAAGACCAAAACACATCCCTGATTCAAAACTATCATTACATAGGATAAGGCCATGAAAATGTTTGGTCTATGGAAGATCAAAACCATAGAAATATCCAGTGACTGAATTTCACTCTGCTGCAAGCTTGTTCCAAAGCTTCTATTGTGTTTTTTTTTACTGATTGGGCTTTCTCAACTGAACTGGCTAAATGGTGACAGAAAAATCTTGGATGTATATGAAGATCAGACTTTTAAAAATTCGGCTTCCTCTCCCCTTTTCACCAACTAGGTAATGGACAGATTAATCTTGGACGTTTAATTCTGTGGAATTATATTACATTAGAGTCCGTTGTTAGAATAGCTGTGGAAAATATTTTCCATAGTACCATCTGGGATACAGTAGGAGTAGTGTATTAATTTTGATACCACAAAACACGTGAGTTTTATTAATTCACATGGCTAATTACATTATTCATCCACTACCATGGAGTATGCCAAAACATTCTTTTATTCCTCAAAAGGAAGAATTGTGAATGAAAACTAAATACTGTAGGAATTGTATTACATGACGCTACATGATGTGCTAGAATGCGGCTGCCTCTCCTTAAAAAGGACCTCATCATGTATGAGTGGGCCAAATTTATCAATAGGTCATTGAAGTAACAAATTTGATTTTATTGCGTCTTGTTTCACTTATTTCAGCAATTTATTATTTATTTATTTTGATTTCTAAACTGAGCACTTGTCTTTACTAAAAGTTCTCATACAAAAGTTAAAATTACAGACCTGGTATGACATCATAAGAAACATCAGCCAGCTTCGCTAAAGTGCCCATCAACACCCAATGGTGTAGTGAAAGCAAATGCAGGAAGATCTAAACTCAAACTTCAGAGTCTTTGCAAGTATGCTAGAAAATCATTTCCTTTCTAATTTTGTAATGCTTCACAGCACTGCCTCTAATCATAACTAATGCATACTTTGTGGCTAATGGTGCAAATATCATACATGATGGCATTTTATCTGAGGAAGCATAAAAATGGTGCAAGAAATCATTACAGGAAATACAAAGCAAATGTGAAAAATCAGCAAAGTTTAAAATGAAATGTTCTCTCTTGGTTTCATACGCTCGCGGCATAATAATGCTATAGCATATAATTATCATTAGTTGTGCCGCTGTAATTGAAGTAGTATAAACCAGTCTGATATAACCTTGTTTTGGAAGACATACTAAAAGTTCTGACTCCATCATAGCTGTATTAGCTGCACACATCTCAGAGACTCCAGAATGAAAGACTATCTACCTCACCATCACTTTTACATTTTCTCCATTTCAAGCTTTGATTTGCTATATAAAAAGAAGGGCTGAAAACTAGCATTTCTACAAATGTGCCTTCAAACAGTGTCAAAGTTGAAAATAATAAGTGGCAGTGAATTACTGAAGGCCTGCTCATGAGTCCAAGCTCCACCTGTAAATCAGAGTAGCTGATTGTTCCTGCCAAAATAAACAGCACGTATTCAATAACACAAATAGTTAACAATATTGACACTGAGATTTTTTTTTCAATCTTGGGGTGCACCAGGTTCCCACTTGAAATCAATGGGGCTCCATGTAGGATCTGCCAGCATGGAGCAAGTTGCAGGATCAGGACCCTAGATGTACAGGAATGGCCTTACACAACATATTTTTACTTCTGTGGGACATAAGTTTAAGAATAACTTACTGGCCAGAGGCTTTTTTCAAATCCACTTTTCCCCTATGTAGCACCCACCGTAGAAACCTTTCAGAGATGATTTTGCTTACATTATGTGAAAATCCAAAATACATAAACATATGAACTGAGCCACTTGTCATACATATAGCAATAATTACAACCTATATGCAAACATCTTGCTGCACTTTCTGAAAGATAAAATCAAACAGAAGCAAATGAAAAATGCAATGCCAAGGCCAGGAGGATCCAAATGTCCAGAATTGCATGCACTTGTGCTTATGGTTTCATGTGTTCCCAATGTGCAGCATGCAAACTCCAGCATGAAGATGAACATTGATTTGCACACGGATAAAAGTATGGGTATGCATGTACACTGATCTTCCACACACACACAGCTGGTACATGCAGTGTGCATGCAATTTGTCATTCACACTTTCAAAATACAGCTCAAGATATCTGCACACTTGATTTAAGATCTTTGAATGACTCCAAGAAATTAATGTTTGGAAGTAATGACTTTCATACTGTATATGGTGAATCATGCAAACAAAGAGGCTCAGCCAGTGATCCTTCAGATTAGATTATCCACACAGCCATAACCCTCCATCCGATGAGGCACAAATGTAGGATACAATGTAAGGACACAAAAAATTGTTCATTCAGAATATTTCAAATGCTATGAGATTTGTACCTTCACTGTAAATATCTTTTTCTATAACCTCAGTTTCATTGATCCTTTATTTCCAGTGTAAATAATTTTCAACAAGAAAAGTGAGGTGATACCTAATTTGTGGAAAACCTAGGTAACTTTGAGTCTAAAATGAGTAATGTCCCTCAAAATGAGGTACCCTGGAGAGATGTGCATGTAGCTTCTCAGAAATTATGGCTTCTGATGGATTTGTTTGGTTTAACTGAAACCAGAGAGTGTTGAAGGGAAGAAAAACGTTATTAAAATCGCTTATCTGCTTCACTGGAACTTTGCTTATCAGAAAAAAAGCAAACATTTTATTTGTTGGAACAATAGCCTTTAACAAATTTTCAAATGTAGAAACAGTAAAGAATTAGGCAATAACAAACAGATTAAGCAGAAAACCCAAATATATTTCCTCAAAGCACAGTATCAACTGAGCTAAATTTTAATTTTATGTACCAAACACTTGTACCACATCTATATTCTGATATATTCCCAAGCATTGTCTCTAAAGGAAAACCAACTGCACAATGCAAATTTTTATGCACCTAAGTGATATGTGCTCAGAATAGTGATTGGCCCCCTGTGGTATAGGGGGAACATGAAAATCTTTGCTAATTAGCTACCTTATAAAAAGGAATTTTAATGATTTATATTATGCAATCAAGTATGAGAATTTCTTTCATTATAAAGTGCTATACTTCACGGCTATGCCAGAGCAACTACTAATTTTATTTTTCGATCAATAGTTTGTATGTTGAGTTAATAAATGTGAAATGTTAATGCAGTATCTAATAGCAATTTAGGCCTCTTGGTTCTAGTAACATCCTTCTAATCAGTACACTGTTCTGTGATGTATATGAACTATCTATAGAGACAGCTGAATCTCATAATGTAGAGAGCTGCTGCTGGCTCCTACAGCTAGTTTAGACAGGCCTTCTGAAAGAGATCACAATGCAGCTTGCAATAAATGCCTTTTTTATCGTGTTTGTCTAATAAAATCTGTGTAATTCTGAAATGTGTTTTCTCAAGAGGTATAATGCATATTTACTCTCCTTTAGGCAGGTTGAGCCAATAATGATTGCAATCAATACAAAAGTCTTTCATCAGTATAGTTTTATTATAGAAGCTTTAAGGGTCTCCAACTATCAGATGCACTCACTTACATTTTGTGGGTGATTTACCGGATGTACCTTGTGAAAACTACTTCAAGAAGTTTAAAATGTATTTTCATTTGGAGTGAGTGAAAATCCTGATAGATCAAGGGACAGCAAAGAGCATTTTATCTCTACAGTAGATTGATAACCGGTAGGCTCAGTTTTCAAAAGCACCTCACCACAGCCTCTGAAATTGTATGAGCAATTGGTGTATGCAAGTTTTTCAGCTCACAAATACGAGTGTTTATATAGGCCAAAGCTTACAAATAAAAACCAGGCATGCAAAACTGCAGCTACGAGTTTAGAGACCACTTTTGAAAATTTGGCCCTAATCGTCTATTTTGTTGGATTTACTCCCAATATATATTTATGGGACAGGTAAAAACCACTGTATTTTCTTTCTGTTTCTTTTCCCAGGTTCAGTCATTTAGGTTCTTTAAAATTTCCTATGTGTAAGCAATGGCAGCTTAGGGCCTGATCCTGAGAAGTTCTAAGCACCCATAACTCCCATTAAAATCCAGGGGCTTTGTGGATGTTCAGAAATTCTCAGGGATAGACCCTTTGATTTATGGACTCAGTGCTAGGAAACCTACATACTTGACAGAGTCACACTAGACATCATGAATTTTTGATACCCCAGTGCTGCCAACTCCCACAATTTTATCACAAGTCTTGCAATGTTTGATGGTTTACTTAAAGCCCAAGCTCCTGGGAACAAGTGATTACATGAGAATCTTGACTTTCATCTTGATAAAAGTAATTTTCTAGCCATCATGATGGTGGAGAAAAGCTTGAAAATGTGACCCAACTGCACCCTGAAGTCTCTATAACCAGAACTTTTTTTTTTTTTTTAATTTCACAATTTTTAAACAAACAATCTCATGATTTTTAGGGACTCAACTCAAGATTTTGGAATGTTTGGGGTTGGCAATTAATTCCATTGTTATTATTATTATTAATATTGCAACATTTTTATTGTGGCAGCACCTAGCTGCCAACATGGTTGAGGCTCCACTGTGTTAGGCGTTGTACATACAAAAGTAAAAAGCTATGGTCTCTGAGCCAAAGATCTAGAGAATATGTCTTCTGAAATTTCAGGCTTGAAAAAAGTGTGCCTATTTTAATCAAATGTGAAAGCTAGTTTTCTTGCTGGAGTTTTTTGACTACAAAATGCTATAGTGCAATTCAGCCTTACACACTGATACTTTAAATCGTTATGTATCACTGCAACATTTTTTTTCTCACAATAAAATTTCTATGCAAAAACAAGGCAGGGAAACATCCTCCAAATGGAATGCTTACTATGAGCCTCTCAAGTACTACAACCATTTTAATATTATTTTGGTTCTGATGCAGCATTCCATTCCTATTCAAAAAAATCACATAAGCACATGTTAAAATTCAATGGGACTTATTACTTTGCCTATGTGCTTTGCTAAATTGGGATGGAATTAAGTACATGCTTACATGTTTTGCTAAATTGGGGACCTGTGGCACCCTGAATTGTAAATATTTCAAAATAAACAGAACACGGCTTAAATATGTATAAATTAGTTGTCTTGACAGTAATATGGTAGATATTACATTGTAATACAGGCCAAATTAATGGAAAATATCCTTGATTTAAATATCTTTCCTTTTTTATCTAAACTGGGGAGAAATCCACGTGACTAAAACAAACCTAAAAAAGGAGCAAAAAAGCTCATAGAAAAGAGAATGCTATTGTGTGTGTATATTTAAAATATAACACACAAATTAGTAAAGTTACTCATGTCAGAAACAGGTAATTTCAAGTGAATGAAAACAGATGAAATTTTAAAACCAAGCTCTATTAACTCAGTTTATCCTTGCAAATAAATAAAATTCTAGCAAAATTGTATATTGCTTGTCCATACATTACTTGTATGGAGATTATTAGGAATTTGTGACACTGGTAATGGCGAATTCTGTCAGAGAGAACTTTTCCATGCCAATTGAATCTGAATGGTCAAACTGAGGTCAAATGTCAAAACGAAGACTTCATTGCATATCTAAGAAAAACTGCCTTTCAATTTAATAGTCCAGGAGGAGTCCAACCGTTCCTATAGTCATTCAGGGTGACACAATAATATATATGCTACCACATATGCTGTTATTGCCATAATACCTAAATTCACACTAAATATAAAAAGGCAGAAAAGAAATAGGCAATTTAGCTTCAAAACAGCAAAAGTCTAGTCAGATATCCATTCCCTATAGAGATATGAGGCAAATATTACCATTTAATTTACTTGTCTGTTGAAACTGAATCTTCAGATAGCAACTTTATCAGTGAAATGCTCCCCTCTGTTAACTTAATAATAATACTTATCCACATCAGAGTTGTACAGGGAAGCAGTGTGAAGGGTTCTGTCTTGGAATTCAGCTGGCGTGGGTTCTGTTCCCGGCTCTTCCACTACATGACCTTAGGTCAGTCACTTAACCTCAGTGGGGCTCAGATTTCCCATTTGTAAAATGGGAAGAATGATATTTCCTCACTTTGGTAAATCTATCTGAGATCTAGGTACTGAAAGTGCTATGTAAGTGCTAAGTATCATTAACTTTTGATGAATAAGTAGGTAATGTTTTTTTAAAAAATGCTTTAAATGCACTGTATAACTGCTTATTATTATTTACTATTATTTATTAATTGTTGTCTGGTATCTTGCATATTTCAGTTGAACTTAATCAACTACTAATAGCTCCTTTGACAGTCTATGCCCTCCCCCACCCCAGCAAATGAACATTCATACTTGACTATTTCTGTGAAACATCCTTCTGTTTGATCGCTTAAAATGTTGGTAAACGTTGATCATTGACGGTGAGCACTGTGGTATTACCTGAGAACAGTAGCTCTCTTCTTTATACTGTATCTTGTAAAGTCTGCTTCATATGAGAACTTCTTTTGTAACACGTGTGCTTCCTCTGTATGAATATGTAATTGAACCTGCGAGGAACTGTAGCTTGCTCACATAGCAAAATTTGTGAGTTTGAGTATTTTCATTCCCAGGATAACATTCCTTAGACTCCATTAAAATGTCTTTTTATAGAAAACATTCTTTCAGAAGCACATCCAGGCAAGACTGTGGTCAGTTATCTTTGATGGCTTATTGGATTTGCAGAACTAATCTCAGTACCTGATCTGATACGGTGTATTTGTAGAACAGCGTTGCTAACTTTCTATATATTACTCTGGGTAAAAAAGCTGCTTTGCAAATAGGTCCTCAAAATGACATTTACATCCTACTTACAAGAAATTAGTAGTAGCTTAGTGGGCAACTATTTAACAGTTATATATTCTGAGGATTTCCCAAGGCCTGTCATATTTTGACTAACAGACTTGCAGTCATCATTCGATTTCTTAGTGCCAGATGGGGGTACATCTATTCCCCCTGAAAAGTACCCTAATCTGTAAGTAGTTCCGTTGACTTCAATGGGACTATCTGTGGACTAAGGTGCTACTCAACATGATTTTCCCTGGCCCTTAGGTGGGTGGGCAGAGGATAGGGAGGAAGGAGCTCCTGACATCCTGGCTTACCCCCCCATAAGGGTGAGGAACAATTACAGTCCTTATGCATAAGAGAGCACAGTGCATTGCCAGAGAGGCACATGGCCCCAAGAGATGGGGGAGGAGTCAGGATAAAGGCCGCACCCTCCTCTCTATAGCAAAGTGAGCAGCACCATACTGAGGCACAATCCCTCCCGGAGCACTGACAGGCACTGCAGGTACAGACCACCCCTGGCGTGGGGCAGTGCCTTACGAACATTAGCCCCGAGATACAGGACAGGAATCTGGGGGTATCTGGTAAGCAACAGCATGTCCCAGTCTCTTCCCTTTCAAGTGCACTGTATGTGCCCGAATCACTAAGGAAAAAGTGATTATAAAAAAGGTTTGTCTCATCATGTTTTGTATCAGAATAGTCTATGACTCAGATATGTTGAGAAGACAGATGGCAATGGAAAATCTTACCTAAATGCACAATTTATATTGTATATATAGCTAGCGCAAAATTTTCCACAACAACAGTTTTCATTTTTGAAATGAAAATTTTCACAGAAAATATGAAAATGTTTCCATTTTTCAACAAAAACAGATAATTTTCACCGGAAATTAAAAAAAAAAAAAGAATTAAAATTCCTACAAACATCAATTAACATTTTTCAACCAGCTGTAATTTCCACAGTTATAGTCATCTGTACTGTCCACACGTTAACTAAACGTTTCCCAGTTTAACTTCCCTACAACTCAGTCACATGCCACATAGAAACTTTGCAGTGAACTGTAACTTAGAATTTAAGATTTAACCATCATGTTAGGCACATTCCCTTCTTTTATTAAAAAAAGGTTTTGCAGTTCAGCCCTGACAAAAACAATTCTCACATTATAGTGGGTCTGGCAGTGACCACGATTGTTAAGCTTGTCAACCCACTGTTTTTAGTGGCTTCTAAACTTCATTTTCATGATGGAAAGTTTTGAGGCTTGATCTCTACCTGAACTTGACACTTTTTGGAACATTTGAGCAAACGTTGTTGAGTGTTCTTGAGTGTGATAGAGAGGAAGTCTGCATGTGGTGCACAGTAAGGGGTGCATACAGTAGTTGTCATGTCCCCCTAAAAGTGAGAGCAGGGGATCTGTATGAGCACAAATAAGGTTAAACACTAAGCACCACACTGAGCAGAGTAATGTCTTAAATTCCCATGCACCTACTCCCTTTTCTGAAAGAGCACAGGTAGAAAAAAACATAGAGTGGGATCTGCGTGGAGAGAGAGTGAGCTGTCTTAGGAGAAATGATATTAGGGACCCCATGCAGATATGTCATTGAGCTATGTATTTCCCCTTTGTCCTTACTCTGCAACTAGACAACTAGACAGTATTAACTTTGGTGGCCCTGCAGCAGTGCTTTCACTAATGCAAAAACAGATTACCTTGTACTCTTCACATTTTACCTCAGATTTTGTATGGGCAAATCTTTACAATTTCACTGTGCAGGATCAAAACCCCTCCTTATCCAGATTCATCTGGGGACATGTTGCTTTGCACTCATGTTTTCTTATCAAAGCCTGGCAAAATAAAATAAAAAAGTTTAAACTTAGCAAGAAATGAAAGGTGGGAAACCGTGTTTTTCTCCACCAACTAATAGGAAAAGGACCTGCCAGTTTTGGTGGTTTAGCATAAAATATGGTATTTCTTGCACAAACAGTTAGACAAACTGGAAAATATTTCTTGTACACCAAACCCTTTGATGCTTCTATAGTGAATATTTACAATGAAAAACAATCCAGATCTGACCTTCTCAGTCAATAATTATTTCACAACCTACATTAATTTTTTTACTGAGTAGCTCTGTGGTTTTCTATCCATTTTGCAGGAGGCCCTGTTGACCTTCAGTCACTGGAAATCTCTATGTGTTGTAATGTGGATGTCATTAAAATATAACATTTATCTGCTGAGAACAACATTATGCTATTTATGAATCCATATAATTTCAATAACCAAACTCAGCAAGATTTTATTGCTCTCTCCACCTGTAATCGCAGAAGAGCTGATTCATCAGTCCATAATCATAGCCCACCAATACATTGCTTCACTGAATTTTGCAAAGTGACTTGTTTTCTCATCTTTCCTGCATAACCTTTTTTTCCCCCAGTAAAAGAGCCCTCTCCCAAAGGTATAATCAATTAAAAACTCAGATTAACACCAGAGACACATTCATGTGACATATTCTTCACTGTCTTGCTAATCAGAAAGAGCTATATTTTTTTTTTTAACTATTTATTTATTTAGGAAGTTTTAACAAGTTTACAAAGCCTTGCCATGTAAATATCAGAAACAAAACAATCATTATAACAGTTAGCTTCTGTTTAAAGAAACATTTTACGGGAATATAGTCATCAGATCTTTGTATTTAACAGTGTTTCCATATTACAGCATGAGCATCATTACAATACCTATTATATGGCTCTCCTAGTGATTTTTATTAAATTGAGTGAAATATCAATATACACATATTGAGCAGCCCAGGCATATCTATCAAATGTTAATATTCAAAACAATTGGACAGGGGTGTGCTGGATTTTTTGCAGGTAAATGCATTTTGTATTGAATAAAAGGTAACCAAATGTCTAAGTATCTATATGTCCTCTCTCTATTTTGCCAGGTACGTAACTGATATGTTAATTTTTCCATACCTACAACCTCCCATATATTTTTGAACCATTCCCCAATGGTTGGGCTATTTTTCTTTTTCTAATGAGATGCTACGAATAACCGAGCAGCTACTTGCAGATGAGAAAGTAATTTTTCATTTCCTCTTCTGTGACCATTTCCACTAGAAGCCCTAGGAGAATTACCGAAGGATCATTTGGTAATGAATATCCAACAATTTGTGATATTTGGTTATGGATTGCATCCCAATATTCTCTAATGACTGGACTTGTCCACCCTGTATGTATAAAATTCATCTCCCCACAATTTTTCCAATATCTATCCCCATTCAATCTCTCTACATATTTTTAACTGCACCAGTGTGAGGTAACATTGAAACGGAATCTTAAAGAAATTTTCTTTTATTGTGCTACAGACTGAGGTTGCTGGTTCTCTTTTCCAGATCAAATCCTATTCCTTAGTAATTTGTCTATCCAGATCCTTTCCCCAGGATGCCATATATGGACTTCTGTTGTTAGGAAAGTTGTCTGCAAAAATTGACATAAAATAATTATAATTTGTTTGTTTCCTAATTGGCCAGATACCATTGCATCTATTAAAGTTAGCTTTCTGTATAAAACAGATTTTATAGAAAGTTGAGAAACATAATGCTTGATTTGGAAGGACTGGTTCCAAGGGAGAATGGGCGAGTTAAAGTTAATTTTGGAACAATATATATTTTAATAACATGAAAATGAATTAAAATTCATGAATAATTATTTTTAAAAAATAGACATTTTACCTTTTGCTTAAGTTGTGATAAAATAGGCCTTCCTTCAAGGATTGAGATGATTTCCTTTGTACTTCTTTATTCACTACTGTGGCATATTTACTTCATCACAAATTTCTTCTACATGTCAGGTTTTTCCACCTTAAATCTTTAATGATTAGTATCATCCTTTAATGATATGGCCTATTTGTTAAGGAATAGAACATCTGATGGAGGCTATAAAATAGTACTTTAGCTTTTTCACTCACAAGATAAAAACACCGCAGGATCAAAGGAAATGCTATAGTGCAATAGTCTAGTGATGATTCACCAAAGCCAGTATCTGATCCCCAACAGTAGCTTATACCAGGTGCTGCAGAGGAAGGCATCCACTCCTCTTTCCTGCAATAGTACACCTGAACAGTAGTGCAGAACTAAACTTTGCGAGATCGGGTATTTCTGCCTGAACCCAACCTAGTGATCAGTTCGAAGCGTTAGAATTAGCCTTTCTAAACTTTATTCTACCTTATGGCACTTAAGAGATTTTTCTTATTCATAAAGCTTTTATAATCATTTCTATAGCATCATTGGCATGCATGACACTTTTCAGAGACGTATAAAGACAATGGGTCCAGGGAAGGGTTAATGTAAATTACACGTTTGTAAGTGTAAATTGAGGAGGGGATCAGAAGAGTGGGTTGTAGCAGGAAAAGCATACAAGCAGAAAGTGTAACCTAGAAGGTATAAGAAAAACAAGAGGGACCTTTCCCAGAGGTCCAATCCCTCTCCCATCTCCTCAGCCCACAAAGGGAGTGTCCATCCAAACTATTCCTTAGGATGGCACAGTATGCTCCTCCCTGTACAGGATGGTGCAGAGGGAGAGCAGGACAGTGAGCTATGGCTCCATCTCCTCCCCACTCCCTTTCAGATGTTTTGCACCCCGGGGAGCTAAGAGAGAAATCCCTGTACTTCCCCCGAGCAAAGGGTCTGCTGTTGTCTCTGGCCCTTACATGAGAGTGGGACAAAAGATGGAGCAAATCTCCTGATGTTCCACCTGTGCACCATTACTAGGACCAGGGACAATTTATTATGTAACCTCTCTGCTGAGGAGCTTACCGTCGTAAAGTGCATGTAGTTTTATTATAATACAAAACAATGCCTTCTACAGCTAGCCCCCAGCACAGATAAGTCCTTTAATGGGGATTGTATGGGGTGCTGGGCTTGATTGTACACATTGGGTTCATGTTAACAGTGTTTCCACATATTTGAGTGTCTTTTACACCTGTTTCCAGGTATCAGTGAGAACTTGGTTCCATAAATGCAGCTTGTTGCAATTTAAAAATGCAGAGAAAAAAACCAGTGGGCCAGATTCTCAACCCCAGGCCCATTTGCTTTACACTGCCAGAGTGGTGCAAAGGCGGCACAATCTGGCCACAGCTGGACAGCTGAAAATTCCCACAGTGAAGGATGGTTCCTACACCAGTCTTCCCATTTCACTAGCATAAGGGATGTGTTGGCTGAGGCAGGGACAGTGACCAGGATGGGGCAGGGCAGGTTGGAGTGGAGTTCCCTTATGTCAGTTCTCAAGCAGAGTGTTATCTCTTTTAGAGACTGTAGCCAGCGGTAGTAAGGCAGAGCAGTCCCTAGACAGCTCTACATTGCATCAGAGCTGGGGAAGGGGCAACTTGAAAATTAGTAAGACATTTCAACCTCTCTGATGTCCCCCTATCCCCATCTCCCTGCCTTGAGCTTATCTTGAGAAAATCTGAACTCATATAGGTAATTTTGTGGCTTTTGTGAAGGGATATTATTTTGTGAAGTGACTCATATGTCTATGGTGTAAGACTTACATCATGTTATTCAGCTAAACTAGAGTAATTTTATCAAATAAAAATTGGTAAACTGAATCATATATATGCATAGAGAGTGCTGAGGGGTACCTTAGCAACCAGTGCTAAACAAACACTGTATTGGATCAGAGACTAGGCTGGCAAAAATTGTCATCGCTCCATAGTCTTCAATGGAGCTATTCTGACTTACACCCATTGCGGATCTGGCCCATGTATTAAAAAGGATGGGAAAGCCAGTTTCTTAGTCATCTCAGGTAAATTGAAGGAATGCTCTGAAAAGAAAGACAACGCCCTTTATTTGACTTCTTTAAAACATTTTAGGCCTTATTGTTAATAACATTAAAAAGGAGATGAGTAATAAAGATACGGGAGCAGAGTTTATGATGAGCAAAAGTACACTTTGGGAAGAGTCCTCTCCCACTACTTAGTTCAACACTTTGTGTACACATCCTTCCATTCAGATTTTTTTATTACTGTTTGCCCCGGGGATGGGAGAGAAAGTCCTCTTAAAAGAATGTGAGCAGGAGTCAACTGACTTCACTTTCCAGTTTTCTCTAGCTGCATGGATTCACGTACTTCCCATAACTTAGCAGTTTTCTGCCAGTCATGACAGCAGACCCTTCACTGGATGAAACTCAGTACTTTCCTTGCAAATAAAGCAAGTAATCTGACAAACTGTATTTTCCCTGCCTTTCGTGAGCCATTCAGTGACTATTTTACTGAAGGAACAAGGGAAAGTTTATAATAGGATCAGTTTTGTTTGCAATTTGTTTCTAATAGATGCCAATAAGCCAGTTAACTAGGCTCTAGTTAATGGAAATTTTATTGTTTCCCCCCCTGCAGTGCACATGACCTTTTCTTACAAGCATTTGTGATTCTTGAAAACATGTATCTGCTGCCTTGCCTCTTAGAGCAGGGATATGACCACAGGCTCTTCTGAACTTGTTCACCAGCCTTCTGCCTTAGACCAAAATACTTTGATCATCCTGTCAGTGGCAAATTTACAGCAACATTGTGGCTTTTGTTCCATGTGTATTTCTCCAAATATAATATCTCCCTCAAGAAATCAATGATAAGCTGTTAAACTAAAGAGCATGGTAACATCCACAGAGCAGTAAATTAATGGTCTTTTGTGGATAGATGGTTACAGATTTCATCATAAAAAATGGATAAAAGATTACATATCACACAGAGCGAAACTTTTAATAACTCAACATGACTTTTCTTAATGGGTTTTATTCATTTTAATCATTATAGTGTCAATGATGATTATAGCCTTATTAGATTCTAGTGATTGAGGAGCCTGTTTATGAGATATTGAAACTCTTAGTCTGCTCTGAAGTGCACAGCAGTCTGTGTAGGTTTGATGTGTAACTTCATCTGTGGGAGTAAGGCTTGTCAGAAGAGTTTCAATTAATACTTTTACTAAATTGCTCCTGTCTTTAGTGACCTAGGTCACAGATGACTTAAGGATTCTACAACATCAGCTTCTCAAAACAGTACCCCAGCAGCCGAGTAAATCAGAGAGATCTGTGGAGTTAAAAAAAAATAAAAAGGAAAAATCACATGGTGAAAGTGGACCAGTCTGCTTTCCCATATAGCTACTACATCAGTATCGAGTCTTTTCCTATCATTCTGTACTAAACCTTCCTTCTTAATAATAGAATTCATCAGTTTGAAGTGGAATTCAGTGTATACTTACATTACGAGTAAGATTGTAATAATTTCTTTTAATATTTCCTGGGACAAGAATAGAACAGTACAGATAATGGAAGAGATAATTAATGCTATCACTATTGCATTCTGGGAGGAAAATTGCATTCTGGGAAAGAAAAGTCTAGTACCATGTTTTACCCCTTTTAAAGTGAACAGATGTTAGTAATTCCCTTTAATTTGAACAGGAATATAAAACACCTTCATCTTGATTTTGTATTGATCCTGCAGGATGTCAGTGGAGAGCACACTTTTCCTTTTAAAAACTTTGATCCAATCTAAACTCTGTCATTTTAAAGAGACTTCAAGTGTTTGTGCATCATTAAAGAAATAGAATATGTTTAGCAAGCACATACACCTCCATTGTTGTCAGGTCAGCAACTATTCCCTGTGTTTACAAATTAGCGATAGGGAAATCTCAGAAGGTTTAGAGTTCGGGTTGAGATAAGAACCCAGAAGTTTGTGTGTGTATCTAAACCTTCTCTGCATCAATACATCTTTCAAGTCTGAAACATTTGGTAAGAAATCTTGAAAAAATGCTTTTTTTCTTGAGATTTCCAGAACTTCCTGCTTCCAGTAAGGCCAGAAATACTGCTGGTTGATTCATGTCTTCCCCATGGCCTCCTTCCACTGACTATATAAAGGGACCACAAAACAGTCACATTGCTGCCTCCTCCACTCCTCTGAATACCCCTAGAGCAAAAGAGGTTCCTCACTAGGCCCAGAGCCAGTTCTTGTTCTCCCTCCACCCCCACAAATTCCTAATACAGGGGGCAGTCAAAGGAGTGGGAGAGAGTGTATCCAGAGTGGTTTTTGTGCCAGGGACTCAACCAGTCTCAATAGTCCTTTGACTGGGGAAAGGGAGAACAGGACACAGAAGCTACCCCATCTCCGTGCCTGCACAGAGACCTGCACTGGGGCAGGGATGAATCAGGGCCACTGAGAACCTTTCTTACTCTACATCAAATCTTTCCCCTAACTCCTGTGCAAGAGAGAGCGATGGCAGCTCCTTCCCTGCGTATGGGAACTGACCCAGGCCTGAGCCCACCCCCTCCTGCACCCGAACCCCTTGCCCCAGGTCAGAATCCCCTCCTGCACTACTCACCCTCTCCTGCACCCCAACACTCTGCCCCAGCCTGGCGGCTCCTCCTGCACCCAAACTCCCTCCCAGAAAGAAACTGATATAGCAGCTGTTCTAAGGTAAGACGTAGGCTATTTTGAATTAACATGTAACCACAGAACGGATAACCAGAGGAGCTACATTAACACATTAATCACAGAACAGCTTTATGTTAATTAATAGGCAAGTTTAGTATAGCGTTAATAGCCTCCAGGGCCGGCTCCAGGGTTTTTGCCGCCCCAAGCAGCAAAAAAAAAAACAAAAAAAAGCCACGATCGCGATCTGCGGCACTTCCGCGGCAGCTCTGCCGCCGCTGCTTCATTCTTCGGCGGCAATTCGGCGGCAGGTTCTTCGCTCCGAGAAGGAGTGAGGGACCCGCCGCCGAATTGCCGCCAAAGAGCCGGACGTGCCGCCCCTCTCCGTTGGCCGCCCCAAGCACCTGCTTGCTGAGCTGGTGCCTGGAGCCGTCCCTGATAGCCTCGATGCCATAATTGTGATAATTTCATTTTAAATTAGGAAAAAGACTCGTATACAGGGGCCCCATAAAATCTAATATCCCCGGGCCAGAGGAGAGTTAATCTGGCCCTCAGGCACCCCCCACAGAACTTCCACAGAAGGGAGAAGGGGCTGGCAATGGGTTGACAAAATGATCCTTTTTGGGTGGTGGTGAGTCCCAAGGGGATACATCCTGTCCACCCTAATTTTTCTGGGGGATACATTTGGCCTCATTAGATTCCCCCTCTGAACATTCTCTTGCAACACCAAGAGAATTACCAGTGTGTGAATCAACAAAGGAAGTCTGAGTCTTCCATAACAGATGCAGATTCCCCCTTTGCACTGCTTCTGCTCCTCCCAAGAGAAGCAGCAGCTGGGGGACAATGCAGAGGCATGAGGCCTCCATAAGGGAGATCTGCCCAAATCATGAGGTCCATAGCTTTCGTGTGGGGAGCAAATCCTCCAATGAGCTGGAAGAATGAAGTGAATCCCTGTGAGATTAAAGCCATTGGGCAGATTTCCAGCCCCACGTTGCAACACCAGAGCAGTGCACTAGGAAAACTAAATTGGCAGCTATGGACTCCCTTGGGGTGTTGGAACTCTCAGCTGGCATCAGCAAGCATGACCAGCTCTATACCTGCCCCCACCCTATTCCCCAGCATAGGGGACATATTCCAGTGACTGGAAGAGACGGCTGTGCAGTGATTCTCGCTGGTGTAGCCATTAGGATGATCTAACTTGTCCCGGAGGTTAATTTGGCTGTCAACTAGCCCCAGGATCAGGGGAGGTAGAATGGTGATTTACACCCACTTATGTCACCTCCTACCCTCCACTGTATGGAGCGTGTGCCTGGCTCAGCTGAGGATCATCCTCATAGTGTTATATCTGAATAACATTGTCACTCCCCTACATACTCATGTAAGGTAGCATGCGTCTTTCAGCTCTCACTTGGGCAAAATTCACACCATTGTCATTGGAAGTTTATCCTGAAAAAGGATTTAGCCCATTCTGACCAATTCAGTTCGGTCCCACAACTGCCAGTTTATGTATTGTTTATATTGCCACTCACCACTCCGCTTTCCATTCTGCCTAAGGAGTTTCTTTTTAGAATTTTTGGATAATCTTCCAGGCTCATTAAGGGAGTCAGGTTCTGAGTCAGACCTCCCCTTTCACCCACATTTCCAATTCTTCATGCTTAGAGGGTTTTAGATTCCCACCATTTCTTTCTTATACATTTGAATCTTAAATTTTATGCTTTTTATGAATTAGCTATTAATACTTTATGTCTTATATCATTGTATTGTTACTGAATAACTCGATCTGCAACAGAGAATAATAACAGAGAACTCATTATCTATCAATAGATGGGGACACAAATGGATACCAAAGGTAATATACATGAAAAATTGTCTGTCAAGAAATGTCAGACCAAATGAGCAGGAATTTACAATCATATACAGTAGCTACAATGACTTTCATTGTTGATTCACCCTCTGATTATTCTGTTTGCACTGCAGACAAAGTGTTCTAAATGAAGACGAAGATAATAAGTGAACTATCTATCATCTATTTTATTCTTATAGCCAGTGGGAGAGCCCTACTGATTCACCACGATAACACCTTTCTCAGCGCCCAAGATTCTGTGAATTGCTTCAAATAGGCAATAGAATTTTATGGTTATACTGCTGTACTAGACACCACACTACTGGGGGAAAAGCCGTGGCTTCAGCATTACAACAATTATTGCAGCATGTGAGGTTGACTTTTCTTAGTCATTTCAGCAGGTGCATTAAAAAGGTAACAAAACTGCTGAAGGAAGGAAGGCAGGCAGGGACAAAGCTGGTTTATTTTAGAAATGGCTCTGGCTATTTTAAAAATAATCCAGCCATCAGTTTTTAAAACAGAGCGCAACTCCACCAGCCAGGGCAATCCAAATAAAGCCCACACACTCAAGCTTTGGTCCACATTCCCTTTTTTCAGGGCAGGTTTATTAATCAGCCAAGAGAATGCTGATTATTCAAAATAATGCAAAACACTTAGAAGCAGGAACCTTTCCTGCTTTCCATGGCTGGGAAAGGGAAGGACAATCCTTCCTTCCCCCTTAGGCAACCCTTCCTGGCTAGTAGCGAAAGCCTTTTCTTTGGTCCTTCACTGACCTACGGTCTCTCCTCTCCGCCCCCTGCCTAGCAGGCAGGAAAGCTTTTGTGTGATTACATGTAGGGCGCATAACTAGGAGCAAGAATATGATCTGCAGCTACAGACCTCAGTTTGAAAGGATCAGTGGATACACCAGGCACACTGGTGCATGCACACATGCTCCAAGGCCCAATGCTGTTACACAACTTCATCGTGATCTAGTTTATTCTGCATTTTAGTAATAAATATGGGCTAGACAGAGACCTTGTTCCTCGAACTTAGCAAAGAGCTGCCCAGGACTCAGCAAGTGACAGGTCCCTCGGGGGAAGTAACTTGCTATGGGCCCAGATCAGTAGCAACACTTCTCTGTGTTAGGGTCGGGGGAGAGCAGAGCCAAGACTCCACTCATTTTCTGGCAGGAGTAGGTCCATGGAGCCTGCTCAGCCTGTCAGGAACAGACTGGAGATGCAGGGAAGCCACCCAGAGTGTATTATTCCCCTGTGTGAATCCATAGGGAAAGTGACAGTCTTGGTTCTACATTAACAGGAATAAACAAATAAAATATATCAAAAGTGTTGAGATGGAAGCTGTAGCCTCTTTATCGTTATGGAATGGTCCTATAGAATTAAACAGAAAAATTAATAACTTAAAAAAGTATATTTTTGAGACACCCTATGGTTTTCCATAGAAAAATTTACCCCTGCTATAGAACTTCATGGGATGGTTTAAAAACAAAATATGGAAAAATATTATTCTATATGTTTTAGAGTAATTTCTATAGAGCTCCATGGATTTCATCCCTATTCAGTTTTATAAGACTCTCCCATCACAGTAAAAATGTCACCCAACAAATGAAAGCGCAAGGTAGCCAAAACTGGAAGGTAAAGTAGTTCCTTCTGATGGAGGATGTGAATATGGTGAACAGGGTTTGGCCAAATGTGTTAAAGCCACTGTAAGGTAATTCCTGTGCAGGGATCCTTGCAGAATATCCGATGAAATATTCTCCCTTTCAGATCAAGTATTAAGGGACCTGCAATGAAAGCAAATAAATGATGATTGTGCCTCACTGCCTGATCAAAGCCATTAAATTAATGTTGAATGTATTGGTAGTATAATTGTATGATAAAATAAAATGGCCTAATATCTCTACAGTGAGTGAGCCAAAAATACCTACTCCAAATATCCAGATATTTTTCTTAAGGTCAAGCAGCCTATTCCATTTTCTAGAGTTTGCCTGATAGGTTCATGGTCCCATCTTCTTTCTTTTACTATGGTAATAATTAATTGTTTCTGTTCTATACCTTTGTCATACGTAATTGCCATTTTATCGTTCCCAGTGGGCAATTTTACTAAGACTTTTAAAAAGCTGAATTTAAAATGACTAACGCCGTTTAAAAGAAGGAATTCAGTGTTGCAAAGTCTATCACAGCCTTATGCCATTTCCTGTGCTTGTATTTTAAGATAATTAAGAGATCTCACCATAATGCATTTTTGGTAAGGTAACCCTGCCAGTGTATTAAGATACAGGCCTATGCACAAAATATTCACACTTGGTGGTGAGGTGGAAAGCTTTTTCCTGACTTTTTCTAAATACTTCAGCACATCCTAACATGTACCAATACAAATCCTACTAGTTAGCTATCACCGGAATTATTTTAAACTGCTTCCCAGTAAGGAGAAGATCCAGGGAGAGGGGCATGGCAGATATCAAGGGCTTGATTCTACAAGCTCTTACTCATGTGAGTAAGGCTAACAAGACTACTCATGTAAATAAGGGTGATTCACATGGGTAAGGATTTGCTAGATTGGACCCCAAATCAATTGTTTTCATTGCTCTATAGAGCTTGAAAATATTAGTTTAAAAATGCTACACAGGGCTCTTGTATCTCTTAAGTGCACTGTATGTTCAAATAAAAGAGAAACCTTTATCTACTTACAGAGAAACATAGCCTAATTTTTCAGAGGTGATGAGCAATCTAGTGTCATCTGAAGACAATGCGATCTGTAGAAGTCCAGGAGAGGTCCATGTTTGGAGTCCTTAAAGGATTCAGCCTGTTCATTTTTCAAAGATCCTGCTTTTGTTCTAAGGCTTTTACCTATCTACTCTGAATTAATAGCTAAAAACATAGTTTAAAAAAATAAAGTCACTTATATGAAAGACACTGGGGAAAAATGGATTTTTATGAAACAAAATTTACATTATTACATTACAAGTATTACATTATACTATTATGTAATTTTTTTTGCAGTTTTATGATGCACCTCTTTTAATGTAACGTAAAAGCGATTTGAATCATGTGCCCACTATTAGGAAAGGTTAAAGTCCTACAATAGACTAACAAAGTAAGACTAGCCATTAGTAAATAAGGGTTTATGGAAAACGCATAAACTTACTTAATTGGCCTCTCAGAGTTGGTAAGACAACTCCCACCTGTTCATGCTCTCTGTATGTGTGTGTATATATATCTCCTCAATATATGTTCCATGCTATGCATCCGAAGAAGTGGGATGTAGCTCAGGAAAGCTTATGCTCAAATAAATTTGTTAGTCTCTAAGGTGCCACAAGTACTTCTGTTCTTTTTGCGGATACAGACTAACACGGCTGCTACTCTAAAACCTGGCATAAAACATAGTGTCAACCAAGGCATCTAAAGTTCAAGCTTGGGTAATTTATCTAATATAATACACATATTGACGGAAGTCTAAGAGTGGAAAAAATACAGTTCTTTTTTATAAAATATTGGGAAAGGGCAGAGATATAAATTGATCAAATGGCACTAGCTGAAAGGACTCACCAAAGAGTCTGAAATCTCAGCAGATTTATATCACACAGAAAGTGTACATTTCAGCATTATCTGCATGGCAGATTATTAATACAAACCTATGTTCAGAATGCAGTTAAAAGTGGGATTAGAGAACTATCTGGCACAGACATTGCTAGATTTACATTATGCTAGGCAATGTTCAGACAACTGCATGGTTTCACATTACAGAGACTATACTGTCCCACCACGGAGAGCAGAGTAAGGCAGACAGAATGGAGCATATCATTCATTTCTGTTGAAGAGATGCCTTTCAAATAGGGAAGAGTGAGACAGTCTGTCACTGATGGCTACTTGGCACTACACAGAGCTGTTTTCCCAACAGTGATATTCCCACAACAGTTAAAGTCACCTGGTACTGGACACACGATCTGCAAGAAGTCTTTTGATTGGACACCCTATGATGGTGCTGCTTTTGGCACACTCCTTCCTAATTTGTGATTAACAAGGATTATGTTGTTTTCACTTTGTAGGAGCTATTTATAGTGCAATGGGAGGTTTTTCCCTAAACCCACAGTGTATCAATGGCATGATTTTAGTCTTAAAATGTAACTGCACCTCTACAGTCAATTGGAGTGATTTACTAAAACAGCTATTTATAACATACAAAGGATTAAGTAAAACCACAGTAACAATGCTTTCCATTTACACAGCACACATTTCTTCCAGAAGAAGCAGAACCCCACAAACTCTTTTTCAATGAACCACCACTGAAATGCAGCTACCTCTGGGTAGAACATGCTTTCTACACAATAGTTTAGGACAGTAAACAGAGAATAACTATCCAGTTGAAATTCTAGTAGAAATCAATGGCTCAAAGCTTGCTCCCACTGAAGCCAATGGAAGCAAGTTCAAGACTTAAAAACAGGCCAGAAAATAATTATCTGAGATGGAATTTGGCTGAGACATCTGGGTTAGAATGCACTTGTTAATTCAGGAGAAAGTTCAGCTTGACATAGGCCAGTGTCCATAACAAATAAAAGATAGCTGTGAGGTATGTTAGGTTACCAATATAAAATCTTGAGTTAGGGTGGGATTTTTAAAAGCACTCAGTGCTGGCTTAGATCTATTCCCACTGAAGACAGCTGTAAAAAAAAAAAAATCCCATTCTTCCTTTTAAAATCTCTAGGTCTGTAAGCCTTGGGGTGTGGAAGATGGGGAGAGAAAGGGAGACTTAAAACCTGCCCTTCCCTGCATTTCACACCTCCTCCTCTCCACCCATGAACCATAACTATATGGGATTCAACTATACCATTGGCAACATCGCATGCATCTCTATAGAAGAGGGTCATATCTTTGGCATCCCCCCAGAAGAGTAGCAACTTATTCAGACTATGAGCATTGGTATGTTCCAACAAAGCACAATCCATACTGGGGCTGGGGTCAACAGCAGAGGCACACACAAGAAGGGCAATAAAGGAAATGGAACATGAGAAAAGGAGGTATACAGACTACAGCTGAGCAAACCTGGTATGCTTCTCACCTGAAACACAGATAAAAAATGGCACTCAAAATAAGTAAACCAGAGGATGCTTTAAAGTGCTGGAAATTGAGTATGTATGTGCCAGGGAGGCAGCAACCATAGACAACATCAACCAAATTCTACTGACACTACTGACATAGGTCACTCATTGTCTGGAGAGGCCTTGCTATCTAACAAATAGTTTCCTTTTGTTGTATCTCTGCAATTGCTGGCTGTTAATGAATACTAGAATATGGATTCCGTACTCTAAGTGAGATATGCACTTGGACTAGGGTGACCAGACAGCAAGTGTGAAAAATCGGGACAGAGGTGGGGGGTAATAGGAGCCTATATAAGAAAAAGCCCCAAATATCGGGACTGTCCCTACAAAATCGGGACATCTGGTCACCCTAACTTGGACCCAAGACTTTATTTACCTTCCCAGCTGGGCCTCCTGCATGGCTACTTATCCCACTCCAGGCTTCTTACAGCCCTGCTACAGGTGCCATACAGAAATGTGCCCTGTGCAGCTTTGCTGCTATTATCACTTTACACTGCCTCCTATTCCCTGTCACTGGCTGGATCAGTTACCAGTGTTTTGTTCACTAGCCATTACCCTTTGGACTTTGTATTGCTCTCTTTTGAGACAATCCCTTTCCCAATCCTCTGTCCTTATGTGGCCACATTGTAGCCTTGCTGGACCATGCTCTGAGCTGCTGAGCACCCACTTTCAACTCACTCTTCTTCTCTAACACATTTTTTTGGGTGTGTACCTGGATATCACCAGGCCCATGATATAGAAGCATAATTTATCTTTTTCCCTTCCTCCAACAGCTAAAAGAAAGATTTAAGCCTACAGTCATTAATTAATTATTATTATTATATTTATTATTTGTTGAATCTCAACAGTGTGTTCAGAATATGCTCTGGAGCATCAGATCTGAATGCCACTGAAATGGTTGGTTTTGTTTCACTTCAATCCCCTCCTTCTCAGTTCTCACTTCAGTCAGCACCACAGATTCAGTTGTCAGTTCCCTCCACTCAGCTCTCTCTTCCACCCTTGATTCTTTCCTTTTGCATTGTAAAGTCTATCCCTTTAACCATCATATCTGGCTAACACCCTACATCTGATTCCTTTGGCCATGCAGACTTACTTCATTACAAGTTGTTCTCTCCTCCTTTGCTTCAGCCATTTTCTTGATCCAACAGCATTATTTGTCCACTCTCACTGATGTCCAAACCTTCAATCCCTCTTGCCTATTTGCAATCACTGACCCCCCTCCCCCTTAAACCATTTCCTGCTCCTGCACCTTTCTCCTTCTCCAGGCATGATCTTGCAGACATTCTCAAAAGATCAACAAGATCTGCCATGACCTACTTCCTAACTCTACCAGTTTCTTTCCCCTCTCCCTCTGACAACATTTTCTCCTTCTCCCCTGTGACTGATATCGAGGTTTCTTGCCTAATCTCCACTTCTAATCCTTCCACTTCCCCCATCCCTTTCTGCTTCTTAAGGTCCCTTGCCCCCACTCCTACCCTCTGTCTTGTCTTCCTCATTAACTTCTCACTCTCTTCTGTCTCCACCCCTCACATTACAAACCCATCCCCTGACTCCACGCACTTTTCCAATTTAGGCATCATCTCTTGTCTTCCGCTTATCTCTAACCTCACTGCACACAACATTTACAATTGTTGCCTTGAGTTCCCCTCTTCCAACTCCATCCTGGATCCTCTCCAATCTGGCTTTTCCCCACTGAAATTTGGGGATGGATTATATAATTTAACAAGGACAATATTTGTTATTGAAACATTGTTTCACCAGGACAAGGCCAGTCCCCACCTGGCCTCTACTTATACTGTTCTACCCTTTCCCCTACTTTTCCCCATCTATATTTGTTTTGCCTTTTTAAGGTATAAGCCCTTGGGGGTTTATTTAGTTATTGGGTAATCCCTAGCACATTAAGAGCACGGTGAAGAACATAAAAACAATAATACAGTGAAATAATCAGAACACAACTATCATTGATATTATATTACAACATTCAATAATTTCCTCAAAAACTCCTCAAACCCAAACTGACTTTGACATTGTGAATTAAATTTCCCTCGAGCCTATTAACATTCCAAGTGCTCACTACATGAGAATCCTGATTTTGGTTAGGCTAGTACAACTGAGAGCAGAGTTTGGTTTGACGTACTTATTTTTATTTTGCACTCCTGTTATTTAGGTATTACTGTACATGACTGTATTCTGATTTTCATGCACCTGTTTGATTACTTTGTCATTTATTTGTTATTCTCCTTGGCTGATTTAGTTACCTTTTCTGAATATTTTTCCATGGTTTAATAAATTGTGAAAGATAAACACGTTAAGCATAGCCAAATTTAACTCAATCTTCGTTAACTTTAAGAAAATTACATGGGTTCATTTACATTCTTTATTATTCATTTTCCTTATAAAGCCTCAAGAAGCATGTAAATTACCAGTCAGTTTTATTACTTAAATGCTCTAGCCATCCTTACTTAAGATTAAAGTAATTCTTGTCACAATTGCCCTCCCTTGTTACAAGAGAATTCAACTTGTGGAGAAACAAATTCAGTATAAATGGGTTCTGCTGGACCTCCAAGCTTTCAGCCTAGATTAGAGCAGGATTTTAAATCAGGAAATGACATATCTGAGCAGTGATCAGTTGTGCTATCCAGGCAAGTCTATTTAAAAGCACTTTCCATTTTAAATATAGCAATAAAATACCAGACTAGCAAACCTTCTTGATAAGGGTAAAAGCAATACATCCAAATCCAATCTAAATTTGACATTGCCTCCAACAAGAATTCACATTGATAAGTCAGGACTCATTTACAGGGCCATAAATGGGTGGGTAGCTATAATTTGGGTATTAAACTTGTAAAATATATTGATGGCATACAAGGGCTAAATAAATAATTTACTACAAGAAAATTGGAAATCTTTACACAGTACTTAATTGACCAGCCAGTCTCACATGTTCTTGATGACTTCCTAGTTTGCATTTTCTTATTTTTCACACTGAAATTTTCCCCATGTGTATTTTATTTTCAACTTTAGTGACTGATCACAAGTTAATACATTTCTGAAAACATGATCAGTTTCCATGTTTGTTTCATCTGTCAATTACATTCTTTTGACATTTTCATTTGCTTAAAAGCCTGAATGAATCAAATGCCTTTTCTGGGTGGATTAGCTGCTTTTGTTCTTAAAACTAAAATAAAATTGTCTTAGTGAGCAACCTAACTGTGAAAGATAGTTAAATCATGTTCTGAACATACAGTTAAAGGGCCTGATCCAAAACACTGCCGTTAAGGAGTGTCTTTGCAGTGACTCAAATGCAGGGCCGTCTCCAGGGTTTTGGCCACCCCTAGCAGCCAAAAAAAAAAAAAAAAGCTGCGATCGCAATCTGCGGCGGCAATTCGGCGGAAGGTCCTTCGCCTCGAGCAGGAGTGCGGGACCATCCACCGAATTGCCGTCGAATAGCTGGACATGCCGCCCCTCTCCAGAGCGGCTGCCCCAAGCACCTGCTTGCCAGGCTGGTGCCTGGAGCCGGCCCTGCTCAAATGGGAGTTCAATGTGCCCCAATTCATTAATATCATAAACTGTATCTGGTATGTGTCATGAAAGGTATCATTGGAAAATTAATAACACACCAGTCATTAATATTCTTGTGTGGTGTATGTATAGCAGTGGTCTCCAACCTTTTTATGCACAAGATCACTTTTTGAATTTAAGTGTAACACAGGATCTACCTTCTGCAAGGCCCTGCCCATTCCCCGAGGCCCCGCCCCACTCACTCCATCCCCCCTCCGTCGCTTGCTCTCCCCCACCCTCACTCACTTTCACTGGGCTGGGGCAGGATTTGGGGTGTGGGAGGGGGCTCCGGGATGAGCCTACGCAGGGGTTTGGAGTGCAAAGGAGGTGGTGAGGGATGCAAGCTCTGGGAGGGAGTTGGGATGCAGGAAGGAGCTCCGGGCTGGGGCAGAGTATTGGGATGCAGGAAGGGTATGGGGTGCTGGCTCTGGGAGGGGGCTCAAGGCTGGGGGTTGGGGTACAGGAGGGGTGCGGGCTCCTGCCGGGCGGTACTTACCTTGGGCAGCTCCTGGTCAGCAGTGCAGTGGGGCTAAGGCAGGCTCCCTGGCCCCATGCTGTTCCCGGAAGCAACTATCATGCCCCTGCAGCCCCTGGGGGGTGCACATGGCTCCACGCACTGCCCCTCTCTTCAGGCACTGCCCCCGCAGCTCCCATCGGCCGCAGTTCCCTGTTCCTGGCCAATGGGAGCTGTGGGGTTGGTGCTTGCAAGGAGGAGCAGCACGCAGAGACCCCTGCCTCCCCCCACATGGGCCTCAGGAGCGTGCTGGCCACTTCCAGGAATGGCATGGTGCCAGGGCAGGCAGGGAGCCTGCCTTAGTCCTGCTGTGCCACCGGACTTTTATCAGCCGGAGATCGCGATCGACTGTCAGAGGCTCCAGGATCGACCAGTCAATCGCAATCTACTGGTTGGTTACCACTGATGTACAGTAAACTCCCCAGGGACCATACAAATATGAAGGGAATGTGGAACTAAAATATGTTTACCAGACAAATCTGGGGAGAGGGTAACCAGGTTTCTCTCAGACAAAGGATAGGCAGATACCTCCAGCCAGGTGTCATCACAGTCAATTAGCAATCTCATGTCAAGTGACCACTCATTTGCATTTTAATAAACACAAGTGCAGGAATACACCAGCATGGAATTCTCTTCACCAACAGACTCCATGTTCACAGCTTGAATGAACTTACTTTGCTAACCTTCAGAAGAATCCATTTCAAAGGTTCACTGGACTATAAAAGAGCAGGATAAAGAACCCCTAGTTATCTTTCACCTAAGAAGACAAAGGAACTGAGTACTTTGGACTTTGTGGGAGATCCTGACCACAGGAGTGGTCAGCCATCTTGCTGGAAGATAGTGTGGTAAAAATTTTACCTTGAACCAAGACTGTAAATTTGTTAAGTCTTAGCCCCTAGAAATCATTTTCCTCTTTTATTTGCTTGTAATTATTTCTAACTCTACCCTTCATACTTGAACTTACTTAAAATCCTATCTCCTTTTGTTAATAAACTTGTCTTAATTATAATCTAAACCAACCCAGTGCTGTGTTTGAACTGAAGTGACTGTTAACTCCAGTTAAAGTGATAAGATGTGCATTTTGTCTCTTTAGAGGAGCAAATGAGCCTTATTATTCCTCTGAATGGTCCAGGAAAGGGTTGGACATTGCAGAGCACACAGTTTTGGGAAAATTCGGGACTGGGAGGTGTTGGGGTCATCTTGCCAGGTGTAACCAAAAAGCAGGTGGATACCAGAGTGTGGCTGGGGTGTAACGGGCAGGCTGCTGGTGTCAGAGTTTCTGATCCAGAGCTGCTTATCACACAGACACTAAGTGCATGCTTCTATGCTGGCTGGGAGCGTCCAGACAAGGATGTTATAGCAGCAGAGCATTTTAAGACACCCAGAGTTACGGAAGGCAGTGACACAACCCCTCACTGGTCCGGATTGCACCCCAGAACATGACAGAGTTAGATTGCAAACTTTTACAAAGTGACCTAAAATGCTCAAGGCTAGATCCTTGGCTGGAATAAGTTTAGCTCTATTGGAGTCAATTAACTTTGACTTCAATGCAGCTACACCATTCATACCTGCTGAGGTTCTGGCACTGAGGCTATACAAACCCAGCATTCGAAAATCATGAGTCAGACCTGTGTTCCCTGTAAGCTGCGCGCTTACACGGCTGCCCAAGAGAAATTCAAATGCCATCCAGCTGATTAGCAGAGCGCGCACAGCTGGCAGCATGTGTTCAGGTGCCCTTCCCCCCACATTGCTCCGTCCTGCAGCTGCTCCCAGGACCCTCCTGCTGACTGTGTGGGGGTGGGGGGTAGGGAGAGTGCTGATGTCAGGGTGACCCCCTCTGCCTGCCCCTGTACCCCATTTCTGCAGAGCAGGGGACACGGCCTGGCTCAGGTCTCGGAGCTGCTGTGGAGAACAGAGAGTCAAGTGCCTAGTGCCTTTCTTAAAGAGACAGTGCACTGTTTCTGAGCTTTCCCCAGCAGCCAGCTCACACAGTCTCTCTCTCACTCTCTCTCTCTCTCACACACACACACACAGTCTCTTTTCCACTCACCTCCCAACACATACTTGTATTATGGTTGTTGTTACTTCTTAGTACTTCCTGCAGTGCATATACATTCTCTGTAATTTTATTCTTTCAAAGTGCGATATTTTAGTGTTTTGACTGGTCTATGCATTTCATAATTTTTATTTCTCCTACACTTAAATTTAATTCTTTGAGTAGTGAGTTCTAAAATGCCTAACCTGTCCTGGCTGGAGTAATTATCCCTATGGTAACTTTTTAAAAATATATATTATATCTAGGTGTTTTGTTTCTTCTGGTGGCGCAAATCTGCACATACCTTGGTGCACATAACAAAATTTATTCCGCATATGGATGGAAAAAATTAGAGGGAACATTGAGTCAGACCCCTAAAAATCACAAGGTTTTATTTTTAAAATAATATTTTTCAGTTTCTTTTTCTGTGCCCTTTGGTTTCTGAACCTTCAGGGTGCACTTGCTTCATGTTTTCACTCTTTTCTCCAGCATCATGAGGATAGAAACTTACTTTTTTTCAAATGAAAGCTGAGCTTCTCATGCAATCACATGATTCCAGCAGCCTGGGCTTTAAGAAAAACACCCACAATCATAAGATGTGCAATGAAAGTGTGAGAGGTAGCAATACTACAGGCTATTGGAACTTGGTGAATGTCAGGGTCTGAACAATGGCAGCAAAGAACGACATAACCAGAATCATCTCTGTTAACAACCAGCCGCATCAGTGTAAGAATATATTCACAACTGCCTGAGAGATAAAGGGCATGGGAGTGCAACAGGAGAAAGGAGGACTGACATTTACAATCAAAATATGAATAGCCTTTTTGGGCAAAGGGTGAATATAGATTCATAGATTCTAAGGCCAAAAGGGACCATTATGATCATTTAGTCTGAAACAGGCCGGAGAAATTCACCCAAAATAATTCCTAGAGTATATTTTTTAGAAAAACACCCAATCTTGATTTTAAAATGATCAGTGATAGAGAATCCACAAGGTCCATTGGTAAATTGTTCCAATGGTTAATTATACTCACTGATAAAAATGTACACATTATTTCCAATCTGAATTTGTCTAGCTTCAACTTCCAGCCATTGTATCATGTTATACCTTTCTCTGCTAGACTGAAGAGCCTATTATTAAATACTTGTCCCCATGTAGGTACTTATAGACTGGAATCAAGTCATCTCTTAACCTTCTCTTTGTTAAGCTAAATACATTGAGCTCCTTGAGTCTACAACTATAAGGCATGTTTTCTAATTCCTTAATCATTCTCCTAGCTCTTCTCTGAACCCCCCTGAATGTATCAACATGCTTCTTGAATTGTGGGCACCAGAACTGGACACAGTATTCGAGCAGAGGTTGCACTATGCCAAATACAGAGGTAAAATAACCGAGCGGGGCCGGCGGACAGAACCCAAGACCAGCAGCGGGCTGAGCCAGGGTTCCATCCGCCAGCCCCACTCAGCCCACTGCCAGTCTGGGGTTCCGTTCGCTGATCCCGCTCTGTCTGCTGCCAGTCTGGGGTTCCATCCACCAGTACCTTGCCAGTTGGTGTCCCAGCCGCTGGCCCCGCTCAGCCTGCTGCCGGCCTGGGAACATTGGAAAACTCAGCAAGGAAAAGCAAGGGCAAGGATCACACTAAACTGATAAGATCTGCATTTTAATTTAATTTTAAATGAAGCTTCTTAAACATTTTAAAAACCTTATTTACTTTAAATACAACAATAGTTTAGTTATATATTATAGACTTATAGAGAGAGACCTTCTAAAAATGTTAAAATGTATTACTGGCATGCGAAACCTTAAATTACAATGAATAAATGAAGACTTGGCACACCACTTCTGAAAGGTTGCCGACCTCTGCCTTAACTTATTTCTACTTCTATTCTTTTGTTAGTAGCTTTCATTGCTAAACTCTTCTCTTTTGGCCCCTTGGCACCTACTTAGACATTCATGCATTCATCAGGCCAAATTCAGAGGCAAAGTATAAGGGTGTATGTATAATTTACATGCTGGTAAGGTGTCAGTCTAAGGGAATCTAGAAGGCGTCTAAGTCAGTATAATGTATTCATTATGGAGGCAAGAAGAAGCTATACGTTTTACCAGGTTAGAATACCTCTTAATCTCACCACTGAAATTGGTCCTGTGTCTCCAAAGTGCCTTTAAATAAGGTATTTTTGATCCAGGGTGTTTTTAAAGAAATGAATGGGAGAGGATGTTGACTCAGAGTCAAAAGTAACTCATATACAGTAGAGTCAACAAAACTTTACATAATAATTTGATAATATAAAATGGAGAGATTACCCTTCCAGGGCAAAGTTCACAAGATGAAACTCCACATGGATCTTTCCACAAGTTGTTCCATTCAGAGGTAGGTTCTGAACAGGGGAGAACCCCCAAATCCCTAGAAGATTCAATTTCCTTCTCAGAGATCAGGGCCATCTTCACAATACTCTGTGTCCCCACATCAAATGTGGGGTACTGTATCTGCTCCCCCATCCATGCTGTCTGGGTTTCTTCCATCAGCGACACTCCCCAACTTCTGTGAGGAAAGGGGGAGATGTGCCTGAAGGGCCCCTTCCATTCACTGTTCCAGTGGGGGAGGGGAGCGGAACATCCCTCTCAAGATGTTTACCCACAGTGAATTATATGTTTATTACTTTATGATGCACTAAGTATATCCTTTGCCTAGTACAATTTCCACATACAGTATGTGCAATACACAGTGAAGGTGTATTTTATTATTGCAATGTTTGCTCTTGAGCTGTTTGGGCAAGACCGCTGCATAGAGTGTTCTGCATAAAATAGCCATTCTGGCACTGTGACAGCTATGGTATCTGAGTGCCTCGTTCCACTGGTGTGTGACGTGCCTACATAAGGATATACTGATCTGGCTCTCTCTTCCCTCCAGGCATCAGGGCCTGAATTTTGTTGTGGTTCTTTTGGGAATGGGGGAGGGTTAGGTGGTGATAGTGTGGGAAGCTCAGATTAAAAAAAGGGGGGTTCTTACTTTGCACTTTCATCCCAGGATTTTCAAAGGGCTGCACAAACATTAACAAATTCTGAACACCCAAGTGCTGTAGGTATACATTTTGCCCATTCTACAGATGGGTAAAACTGATTCACAGAGAGGGTAAGGGATTTACCCAAGGGCACACAATGAGAGCGAGCAATATAATAATAATTATAATAAGAGCCTTGCTATCTAATCCCCATCTAGAGCCATTTGAGCACACTGCCTTCCAGATGAATTAATAGGACAAAAAGAGGTTTAATCCAAGAGCACAAACTCAGTATAGATACCCTAACCACAACTCTAACAGTGCTTATGTAATCAGTAACATAAAGAAAATAAGGAAGGGGAGGTGTGCATCACATTTCACCATGTATTCTGCTGATGAATAAGTAAACAAGAACTTCTGCCAGAGACTGGATCATATTTTAATACTCAAAACTGAGCTTTTGAAAGTGCTGTTCTTTTCCAGCTATGCTCTCCAAGATGCATAGGACAAGTGTGCACTGAACACAACAGAATTAATTGAACAATCACAGCAAAGGAGGTCAAAACCCAACAAACAGTGTAGCATCTAAAATGACTCCAGAGAATTTTAACAGATGGACACTTGTAAATCTAACAGGATTTCCTACTGGTGAGAATGCCTTAGGTAAAATGCAGAATGTCTCATTAAACTGTCAGCCAGCTATGAGGTGTTGCTCATGTGGATAACACCAGCAATACAATTCTACTGTAAATTCATACAAAGATATATTAGGAATGGGCCTAAGTTGCAAAATTCAGACCTGAATCCAGGCTTAGAACCCTTTCAAAGTTGAGAGGGTGCTCAAATCTGATGTTTTGGTCCAGCTCCTTTAAAGAGACAGGAGTAGAATTAAAACAGGATCCAGGCACCAAAGCCATATCTCCCCTTTCATTCCCAAAGTTCAAGGGTGTTTGGTGACCAGCCTATGTATATTTCCACCGAAATTAGGGAAATATTTAAAAAGGCTTTTCTGATTCTTTTGTTATTGCTCTGTTGTGATTTTAAATCCTCTTACGTTGCTGATAAAATGCAGAGAGCACTGATTAAACTCTATGTTTCTCCCAAGTAGGTGCTGTTACATCAGTTTTTGAATGGTAAGTCAAGTAAGTGTAGTGGTTACACATTTTCATTTTTATGTTTGCACTTACAGCATTGGTGATCTGGATAAGAGCAATTAATCTCTTACTGAAATACTGCATCTGCCCCTTTCTCACATTTAGTAAACCTATTGTTGAGATCTGTGAGTCCGTTGTTCAAGGCCACACTCCTATACAATCAACTTTCTTGTAAGAAATACTCTCCAGTGGGCTTACTGGCATTTCTCGCGGTATCTGAGTTCAAAGGAAATGATTATAAGTTAAGACAGACCTCTGTTCTTTAAAGCACTACAGCATCTACATCTGTAGAGTGATATATAACATAAGAACAACTTCCAACTGAGGAAAGCTTAGCACAGCTCCTGCAGGCTTGGCGATAGGAGGCTTCCATTTGGCTCAGCTGCTAGAATTACTGCTTACAGACCATAAAGGGCCCAGCTTGAGTTTCAGCTGTGGAGGCATGTGTGTTGCACACACACAAGTCCAGCCACAGGATGGGATATCTGCCAATTCTCTAACCTCAGATGAAATATCTAGCCACTAGCTGACAGGCAGAACGTGCTTATTCACTGCCCGTCAGCATCAGACAACTAGGCTGCAAAACAGCTTAAGTACGAAAAGAATTGTGTGAAACCACCATTTTCTGCTTTCTGAGTATTAACACACCAAGCTGACAGGCTTTGCACCTGTTAAAACTGCCCTTCATTTTAGTGCTATTCTTGGCATGAAGACAATCTGTAAATATAAATAGCTCACTTCTCTCATCACTGAAAGGCAGGCACCTCTGGGGTGGAATACCGAACATGTGGACCAGTGTCATAAACCCTATACAAAAGCTTAGACCGGACCCTGAGGGGCACACCTTATGGCCCAATTAAAAGAACTGAGAGAGGAAAGGTTGAGTGTGAGGGGAGCACATACAACAGTCAAAACACCCTGCAAACCACAGACCAGAGAATGCACCTCCATCGGGACTCCCTGTGCCACTGTGGCTAGGGGAGTTTTGAGGGTAGGCTGCAAATGGGATGGGGCTGGTGGATCTGTGACTATGCAGACACACTGACCAAATCCCGCTGCAGAGAGTAGGCACAGAAGCCTGGAGGCCAAACTAATAACTTAGTTTGCCACTCTGCATCCTGAATGAAAGATTTCATCCCACTAACCCCCTGCAGATCTCCCCAGTGCAAAGCTCTTTTATTTAGTCTTTGTACTGGGGAAAGAATTTGGTCCTAAATCCTTCAATCTTAGCATTTGCTGGGGGGGGGGAGGAATGTGACATCACAGGTGAGAGAGCTGTGCATAGTGTTATTACAATTCTGATGTAAGTGTCAGTCCCAGGATGTTAGAGAGGCAAAGTGGGTGAGGTAATATCTTTTATTGGACCAACTTCTGTTGGTGAGAGGGACAAGCTTTCAAGCTTACGCAGAGCTCTTCTTTTATTATTTTTTCTTTTTAAATTCAGTATTTGAAAACCATTTTTGGTAAAATACGTTACCAACTTTTTTTCAGCGTTTAATGTCTGTTTTTTTCTCCATTTCTTCTCTCTCTAACATCAAAGATTCCACCATTATTCTGTGAGGCTTAAGTCTACTGAGTCCTCTAGGACAGTGGTTCTCAACCTTTTTGGGCTCAGGATCCATTTATAAACGTTGATGGCTTGTCACAACTCAGTAAATAGTCTGGGGGTGGAGTCCCGGGAGTGGTTTCGATTGGGTCGTGCAGCCCCGGGTGTTGGGTCCTACCCAGCACTCACCCCCCAGTGGGAGCTCCTGCAGCTCCTGTGCTGTGGGCCTGACTGGGCTTGGCTCTCTGTTCCAAGCATTGCAACCTCCGGGGTGCAGTGTCACTCTGGTTTGGCCCCACTCCGACCCCCCCCCCCTAGACTGGACCAAATTTGTGTGAGTGGAGTTGTGTCCTGGCTCATAGGGTTGCAGTGCCACTCACTCAAATCTGACCTACCCGGACTCCCGTCATCATGACAGCTAGGCCAAACGTGAGTAGCACTGGGACCCCAGAAGTTGCAGTGCCTGGAGCAGGGAGGTAAGCCCAGCCAAACCTGTGGGACAGGAGCTGCCACGCAACCTTTTGAAATATTCTGGTGAACCAATTTTGGGTCCCGACCCACGGATTGAGAAACCCTGCTCTAGGATTCTACCTAGCAAGCCTGTGGGTGGTTAGAACTCAGCACAGAGACAAATATGTTTTCCTGAGAGTTCCTTTTGCATCTAAAATTTTCATTTATATTCATTTTTATTTCTGCAGAGTTTGAGGAAAATTGCTTTGTTTTGGCTGTTTCACAATTTTCAGCTTTTTTCCTACTTTGTCATGGCTGTCTGTGATGATCCATTTTTATTTGACCGCTACCATCATCAATCAAATTCTTAAGTGCCTATTAGCAGATCATTGTTCATGACTTCAAATATTCCATCCCCTCAACACCCTTTATAGCTCACCAGTCTTACTCTTTTTTCAGTCTTTTGCTTATACTTTTTTTAAAAAAATCTCTTTTTTACAGGTTCCTAAATTGGGAAAACAACACTAAACGGGCTACAGTAGAGCTAATGGTAAAAATATGACTAAACTTTCAAAATAAGAACACTAAGATAAGTTTGCACAAGTAAACAGACAACTCTAAATGCATGCAGAAATGTGGAGTTTGTACATGCATTTACCTGTGCATGTACTCTGTTACAGTTCTGCTTGAATTAAAATCCTGGAGCTATGCTGTGGATCTGAACTTTGTGTGTCTGGTTCTCCTCTCACTTGCACTGGTGTAAATCTGGAAGAACCCTGTTGAAGTCAATGACGTTATACAGGTTTAAAGGCAGAGGAAGAGGATACTTGGGCCTCTACAGTGGAGAGAAACAGATGCAAATATTTCCACATTTGGGGTTTGCAATTCTATCCTGTCCTATTGTATCCCTATCCAGGCTGAGTGGGCGGTATCCACCCTTGGCAGACATCTGGAGGATCCTACATTTTGACATTTGTACAGATTGTTATGCATTTAAAGTGACATTACATTGAATTGTAATCCAGATTGGAATTTAACGAAATTGCAGAGTGTTCTGATTTGGCTTTTTATAGAGACAAGCTCAAGATGTGAAGTCTGAGGTCTGGACTTGGGTCCAACACTACTCAAAGTATAGTACTGCTTTGAAAAAGTGACTCTGTACACTGGCAAGGCAGGGTCCCATTTCATCTCACTTATTCCATATCATATTTGCTCAGTTCATAAGAAAAAATATATTTCTTCTAATGGGCAGCTCTGCAAATATAACCTGGGATCTGAGAGTCAAGCTGGGTTCTTATTTCATGCATGGTCCTCACTGGGCATATCTGAAGGTAGAATTTGATTTGCAGAATTTATATTACTAATGATGATACATGAGAAGGAAAGAACCTGCTGGGACTCTATGAGAAACAACAAAGAACACAGAACCACACAATGCCCTTTTTACAGTTACTATCAAGAGAAGAACAGCATTTAAAAGTCTAACTTCTGAAAATCTGGCACTATCATATACAAGAGTAACAACTAGTAGGAACTCATTCAGTAGAAAGCAGAGATACATCAGGGAAGCCAGGTTTTGCAAAAACTTTTTGGTGATGTTTTCATTTTGTAGAATCATAATGAAATTAGTGGTGGCTTGGTGCTAAGTTCTACTTTATTCAAGACACCAATTTGTTAGCACTTTGGAATATAGCAAGGCTGACTTGCTGACTTCTAAGTCCCCCTCATTGTTTTCTCTCTGAGTAATCAATAGTGACAATGACTTCTCATAAATGTCCCCTTCTGATGCTTGTCATCTTCTCAATTGCTATATCTCAGACGTTCACAACTGGTTTATCCAACATTGATGCATACCACATTATGGCACCAGAAGTTATAATGATGCAAGTAAATGATAAAAGATGTTATAACAATAGCTGTGTTCTAGTTTGTGGTAGGCTGTGCTTGTTTATGGCTTGTTTGTTTTTACTGTTACACTATTACATATGCGAGGGGCAGCTGATGGGAAACTGAGATCAGAGGAAGTGTCTCTGGCGTTATAAAATATGAAAAAGGAGTTTCAAACCTTAATAAAAGGTTAAATACGTACCTCAACTGGTTAAGCAGTAAATAAACTCAGCAGAAAGTTCTCATTTTGAGATTTTTGTGTCCTGTTATAGTTGAAAGAAAGAAAGAAAGAAAGAAAGTTTATTTTGACAAAAAAACATGTTAATCTGCAATTTTCTGATGTTTTTCTCATTAACCTTTTCTTGCGGAAAACTCACAGCCTAACAATAATGACAGCACTAGAAAAAGACCTAATTTAGCCTGCATATCAAATGTGTAGCCAATAGAGTAAGAACAGCCATCCCTATTTAAAGGATGGAAAGCTACTACATAATTGAACTCTCTACACAGAAACAAGTGGGTAGGTAGGGAGAGATATAAAACCTGATGTTATTAGCTTTACAAGTCCAAATTTAAAATACCATGTACAGCATTTTCTTGGGACAAGAGGAGAGACAAAGAGCAATTATCTTGTTCTGAAATTTCATATATACAATAGTTAAGCTAGTAGGAACACAGGCTATGCTCTTCAGTGAACGTCTTTTTGGTGATTTGTTAAACAAAATGGAAAGATTTATTTTCTAAGAGAAAGCAGAATATAGGGTGGATACAAACACTCTGAAAGAGCAGAATGTTTTTTTCAAAAGGAGTCACATGGGCATAAATAGCACCTATTTAAAAAAAAAATCATACTCCAACAGCTTTAATCTGGGCAAGCAACTTTGCACTGTTCTTTTTATATGTTTTATATGTTCTGAAACCTGTTCTTTTTACATGTTTATGTCAACTTCAGTAAGACAAGAAAGAATACAGCATGTATTTCTTATGTAAGAACAATTGTAACATATGCGGGCCAGATTCTCAACCTACCTGGCACAAAGGGAATGTTATTTGGCCTCACTTGGCCAACTGAGATTTCTCACTGTGTTTGAAGTAGGGGGAAGTCTTGAGGTTGGATTAGCTTATGCTAAGGACCAGTTTGGTCCCTAGCACATCCCAGGATCAGGAGAAAACAAAGCTGAAGGAAAGCCATCTTGTCATCCACTTCCTTTTGGGTCCTGCACTGAGCAGAACTTGGCCAGACCCAAGCATTGAGGCCCTACTTTCTTGAAGTCATTCTCCCCTTCTGATTACCAAATGAGAGAGTCCTATGTTTCCTCTAAGAACCTGTTTGGGCACTCAGTCCTCTGCACATTATTCCACTTTGTACTCCTGGGGGGATTCTGCATCAGTTTGCAATGCACCCCCCAAACACTCTCTCCCAGAACACACAGACCCCTCCAGCACTTCCAAATAGCCCCTCCAGCACCCCTCACATGCCCCCTTCCAGTACACACATATACCCCCACAGCACCCCCCAGATACCCTCTCCCAGTACATACACACCCCTATAGCATCCCCCAGATACCTGCTCCCAGTACATACACCCCATACAGTCCCCCCAAATGTCCCCTCCCAGTACACACACACCTCTACAGCACCCCCAGAGACCCTCTACAGTGCCTGCCAACTGTACCCCCTCAGCTCCCCTTCCCTCCCCATCAGTATCCTCTATTTGGGAAACTCTATATGGTAACCCTATGGGGGAAGGGCAAAAAAACAAGAATTGAAAAAAACTACTAAAAGTCCAGAGGGGCAGAATTTTCCTCCAAGATGTGCCCAGCTGGCATGTGCGACACACCCAGACTGAGGCGCCCAACAGAGAAACAGCGACTGGGTTGTTGTAGGGGTTTCTTTAACTCTCTACTCCTGGGGGAATCTTTTTTGTTGGCTGTATTGTTACAGACATGCTTGCTGACAGGTATTTTGCAATAAATTACTAAAATAACTGAAACTGGCATGATTATATTGTGTTATTTGGACAAATAAAATATGCAGAGTTTTGCAGAATTTTAAAATAGTGTGCACAGAGTTTTTAGGTGCAGAATTCCCCGAGGAGTAACTCAGTACAGCTGTGTCTGGGGTTTAAGCACAGTTCTAACGCCCTGCTAGCTGGAAGAAAAAAAAAAAGAGGTCCTGTGAACCTAGTCACAGTAACTACGCCTATGTCCACAACTTCCAGAGGGAAGAGAAACAAAGTAATTAATGTAATTTACAAAACCAAATTGATTAGTCTACATTATTGATTTGTCAAAAGATATTTTCTATGGCAATCTGTTTCTCAACTGTATAGGAATTACAGCTGGAGAGCGATCTAAATGTATAACTTTCTCTTAGTTCCCTATAACATGAAAAAAAAAATAGCGGAAACATTTCTTAATTAAATAAACAAACTTTAACAGGGGACAAGACCATATGCTGAGTTCCCACCCTGAAAGGAATTTGTATCAAAGAGTTACAGGTCCCTGAAAATAGCAGATTATAATAGTGATTCAAACTAAACTACATTGGTTCTAGCAAATGTAACTATAATGCATGTTGCAGACAACAGAAATGTAGGGTCTTATTCTATATCCTTTCAAGTCAATTAAAAGACTCCCTTGGCTCCAGTGGGCGTTGGATCAGGCCCTTAAGCCACAGAGCAGGATAACAGAAACAAGACTTAGTGTAGTTGTGAATCACAGTCATGCCTTTGCCTTTATGCTCAGTTTAACCTACAGTTTAATGTAACAATGGCAAAGATTGCTATTTTCCATACTGCTGATCCTGCAGACTTTAAAAATCCTGAGTATGAAATAAATATCTTGATCTTAATAAATGTCTAATTTAGGTATGGATAATATATTTAAATGTGAGAAGATATAAATGATAGATTTTTATTGCATTTCTGGTTACCTTTCTATATTGATTCAGATAAATGCAAACTTTAAAAATTACAAGGAGCTGTCTAAAAACATTTTCTTATCATAAGTGACATACTGGAAAAATGGTATGCAAAGTTTTGAAGATTAAGTAGACTGTATCAGTGCAATCAACATTTGAGTATCTCCCAAGTGAAGCTGCGGCTATATCATGTAGATGTAGTGATAAAACATTGCATAGAGAATAAGATTGGAATCAAAGTAGTATTCTTCTCAATTATTCTTCATTAGATGGATTGTCTGTGTCAATATACCATAATCCTTCCCAGAGAGAAGGCTCAGAAAGATGGGATAATTATGAAATATTTTTGGTACTTAGAACTGTGTTGTTGCTGTCTTTGAATAAAACATTTTTAGAGCCATGCTTTGGGAAGTTTTAGAGAGAAATTATTCATAAAACAATAAAATGTGTGAGAAAATGGATTACTTGACATAGTGGAGTGTGCTGGATAAAGTGGTAATTTAAAATTTCGTATGCATCCTCTTTAGCTGGATGAATTGCTAGGGGGTTAAATTCCCTCCATGAAAGGTTCTTACCCTTTCCAGGTAACTCTGTGGCCACTTTCTCTATAGCTTCGTACTTTATCCAGGTCTTTTGATTCCTCTTTTGCTATTTGACCTACTCCATGATATTTCTGAATCACCATCATAGACAGATCCCCAGATACAAAACTAAGCATTTAATTGAATGATCCATTAAGATTCTACTCTCCTCCATTTCCTTGCTTCAGCCAGTTATTTTTTTTCTTTCCTTCCCCCTTCTTCTTCTGCCTCTTCCCTCTCATTATTCTGACCATGAAGAATCAAGACAGATATGAAGATGAGTCAGGTATCCAGACCGCTATCAAATAAAACTCCATACAGCTATAAGACCATTCTTCAGCTGTCATTATTGAATGAAGGTCTTGGTCAAGAGCTGGTCTTGGCAACTTGCTATGAAAACAGTCAGGCTTGAACTTATTCAATCTTCCACTAAGAATGCTCTGCCCTGTGTTCCTGAGACTTTCACCCTAATATCCCTGAGTTGCAACATTCCCCCTAAGCACCTCTGTCTCAGTAGGTTGAAGATGGATAATCAGGCTCTAAAAAAGCATGCCTTGACTTCATAAAGGTCCTTACTTGGGAGTAAAGCTTGACTGTACCCTGACAGACTGGCCTCACCGGGAACATCTGTAAATGAAGATCTCTTCCCTTACTCCCTTGTTACATAAACTATCAGGAACTCCTGGGGAGCAAACCCTTTGTTCCTTCAAACATCCATAATGGCCCTCTTGTTCGCTCCTCTGAATACTGCTTTGTGGTCTCAGGGCACAGCCACCACACTCAGCTTGCTGACATGGAGCTGAATTCAGCCACAACATTATTAGCGGCTGTTTGAGTTATATACCAACTTCCAGTTTGCATGTACTAGTACACACAGCTCTGCCAGACCTTCAGTGAGATGCCATTCCTGTTGAGTCTGCCTGAAGAATTGTAACAGATGAACCCAACCTATTATAGCTCCGGTTGACCAATGCGCCATTTTCAGATAGGAAAAATACACAGTGCCAACTTGAAGGTCTGCTTGTATCGAGGGGAGGACTCCCACTCCTGTAGACCAGAATGTGACACCACGGCTGATCTCTCAACACCCCGTTTCTATGGCAGCTCATGCACTCCTGGATAAGAGCAGTACTGGCCCTTTACCAGGCATGGACGATCAGCACCAGCAGGGAGCTGAAAACCATGTTCTTATAGAGTGGAATCATTGGTGGGAAAGAGAGTCTAACACACTAAGTAAATTCAGTAGTCCATTGCTGCTCCTGCTTCCTTGTTCACTTGATTTTAGATCCTGGACCAGGCTCAATATTCTACTTGCTAGCTAATCTAGAGTTGCCACAAACATGTACCAGCTTGTCCTGGTTTCCTCTTCACACTGACTGTGGAGCAGCATTGCAGACAATAACTCATGTGGTGGAGGAGTGCCCAACTCGACATCTGGAGGGCAGATTACAATGCCTAGCCTCCCTTGATACAGAGTTATCCTACGGTAATGGAACCTGGACAATGAGATCTGATGTCTGCATTCAAGGATGATGATAAAGGGTCTTAAACAGCAGGTCTAGGACCCTGCCATGTATCTAGGATCTAACGGGGAGCCAGTGAAGTGTGTGGAGCTATGTTGTGATGTTCTCTCAAGGATCACTCTTGCTCAAAAATGGAACTGGAGTGTTTGAAAAAGTTTCCATGTAGCTTCTCTCTGAACTCTATTCCTCCCTCTGCCTGTCACACATTCCTTTTTTCCCCGCTCTAGATTTCTCACTGCTTTCAGACTTACTCTTTTTGACCTGGCCTACACTACAAAAATGACCCAGTGTTGACAACAGGTGTTGGCAGTGGGTGCAGCTGTATAGACAACTATAGACAAAATGTCTTTAGTACCATTTCCAAAACAGAGGTTAAAACTTGATGAGTCCACAAAATTAGTCCATATGACACTAGACTTCACCAGCTTCTTTCCTGTAGGCCAAAAAGCCATCATGCAGGAATGTGAGTTTCAGAGCTTCAAAAGAACATCACTGATTTGTGAGGTCAGTAAAGACCGACTCCCAGAGATGAATTTGGCATTTGTTCCCACATGTGACCTTTTGCAATTCCCTGCCACTCACTGTATTATAGCTGCACACATGCATAATAATTCACTCAGCAATATCTATTAGTTCTTCCCCTTCTAACTGTGCAAGGTGTTAAAAACAAAGGAATCACAATTGATAAGTACAAGAGAAAAAGCACTGAGCACTCTAAGTGTAGATATGGGAACTGGGATTAGGGACACTTGATAAAAGCTAAAAAGAAAGAAGAAAAATCTCCCCTCTCTTTCTCCAGCCTATAGGAATGTAGTGAAAATAAAGTCTTCTTGCCCTTCCAAATTCTTCATTGTGAGTTTTACTCATTATCTTATTTACAACAAAAATATTGGTTTATGACCCATGTACGTGTGTACATATGGCACATGATACAGGTACAACCCTACACCCAAAACAAATATCTGGATCAGTGCCCTACCTCATTTCCATAAGTATCCAAATTATTCAGACAACATCTCTTATGTTTTTTTAAAGACGCAGCCCCCAGTATTACTATCCTCCTGTTTGCATATAAAAATCATTTAAATTAAATTTTAAAATAGTGCCTGTCTCTCTCCGATCTCCTTCCACTGCAAATCTCCCGGGATATTTAATTCCTGCCTATTTACTAGGAGAGGTTGAAAAGTTCAACATGTAAAAAAAAATCTGCTTAATGGTTTAAAAACTGTATATATATTAAACTCTGAATCACTGAGTGACTACAGTACAGAATAGGTTTGGTTAACTTATAATTAATCAGTAAAACAATGAATCTGCAAAATGCCCTCTCTGGGTCAGGCTGGCTCAATAAGAATATAAACTACATACGTTGTTCTTATTAATTGCGACTAATCTTTTTTTTGGAAAGGAAGAAGTTTGGATTTGCAGCAAGTAAACTCATAATAGCTATAGCCTCATTAAGCAAGTGTGCGTACAGAGAACAAGATGCTTTAGCTGCTGCTCTTTCAAAGTTTGTTTTCTTTTTCCATCTGCTTTTATCTGATCCGAAGGCACATAATTAGTGTGCATGTATTAACGCCATGTACTAAAGTTCCTCATCCTCACTGCAATGATTCAGTAAGTTGGGTCAAATATAAAGGGCCCCCCTAAAAACGTTTTCTTTATCCTACAATTTTGCTTTCAAAGGCTTCAATCTAGTTCTCCTGCCCTTCCTCCTTTTTTTTCAAATGACTTGTTTGAATTGTGAGGGAGGGGTAATTATGACCAGTGTCCATTTACTTCAGCTTTATAGCAGTGTAACTGAGAGCAGAAGTTGACGGTAAGTGATTTTATTAAGAGGCAATTTTGGGCCATGCTAGTAACAATATCGCCAACTCTTTTCAAAAATCTCACAAGAGCTTTAACTGCCACCTCGTTCTCCTTATAACAGGGAGAGCCAAATCAAGCTCTAATCAGTACAGTGTCGGGAATCACAGATACTTCCCAGTGCATTTCCTGCTCCAGGGTCCCACGGACCACATCAGGATTCCACACAATAAGCCAGGGTACATTTGGTTGCTCCTATGAGCAGGAGCAGAGTGCACCCTTTCCCATCTGCTGGCTGAAGTTTGCTGTTTACTCCAACATATGTGCTATTATGATGGAAGGGCTAGACATCCCTCTAAAGCATAGACCATTCATAGTACACTGGCCAGAGTGTTAGTCAGTGGGGTCGATCTTACAGCTCAATTCAGCTACCACAGAAATCAAGCAAATGACTCCACTGATTTCACTGAGTACTGGATCATGAGCCTAATGCTCATTTGAGCACTCTGGCAAAATCCCATCCTGCCATTTGCACAAGGCAAAGAGGTTCCCTATGTCATATTTGCTTCCCCAGCCTTGTTTACCAGTGTAGCCAAGGACTACTCTTATCCCATAGACTACATAGTGCACGAGGTTGTTGCTCTCAGACCCAAAAGCCTCAACACCATTGCTGAGCCATCAGGAAAGGATATGAGTAAAAAGTCACCATATAGATTCAAGACTGCTTTCATAGAGCTGATGGTACGCATCCTGATATACACTGGGACCTTTAGCCGCAGACTTAGGACTGATTATTGCCTGCACCTTGTCAGGAGTTACTGAAGGAATGGGGATCCCCCTACCACAGTGATTCATGGGGACACGCAGGCATTGGTTTTTAGACTGCACGAAGATAAGTGTCACCATCACCAATGACTTGAAGAATGAAATTAAAAGGATAAAAATATCTACCAAAATGAAAATACATTGTAGGAAGGAATCCAACATGCTGTATGGTCTGAAAAACTAATGTGTCTGAGGCCTGGTCTACACTACGAGTTTAGGTCAACTTTAGCAGCGTTAAATCGAATTAAGCCTGGACACGTTCACACGACGAAGACCTTTCTTTCGACTTAAAGGGCCCTTTAAACCGGTTTCTTTACTCCACCTCCGACGAGGGGATTAGCGCTAAAATCGGCCTTAGCGGGTCGGAATTGGGGTAGTGTGAATGGAATTCAACGTTATTGGCCTCCGGGAGCTATCCCACAGTGCTTCATTGTGACCGCTCTAGACAGCACTCTCAACTCAGATGCACTGACCAGGTAGACAGGAAAAGCCCCGCGAACGTTTGAATTTCATTTCCTGTTTGCCCAGCGTGGAGAGCACAGGTGACCACGCAGAGCTCATCAGCACAGGTAACCGTGATGGAGTCCCAGGATCGCAAAAGAGCTCCAGCATGGACCGAACGGGGGGTACGGGATCTGCTCGCCATATGGGGAGATGAATCAGTGCTAGCTGAACTCCGTAGCAGTAAACAAAATGGCAAAATATTAGAAAAGGTCTCCAAGGCCATGAAGGACAGAGGCCATAACAGGGATGCACAGCAGTGCCGCGTGAAAATTAAGGAGCTAAGGCAAGCCTACCACAAAGCCAGAGAAGCAAACGAAAGGTCCGGGGCAGAGCCGCAAACATGCCGCTTCTACGCGGAGCTGCATGCCATTCTAGGGGGTGCAGCCACCACTACCCCAACCGTGTGCTATGACTCCTTCACTGGAGAAACACACAGGGAAGCGGGTTTGGGGTACGAAGAAGATGAGGATGAAGATAATGCAGATAGCTCACAGCAGCAAGGAAGCGGAGAAACCGGTTTTCCCAACAGCCAGGATATGTTTATCACCCTGGACCTGGAACCAGTAACCCCCGAACTCACCCAAGGCGTGCTCCCAGACCCTGAGGGCACACAGGGGACCTCTGGTGAGTGTACCTTTGTAAATATTACACATGGTTTAAAAGCAAGCGTGTTTAATGATTAATGATTAATTTGCCCTGGCAATCGCGGCCAGTACAGCTACTGGAAAAGTCTGTTAACGTGTATGGGGATGGAGCGGAAATCCTCCAGGGACATCTCCAGAAAGCTCTCCTTCATGTACTTCCAAAGCCTTTGCAAAAGGTTTCTGGGGAGGGCTGCCTTATCCCGTCCGCCATGGTAGGACACTTTACCACGCCAGGCCAGTAGCACGTAGTCTGGAATCATTGCATAACAAAGCATGGCAGCGTATGGTCCCGGTGTTTGCTGGCATGCAGACAACATCCATTCCTTATTGTTCTTTGTTATCCTCAGGAGAGTGATATCATTCACGGTCACCTGGTTGAAATGGGGCGATTTTATTAAGGGGACATTCAGAGGTGCCCCTTCCTGCTCTGCTGAACAGAAATGTTCCCTGCTGTTAGCCACGTGGTGGGGGGGAGGGGTGAAGTGATCATCCCCGATAATTGGGTGTGGGGGGGGGTTAGTTGGGTTTGTGCTGCATGTTAACCGGAAACCGCAGCCCCTCCTTTTACATTGCAAACCCATTTTAAATGGCCAACCCAAAGGGTGCTTGGTATGGGAAATGAGGGCGCTACTGTTTGAAACCATTCCCACATGTTAAGAAGGTTAAAAAAGCCAAAAGACTGTGGCTTACCATGGCTGCCTGCAAGCCGAAATTTGTTGCCTGGCACTGCATGAGTGATCTCTCACACCAGACCGGCAGGCCCTCAATATAAGAGGAAAAATGCGACCTTGTAACGAAAGCACATGTGCTGTGTAATGTGAACAGCAAAATTTAACGTGAAAGAGTGTACCCATTGTTCTCTAAAATGTGTCTTTTTTTAACCACCTCTCCCTTCTCCTCCACCAGCTGCAAATGTTTCTCCTTCACAGAGGCTAGTGAAGATTAGAAGGAGAAAACAGCAGACTCGGGATGATATGTTCACGGAGCTCCAGATGTCCTCCCACGCTGACAGAGCACAGCAGAGTGCGTGGAGGCAGTCAATGTCAGACTACAGAAAAGCACAATATGAACGAGAGGAGAGGTGGCGGGCTGAATCGCGGGATGAACAGAGCAAGTGGCGGGCTGAAGATGATAGGTGGCGTCAGCTTGCAGACAGAAGGCAAGAGTCAATGCTCCGGCTGCTGGAGCATCAAACTGATATGCTCCAGCGTATGGTTGAGCTGCAGGAAAGGCAGCAGGAGCAGAGACCGCCGCTACAGCCCCTGTGTAACCAACAGCCCTCCTCCCCAAGTTCCATAGCCTCCTCACCCAGACGCCCAAGAACACGGTGGGGGGGCCTCCGGCCATCCAGTCACTCCACCACAGATGATTGCCTGAGCATCAGAAGGCTGGCCTTCAATAAGAGTTAAAGTTTTAAACTGCAGTGTGTCCTTTTCCTTCCTTCCTCCCCCACCCATCCCGGGCTACCTTGGCAATTATCCCTCTAGTTGTGTGATGAATTAATAAAGAATGCATGAATGTGAAGTAACAATGACTTTATTGCCTCTGCAAGCGGTGCTCAAAGAGGGAAGGGGAGGGTGGGGTGGTTGGTTTACAGGGAAGTAGAGTGAACCGGGGGGGGGGGGCAGGGGGGCGGAGGGTTCATCAAGGAGAAACAAACAGAAGTTTCACACCGTAGCCTGGCCAGTCACAAAACTCGTTTTCAAAGCTTCTTTGATGCGCACCGCGCCCTGCTGTGCTCTTCTAACCGCCCTGGTGTCTGGCTGCGCGTAATCAGCGGCCAGGCGATTTGCCTCAACCTCCCACCACGCCATAAATGTCTCCCCCTTACTCTCACAGATATTGTGGAGCGCACAGCAAGCAGCAATAATAATGGGGATATTCTGTTCACTGAGGTCTGAGCGAGTCAGTAAGCTGCGCCAGCGTGCTTTTAAACGTCCAAATGCACATTCCACCACCATTAGGCACTTGCTCAGCCTGTAGTTGAACAGGTCCTGACTACTGTCCAGGCTGCCTGTGTACGGCTTCATGAGCCATGGCATTAAGGGGTAGGCTGGGTCCCCAAGGATCACGATAGGCATTTCAACATCCCCAACGGTTATTTTCTGGTCCGGGAAGAAAGTCCCTTCCTCCAGCTTTCGAAACAGACCAGAGTGCCTGAAGACGTGAGCATCATGTACCTTTCCCGGCCATCCCACGTTGATGTTGGTGAAACGTCCCTTGTGATCCACCAGGGCTTGCAGCAGCATTGAAAAGTACCCCTTGCAGTTTATGTACTCGGTGGCTTGGTGCTCCAGTGACAAGATAGGGATATGGGTTCCGTCTATCGCCCCACCACAGTTTGGGAATCCCATTGCAGCAAAGCCATCCACTATGGCCTGCACGTTTCCCAGAGTCACTACCCTTGATATCACCAGGTCTTTGATTGCCCTGGCAACTTGGATCACAGCAGCCCCCACAGTAGATTTGCCCACTCCAAATTGATTCCCGACTGACCGGCGTTGCAAGCTTCCACAGGGCTATCGCCACTCGCTTCTCAACTGTGAGGGCTGCTCTCATCCTGGTATTCTGGCGCTTCAGGGCAGGGGAAAGCAAGTCACAAAGTTCTATGAAAGTGCCCTTACGCAAGCGAAAGTTTCGCAGACACTGGGAATTGTCCCACACCTGCAACACGATGCGGTCCCACCAGTCTGTGCTTGTTTCCCGGGCCCAGAATCGGCATTCCATGGCATGAACCTGCCCCAGTAACACCATGATTTGCACACTGCTGGGGCCTGTGCCTTGTGAGAGGTCTATGTCCATGTCAATTTCCTCATCACTCTCGTCGCCGCGCTGCAATCGCCTCCTCGGCTGGTCCTGGTTTTGCTTTGGCATGTCCTGGCTCTGCATATACTCCAGCACAATGCGCGTGGTGTTCATAGTGCTCATAATTGCCGCGGTGATCTGAGCGGGCTCCACGATCCCAGTGCTGTGGCGTCTGGTCTGAAAAAAGGCGCGAAACTAGTATCTGATGGACGGAGGGAGGGAGGGGCGAGTGACGACATGGCGTACAGGTACAGGGAATTAAAATCAACAAAGGTGGCTGTGCATCAGGGAGAAACACAAACAACTGTCACCCAGAATGGCCCCCCCAAAGATTGAACTCAAACCCCTGGGTTTAGCAGGCCGTTGATTTCACGGAGGGAGTGGGAACCAAATGAATACAGAACAAATCTATTTTTTACGTCTTAAGCTGGCAGACGACGGTGCAGCATGACTGATAGCCCTCGGCATCTTCTGGGTGCTTGGCAGAAAATACTGGGCGCTTGGCAGAAAATAGCATACTACGACTGATAGCCATCATCGTCAAGACAGTTCGATAGGACTGAGCATGTCTGCCCAGGTGCCCATGATTGACAGCCACTGCAGTACGACAACGACGGATACCAATCGTAATATACCATCTTCTACCAAAAGGCAAGGGGCTGCTGCTGTGTGCAATGCAGCCCCACGTCTGCCAGCCCCATGTCTGCCAGCACCCAGATCACCGATGAAGGCTACCAGTCATACTGCACCGTCTACTGCCAAAAGGCAATTAGCTGCTGCTGTGTAGCAATGCAGTACCATGTCTGCCGGCACCCAGAGGACATATGGTGACGGTGAGCTGAGCTGACCGGGCTCCATGCTTGGCATGGTATGTTGTCTGCACAGGTAACCCAGGTAAAAAGGCGCGAATCGATTGTCTGCCGTTACTCTGACGGAGGGGGAGGTGCCTGACGACATGTACCCAGAACCCCCCGCGACACTGTTTTGCATCATTCAGGCATTGGGATCTCAACCCAGAATTCCAATGGGTGGCGGAGACTGCGGGAACTGTGGGATAGCTACCCACAGTGCAACGCTCCGGAAGTCGACGCTAGCCTCGGTACTGTGGACGCGGTCCGCCGACTTAATGCACTTAGAGCATTTTATGTGGGGACACACACAATCGGCTGTATACAACTGATTTCTATAAAACCGGCTTCTATAAATTCGACCTAATTTCGTAGTGTAGACATACCCTGATTCAGCAATGATGTCTTATGTAGCATAGTCAATGCTAGGGAATAAGAAAAAAAAACCAACTGCATATCTGAAGGACACCAAAAAGTATGCTCCCACTTTAAAACCCTGACTCCTTAGTTGATTTATTCTAATTATTTAGAAAAGTATATTTTTAAACAAATATTTTATTTACTAGCTATTTTTAAATACATTTATGTTATTAACAATTTAATGTTTTAAAGTAAAGCAGACCAGGTCTGATAAGGATAATAACATTCAGTGACAGAAGGTATTGGGTTCTCTAGAGGAACAAACCCTAATGATTCTTGCAGCGACAATCACCATAGTAACAGAAATGCCACTTATATTGGTTTTCCTTGTCTATGAAATGAAATATTGCTACTCTAGGGAATTTACAGAATTGCCTGCAAAGGCCTTGATCCTGCAAGGTGCTGAACACCCCCGGTGTGGTTCTGAGAGCCCTTAACTCCCACTGAAAGAGACGGTTTAGGCCTTATCCCTTATGCCCGTCAAACTAACTGGGAGTTTTGTCATCAGTTTTAATAGGAACAGGATTGGGTCCTTACTAAGACTATATGGTATTTATCTGAGACTATTAAAGATTACAAAAAGCAGCCATTGATACAATGCAGTGAGCTGTTAAGACAGTCATGAACTCATTGGTTTAATTTGCATGATTCCTATTGTTTTCTTACCTGATTTCAGTCTTATCCAGCCAGGCAGCCAGACTGTGAAATATCCCCTTTTTGATGTACAAGGTACCAGAAACAACTTAGCTCAAGTGGTCAAAATAGCTGTTCGTAACTTAATACAATTTGGGATTGTGCAGACCCACAAAGGGATCTTATTTATCACAGAGAAAGCAGACTGGGGCAATAATCATCAAAGTAATATTTACCCCTTAATAACTGCCTATTTTTATATTGGTGTTAGAGGTTAATAGCACTGTTATTTACTTCTTTGCCAAAGAGTACTGAAGGATGTGAAATGTAACTGTCAATAAAGCTGAGCTGTCTGATAAATAACATTCATATTATTCCCTGACAAATCCTTTTGCAATACAGGGATATAAATAACACTAAGAAAGCAGTTCCTACATTACAAGTTTACTGATGTGTAAAATGTAATTTTAAAAAAAGCCCAAAGCCCTAGGAGTGTGACACTCTGTTATATGATATATAGGAAGAGGTACTTGGAAATTCAACACTAGTAAGTATAAGAAACTGGGAAAGTGAGACATCTCTGTAAAGATGCGTTAGAGAACCAAAGTCCAAAGAAAGACAGATACTTCCATTCAATGAGTGGATAATCAGGTAGTAGGTAACTTTATCAATTGAAGGGAGCTTTGCAATAATGAAGCAATGATAATATTTTTGCCTTAACAGTCCCACATGGGATGGTGAGTCTATGATCAGAAAAAGATTCTACTCTTATTTAATATGTCCGTTTTAGAGATGGGCCCAAACAAAAATGCTGGCTCTGAAAACCAGAAAAGCAATGAGCTTTGGGCAAGTGCCCAACTTTAGTTTGGTTGATCAAAAGAGTGGTGAATTAATTATGCATATGGGGAGATCTAAATTGGAGGATTCTCCTGTTCAGTAGTGCTCAATATGGACCCACCCCTTCTCCACACTGGCTTGGCAAAAGGGGGTTGCAGCATCCCTGGCACTCCCAGATAAATTTTCTTGCCTCAGAATAATTCTTTACTCCCAACCTGCCAGGAAGCAGAGAGCCATTTAAATAAATAATAATAATAATAATAAAAACCCTAAACAAGCCAGAAAAGCACTGGAGAAGATGGAAATGGAAAACTACAGAGCACATGAAGTGAGACAGAAGGGAATTTGTTGGGGGAAGGCAGAAGGAATGAGACATGAGTCATGCTGTTTGAAGGCCTGTAAATCCTCCCTACAGCCTGCTAATGTCATTGCAGGTAACAGAGATAAGAGAAGGGGGAACTGTCCTGAGTGGTGAGCAGCCTTGTTAAGCAGGTTTATCTCCATTCAGTTACTTTGTTGAGCTTTTCTTTTTGTGAAAAAGAAATTTCATGAAAAGGCACTTAGAATCACTAAGGCCTGGTCTACATTACAAACTTAGGTCAACGGAAGCCGCCTGAAGTCAACCTCATAATGTACAATGTCCAGTGACACTACCAGGAATCGTTTTAATACATGTGTGTAAATTTAGGACAAAATAGATAGTAGTTATCTACTTGCTGGAATATGTGTAGGATAAAGAAGGCGTGATGGATGCATCAACCTAACAAACTACCCCACTAATGAGCTTCTCTCACTCACCTGAAACAAATGCCTTCACTTCCATAGTCTCCCCCATTCACTAGGTGCACAGCTAATTTTGGCAGGCAATTGTAACTGCTTTCCTGCACCTGTATACCGGGGGTACTCTTGTATTTTCTATTGTTTATTATAATGAGAACATGGCTGAGACTCAATGGAGACTGTTTACAAATGGGAATCATAATGGGGAATTTTGCCTCTTGTAAGGGCCTAGACTATTGTACAGTATGCAGATATCTATGGACACAGAGATCTTCATGTGTCTGGCAGCATTTTCTCCTCACTTTCAATGGTTGAGCAGTTACTGAAATATAAAGAGTTTGGCTTTTCTACCAATTATTCTCTAGTTTGTTTTTCATTTTACTACTGTCTGAATGATTGAAACTCTGGAGGTGCAGTTGCATTCCACGTCAGTCATGGTATAAAATATCAGCAATGACACTTCCAAATCATTAGATCCATTCTTAAGGAGGGGCCTAATTCAAAGACCACTGCAGTCGATGGAAAGACTCCGCCTGATGGCAATGGGCTTTGGCTGAGTTCCCCAGAAGGGAAGAAGGCGCTGCTTTGATGTCAACAGATAAAAGGTGTCAAAATCTGTAAATGCAGCCACCCCATTTCGCAGGGCTGAGGCTGCCTTTGCAGAGCTTCCAGCCCCTCCTGCATATCTTCCCACCTTCCCATGTTCTTGTGACAATACGGACAGTAACACTTCCCAGTTAATAGTTAATGTTGTTTAGAGAAACAATGGGTTCTGGTTACCCAACACCAGCATGACAAAACACATTGCGCCAGAAGGGAAGATAACATGGGTTACCACCATTGCTGGCTGAAGGGATTTTGTTGCTCAAACCAAATTGGAAATATCCACCTTTTCCCACCCCTAGTCTATTACACTTTAAAGTCATGGAAAGTGTTGCTTTGGTAGGCAGCAGCCTGTTCTTCCTGTATAGTAAAGCAGGGGGGCATATAAACTACCACTACAAGTTATTGTGTACAACCTACTAACAGAATCTTTATATACAGTATATAATAAGCATACCTGGTTCCTATATAGCACCTTTCACGTGTATATTCCTAAAGTGCTTTACCAAGGAGGTAAGGATCATGATTCTCTTTTTATACATGAGGAAACTGAAGCTGTCACCCAACAGCTCAGAGGCGGAGCCAGGATTAGAACCCAAGTTTCCTGAATCCAGGTCCAGTCCTAGCCACTACCTCTCCCTTTATAAGAGAACCTTGAGTTACCTTTGAAGTTTGCAAAATAATATATGTAGGGGAAAATATATTAAGGCAAAGTAAAGAGAGTGAAATCCCACACAATACTGAGAGTGAAATGCTGGGAATTCCAGAGTTCTTTAGATGGAATGTAATTTCTAAAACATCAGGGGTTTCTTTGCCCAATTAAGAATATTTGCAGCATAAATTGTAGGAGATTGGGAATGCTTAACCCATAGAAATGTAACAACAAAAATAACTGTACTATTGTTATTATTAAAAACAATCTTACTTACATTTTGAAGAATTTCAGTCATAGCTTGACCCAATGGAAAGGAAGCACAGTTAAACATGAAATGGAGATGTGTTCCCTTCGGATTTTTCTTCCCTATTAACAAACTTCTCTTGCAAACAGGAAACAGCAAGAGCAATTTTGCAATCAAAACAACTTTATTTTTTGCATTTGTTCAAGCAAAAAAAAATATATAATTCAATTAATACACATTAAAGACAAAAAGGTTCTGCAGCCCTGGGCTAAGACCTATCTAATTTCTTTTAAAATGGGTTCAGATATGGTGGCTGTCATAACCAAAGGATAAATTCTGTGAACATTATGAACATAGCCATGTGGGAAGCAAAAACAAATATGATGTAGACCCAGCTTTTGTCATAGATAAATAGTTCTTTACGTAGCAAGCCCATGAGTATTTAGAGCAAGGCTGCAAAGTCCAATGAAGTGTCAGCTCAAGCCAGCAGCATTATCATTTATTGTCAGCTAGAACCTTCATCACTTACAGCCATCATTGGAAATATTGCTGATGATTGATACTGATGGCAATGATGATTACTCTTGCAATAAGCTAAATTAAAATAATGAAGTACTGTGGCACATATATTGGTTGTTGCCCAAGGAGGATAACGTGTAAGCAGCACAAGGAAGTCACCAGCTCATGGAGCGCTCATCCTTCAAGTTTGACACAGCTGGGAAGCCAAGGAGGCACTATCTGTTATTTCCCCATTACTAGCTCATCCCCCACATAAATACCTATACAAATAATTGCTGGAATAGGCATGGTCACAATAACTTCTGGCCTATCTCATTCCAGGCAGCTATGTTAGAAAACCCAATGACTAGGCTATAATATCAGTGCATTTTTCTTTTCTAGTCAACTCAAGCTATTATCTTCCTTCACAGAATCTCAGAATAAGAATCTAAACTCTGGCCCACACAAAAAGCTGGACTTAAACCTAGGTCTCTGTCAACCTAACACAATCTGTGGAAGTCTTAAACCATAAGCAGCTCTTGGCCCACAATGGAAAAGATCAAAGAACTATTTATCAAATCATCTAGCTTTATAAACTAGAATACCAACCAGCAACCCCTAGCTTTATGGTTTGGGCCTATTAAAATAATTACTCAGATCATAGAAGGCTATAAGCATTTGAGAGGGAGCTTGACCGTTAATAAGTGGGTTTTTTATTGTTAGATTTGTACTTCTGATTGATTTGGACCCGTTCCAGGTGGGGTGGGGAGGAAATCATCTGGTGAATTACACATCTGGCTAGCAGCACCTAAATGAGATGATGTACAAAATACTGATACAGGGGGGAAATCATATAACAGTATGGAGAACATCTCTTTTGCTCCTGTGCAATATGTCATATTCACAGCAGGATTATGAATGAAGTCTCAAGTTGCCACCCATGTTATTTGGCTGGAACAGTCTAGTTTTTTTGCTTCCTTTACTTGTCCTTTCCTATCTCTAGCTGTGAGACTACCTATCTTTTATGTTACTTTGCCTGGAAGTTTGCATCTTGCCTCTTGGACTCTGTATGATATGTACTTTCTTACCACTTTTCTTTGAGCTCACGGCTTTAAAATAACCTTCTTCCTAATAAAATAATACTGTTAGGGTAGGCAGTATTCTGGATAAATTACTCTCTCCTGTGAGTGAGAAGCAAATGAGACAGTTGATATCCATTCTAAGTAGAAAGGGTCTGATTGAGGCTCTCCTGTTACTCATAGGGCTGGGCTCTGTTAAAATTTCTCTGCTCCAGATCTTCAGCTGATCTAAATCAATGTAGCCCATTGAAATCCATGAAGCTATGTCAATTTGTGCCATCTGAGGATCTGGCCCAAATAAAATACATATACATACATACATATATATATAAAAAACTTTTTGGCTCACTTAAGAAGAAGCTGAATAGAAATCCAGCCTGGAGTTCATCCCGCTCTACCTGCTTATTCTGTTTACTGCAGCTTTGCCCTATCTTTTCTCCCACAACAAATGAAAACAAGTTCTTATGGGAGCGGGAGGGGGGGAAATTACACAAATATAAAGGAGGAAAATACAATCTGCTGAACTGTGCTTATTGTAAAACTGGTTTCCTGTAAGATTATATACGAACTCACAGTCCCCTGTGCATGCTGGAGAGTTTTTTCTTCTGTAAGAAGCTATTCTG
>NW_020664435.1:14494678-14532944 GCF_002925995.2 Terrapene triunguis | reverse complement strand
CTGAGGTGCTGGAGGCTGCAGTGCGCAGGATGTATGTCAGGGCTGCTGGGATTGTGTGGGGCTGGCAGGATAAATGGGAGATGGTGGAGGGTTGTTGGGGTATATGTGAGATGGGGGGGCCATTTGGGGGACCTGTGTGTATGGTGAAGTGGGACGGGCATTCAGGGGTCTGTGGGAGGTGGGGTATGCAGGGGCAAGGGCCCCAAAATTCTTTAATCTGGGCCTGTCCAAGGTCATCATCTTGAGGCCAGAGTTGTTGAACTGATGAGAGAAGAGAGTCAAATTTACAGAGGCAGCATATAGATCCAAGTAATTTGCACCCAAAACAAACAAAAGAGTTAGCAAATGAGCACTCAGAATTGTTCATGTTAATTTTGAATAAATCTTGCAAAAAAGCAGAAGTTCCAGAAAACTAGAAGAAAGCAATGTTGCATCAATATTTAAAATGGTAAACAGGATGACCTGAGTAATTATGGACCTGTTAGTCCAACATGCAAAATAATGGAACAGCTGATACAGGATTCAATCAATTAAAAAAAAAAGGATAAAGTGTAATTTATGCCAATCAACATGTTTTGATGGAAAATATGTCTTGTAAAATGAATTTAATATAATTATTTGATGAGATTACAGATTCAGTTGATAAAGGTAACTATATTTGTGTAATATACATAAACTTATGTAAGGCATTTGACTTAGTCTCACAAGCTATTTTGGTTAAAATCCGCATAGTACAAAATCAATGTGGCACACACTAAATGGATTAAAAACTGGCTAAATGATTCTTAATGAGGAATCATCAATAAGTGGGAGTATTTCTAGTGGAGTCCTGCAGGGATTGGTTCTTGGCTGAAAACTATTCAATACTTTAATCACTGGTCTAGAAGAAAATATAAAATCATTGTTGATAAAGATTGGAGGAGATAATATTGAAAGGGACAGGTCACTTTTAGCAGTCTGTATAATTTAATAAGCAGCTAAACCAGGGCCGGCTCCAGGCACCAGCTTACCAAGCAGGTGCTTGGGGCGGCCACTTCGGAGAGGGGCGGCACGTCCAGCTGTTCGGCAGCAATTCCGCGGACGGTCCCTCACTCCTGTTCGGAGCAAAGGACCTCCCGCTGAATTGCCACCGCAGATCGCGATCGCGGCTTTTTGTTTGTTTGTTTGGCTGCTTGGGGTGGCCAAAACCCTGGAGCCGGCCCTGAGCTAAACAATATGTATATGAATAAAGTCATATCAGGTCATACACTTCTGAACAAAGAATGTAGGCCATACTTACTGGATGGAGGGCTATATCCTAAAAAGGAATGACTCTGAAAAGGACTCAGAACTCATGATAGACAAACCGAACATGAGCTCCCAGTGCAATACTATGGCTAAAAGGGGTAATGTGATATTTGGATGTATATACAAGTGAATATCAAATATGAATAGGAAGGTGATATTCAGGGCCGCCCGGGGTGGGGGGGGGGCAAGTGGGGCAATTTGCCCCAGGCCCCGGGCCCCGCAGGGGCCCCCCAAGAATATAGTATTCTATAGTATTGCAACTTTTTTTTTATGGAAGGGGCCCCCGAAATTGCTTTGCCCCAGGCCCCCTGAATCCTCTGGGCAGCCCTGGTGATATTACCTCTGTATAGAGCATTGGCAAGACCACTACTGGAATACTGTGTCCAGTTTTGATGTTCAGGCTTTAAAAAGAAAGTCAAACTACAGGGGAGGGCTCCCAAGAGAGATACAAGAATGATCTGAGATCTGGAAAACCTGTCTTACAGTGAGAGCCTTTAGAAGCTCCATTTACTTAGCTTATTGAAGAAAAGAGAAGAACTCTTGATCATGATTCACAAGTAACTACACAGAAAGAAGATTTCTGTTACTACAGGACTTGAATAACAAAGAAAGGAATAACAAGATCCAATGGCCAGAAGTTGATGATAGAAAAATGTAAACCAGAAATAATGTGCAAGTTTTAAAAGTGAGGGCAATTAGCCATTGGAACAGATTGCCAAGGGAAGTGGTAGATTTTCCTTCATGTGCATCTTTTAACTCAAGACTGGATGTCTTTCTAAAACACGTGCTGTAGTTCAACCAGAAGTTATTGAGTTTGATGCAGAAAACACTGGTTCTGTGGTCAGTGTTATTCAAGATGTCTGATGAGATGATCTTTATAGTCCTTTCTGACCTTAAAACCTCTGAATCTATCACTATATGGACATTGCAGAATAGGCACACCTCAGAGCTGACTGCCCTAGTCATGCAGTTGAGAAAGCTGGTCACATGATGGGAGGGTACCAAGGTGGAATGGAAGGCATTTGGATGGGACCCACCTTCCAAAATGGTTGAGGACACTGATCATTCCTCATGAGGGTGAGTAATGAGGTGGCAAAATTTGTAGATGAGACACAATTATTTAGATTAGTAAATAATAGAGAAGACTGTGAGGAACTTCAGAGAGGTACCTAGTCAAATTAGGTGAATAGACAACATGGTGAATAAATCTGTTGATAAATAAATTCAGTGTTGATTAATGCAAGGTAACGCACATTGGAGGGAATAATCTGAACAACTCATATACATTGCTGGATTCTAAATTAACTGTAATCATTCAGGAAAATGACATGGGCATCATTATATGCAGTGGCAATCAAGAAAGCAAGCAAAATGTTAGAATAAATGAATAACAACACAGAGAATAATACTGAAAATATTATAATGTCATGATATAAGTCAATGGTATGTCCTCACATGAAATACTGAGTTAGTTCTGGTCCCCTAACTCACAAAGAATACAAACAAAAAAGAGAGGTTCAAAGACACGCAGCAAAAATGACTAGAGGCATGGGAAGACTTCCAAGTGACGAAAGATTGAAAAGACTGGGATGAGTTAGTTTAGAGAGTAGATGAATAAAAGGAGATGATAAAGGTATACAAAATGATGACTGGTACAGAGAAGGTAAATTGGATGCTCCTATTTATCCTCTCCAATAATTCAAGAATGTGGGGACGTTTGATTAAATTAAAGGGCAACAAAACTTGTTTAAGGAAATCCTTTTCTGTTTTTCTAACCACACAGTGACTAACCTGTGTAACTCAAGACATCACTGTGGACAAGAGGTTACCAGGATTGAAAAAAAGATCAGATGTTTATATGGACAAAGAGAATATCTATAGTAGCATAAGGCTCTGAATCAGTAATCCATCCCTATTCAGCAAAGCATGTAGAGGAGCGATTTTCAAAGACACAAACGGCAAGGCAGTGGGAGCTGGGTGCCAAACTTACACTTGTGCCTTAAAAAATCTCCCCCTTAAGCACATGCTTCACTTTAAACATGTGCTTACATGCCTTTGATTTAAATGTCAGAAACTGGCTACTAGACTGGGCTGATCTGGTATGGCCAATCCTCTCTTTCCTGTATAGTAAAACTGATGTCTCTTTTCCTGCTGTTAATCTCTTTTCTTTCTATTAACTTCAGGGCACAGGGAAGAGTTAATGTTTTTCATCCAAGACCAGAAGACTTCAGAGAAGAGCACCGCCATAGAATTTTTTATTTTAAGCACTACAACAGACACACCTGCCATATCTCCTACTATTTCTCAGAGGACGAGAATCTAATATTTCTTCTGTGGGGAGTTCTCAGGTCTAAGTAGTTTTCAAAAGGTATGCCATTTTGCTTCTTCAGTGATCTATGTGAGGTATAATACCAGCCTACTAATTATTAGCAACAATTATGTAATTTCAAAATAACCTTTTGGGCTACGAGTAGGTATTGCAAATAGAAGTTTAGGGCCTGATCTTGCACTCATTGAAGGCAATGTAAAAACTCCCATTCTCTTCTATGGGACCAGGATCTGGTAGTGTCAACCCTATGAAATAACAGAGCTTTTGCAATCCTCACAATTATACTAGATGTGCCTCATAATTTGACACCTAAAAATATAAAAATATTTTAAAGCAACAGTCAAAACTATGCAACTAACACACTGTGAGCATGATGAGTGGGGGGGCAAGAGATGGGCTGCAAAGAAGTCATTTGCAGTTTCTCTATCCTGGTGCTTTAGTGTTTTGAGCCTTACTTGTAGACTACTTGTAGTATATTTCGTGTGGTAAAATGAAACCCAGTGTGATGTGGCTTGAAAGTGGAAAATGCACAATGTTCTCAATCACTGGGCTAAAATCAGTTGGGCTTGAGAAAAAATTAGCACTACATTTAAAAAAAAATACCATTGCAAATTCTGTTGTGTGTCTTGTACCCACTAATAGATTTTAACGTTATTGCTGCCCAGTTTTATTGGAGCTAATCAGAATAAGCTGTGGGAATGAGAGGGCTCCCACACTATTGAAACAGTTAATTTTTTTTTAAGCCAGGATACAAAAGTGCAGTTTAAGAGGGGAGCAGATCAAATCCATGTGCAGGTCATTTAAGAGCTCAGTCTCATTTTTGAAATATAGATTAGCCAGGATAGTATGAATTCAGCATTTCTATGTAATGTTGTTTCATTGATTCTTTAGACCAGCTGGACTTGGCTTTAGACAGATACTTAAAAATGAGTTTTAAACCTTTACCGTCTTTTAATATTTTATAACCTGTCAGAAAATCAGTTAGGGACTCTGCTTTTCTCAGCTCCTGATATCAAAGCAGCAGATTTTTAGCAAGAGTGAGGGGGTTATTTTTTAACATAAACTAAACGGTAGTTGCCATAAAAGTGCTCAGTCAATCATGGCTCCAAGGAAATTCTTGGGTGAACAGTTTTCAAGGTGAAATGAATGGCTATTACCTGCCAAAACCTGAATGTACAGTGTTGATGTCATCAGTCGTGCCATCACTTTGCAGGCAAAGCCTCACGTCAGGTCTTGACAGCTAAGGGCAGGAGGCTATGATCTTCAAATATTCTGTTTTAAGATGCATTGATTGTGTGGTCCTTTTAAGGCTACACATTCATTCTGTTAGGGCTTGATCCTGCCAGTTGCTGAACACCTTCAGCTCTCACTGAAGTCTAATCAGGATCCAGCCTTTGCTAATCAGGTGCTAATTTATATTTATAAGCTTTTCTGTGGAGTATCTGGGGGACCATGCATACTAATTGAATTACCCTCACTATATGCTGTGAGTTAAGGAAGTATTATTATCCCTGTTTTGAAATGGGGAACTGAGGCAAAGAAATGAAATGATTACTTGCCCAAGGTCACACAGATCTGTGACAGAATAGAATCCAGATCATAGACTATCAGGCTTAGAAGGGACCCCAGGAGGTCATCTAGTCCAACCCCCTGCTCAAAGCAGGGCCAATCCCCAGACTGATTTTTGCCCCAGATCCCTAAATGGCCCCCTCAAGAATTGAACTCACAACTCTAGGTTTAGCAGGTCACTGCTCAAACCACTGAGCTATCCCTCCTGCCTTCACCACAAGTCCCTCTGTTTTGCCAATCAAGGGTCCAGTTCTTTACTTGTGTGGGAGTTGAGGGATCTCAATGCCTCACAGGATCTGGCCCATTGGATCTTGAACACTTTTCTTCTTCTTCTAATATTAATAACTTGGTACTTTTCACAAGCATTAAGCCCACACAATTAAAAAGAAGACATTTTAGTTCAACTATAAATTACAAACAGTCCATTTTGAGAATGAAACCTTTTCTTTCCTGAGCTAACATTCCAGAACCAAAATTCTATGTACATCCCTCTCCCACCGATCTACCTTAGCATGGTTGTATTAAATACCTTCAGCTAGGAATATAGAGGAAACTTGGTCCAACAGACAGGGCACAGGGTCTGGAAGTCAGAAGACTTCAGTATAATTCTTGGTTTTACCACTCACCTACTGTGTGACCGTGGACAAATTGCTTAACTACACTGTGCCTCAGTTTACCCACCTGTAAAATAGGCATAATGGTACTCACGTATGTTTACAAGGTATTTTGAGATTGTGGATAATAAGTGCTGTATACAGGCTTAGAACTATAGTTCAGAATGTATTTTAATACCCTACACGAAACAGCTGACTTTATAAACCTAATTTCCCTAAAAACACAATGGCTGCTAAACTAAGAAATCATCTAGCCAAATACTGGGACCATCCAGTTTACTATAGTTAAATCGCAGTGGTAGCAAAAAAGAAATGCAATATTTGTTAATCTGCCAAGGGTACTGTTTACTATCACAAGAGTTAAATAGTTCCATGTGCAGTTGTGCAGTAAGACGCTGGAGATCTTTATTATGTTGATGTTTAATAACCAGTTGAAAAAGATGAGAAACACAAAGCAAATTGTAGTCCCTGCTGGAGCATACTGAAAAGAGAAATGAATTATCTCCTTTGCTTAAAAAACTAACAAATTGTAGTACCAGCTCTGATAGCCCAGCCTGCCTGGCAATGGACTTAAGATTTCAGGTCACACAGCAGCTGAAGCTGAAAGTAATGTGAATGAAGGTGATGTGTTTAGCCCCAGGAAAGGTGGAATTAAACTGTCTGCTGGGAGGAAGAAGAAAAAAAGCTAGAAACAGCAGCAGTCCCTCACTTCAGCAACAACAGCCCACAGGAAGGTGGGGGAACTAAGGGGGGGGGGTAAAACACAGCAAGTTTTCTCGTCAGTGTACCTAGCAGGAGATTAACAAAGAATATGCTTAATTATTGCTTCCTGCCCACCTGCCTCGTTTCTTCAAGAACCAGGACTCACTCAAATAACATTCACTCCCTTGGCAAATTTACTCATAATGTAAGTGGTTACAAATTAACCAAGCCTGTTTTCTTTATTTTAAAAGAAAGGAATTATATTTTTTCCTTCTAGTTCTTATGAAGACCTGAGGATGACCTTTCTCTTTTGAGATGAGTGAAGGCCAGATTCTTAGCTGGTATAAATCAACTTAGTTCTGTTCAAGTCAGTGGAGCTACATCCACTTACACCAGCTAAGGATCTGACCCGGATGTTTACACTCATTGTTCTATTTACTGTTTGCAGTGTTGTGTTATTCTACCAGGCACTGTATTTTTTTTTTTTTAATAATTCATGTAGTATCTTCAGTTTATGAGTCTCTATTTTACACAAATGATCTGGAGTGATTAAACTACCTTTAAAGCACCTTGAGTGCCATTAGCAGAAACAACTGCAAGTATTTAAAAGAATATTTAATACCATATACTGCCAGCATGCATGCTGGGAAACAAACTTACATCCCAGAGCCTATCTTGGGCCAATCACTGGAGAATGGTTTAATTGGTTAATCATATAAATTACAGTCACTTAATCATTTTAATCACCATCAGCCAATTAGCTCAGAGTTATGGGCTCTGAGGTAACAGTTATGCAAATGTTTGTTCCGCTGCAAGCTATTAACAGCCATATTTTCCAGATCAAGCTGACAATGACTGATGTGGAGAGGGAAGTGAAGGAAAGCGAGCATTTGTTTAGTTTAAACTTCTTTCCTGCCAGATTACAATGAGGCATATGACAGGAAGTGGCCTTAAAATGTAACAATTGACTTTTCCCCATTGAAAGTAGCCTTCCCACGTAGGATAGCGAAGGTTATGCTGGTGCAATGTGACCAAGGAGATTCCACTTCTACCAGTAAAGCACATGATTTTGATTATTCCAATGCCCTAACATCTCCAGTACTTTTAATGAACTGTTTCGCAAGTAGCAGAGAAATAAATACCTGTTCGTATTCTATTAGTGGGAATTTGCAATAATTGATGGAGGCAGATTAGTTATAGTTCAGTTACGCTTTGATAATTTTCTAAAGCAGAGACATGAAGCCGTCTGTATATAGCAGCGGTTCTAGTTATTGTTCTACCAGAATTACCCCCACTTTCCTGAGTTTATGGGTCAGATTGTGATCTCCATTACTTTTGTGTAACCCCACTGGTTTCAGTGGAGCTGCTCCAGATTTACACGAGAATAACATAAATCAGAATCTAGTACTATAAACATAAGTTGTTCTCAAATATTTGCCCTGGGCTGAAAACTATGGGGGAGATTCTCCCCCATGTTATTGCCACTTTGCAGCCATCGGCCTAATCAGCAGGATAATAAGCCCGGCAGATCCAGGCAGCTGAGGATTCCCCAGCATGTTTGAATCTGCAAATGATGTAGAGCTAGTATGTTCAGGGTATTTGTCTGAACCTGAATACTGCTGGTATCCATACACTTCAGGAAATATTCTATGTGCCCAACCCTAACTCAGGCCCTTCTATACACACAGAGCTTTGACTAACATGGGGCCTGATCCCATCTACGCTGAGGGGGAACTGGATTGGGAATTAGGTGTGCTGCCCTTGTAATATGAATGATATGCCTCATTCTACAATTATAGTGCTACAATGGAATGGATCATTTAGTATTGACTGATATAGCAAACTCTCATAATCAGCTTTTGTCTTTAAATATATATATTTTTTTAATGTAAGAACATAAGAAAGGCCATACGGGGTCAGACTAATGGTCCATTGAGGCCAGTGTCCTGTCTGCAGACAATGGCCAGTGCTAGATGCTTCAGAGGGAATGAACAGAACAGGGCAACTCTCAAGTGATCTATCCCCTGTCATCCCATCCCCGCTTCTGGCAGTCAGAGGTCTAGGGACACCCAGAGCAAGGGGTTGCATCCCTGACCAACTTGGCTAATAGCCTTTGATGGACCTATCCTCCATAAACGTATCTAATTCTTTCTTAAACCAGTTTATAGTTTTGGCCTTCACAACATCCCCTGGCAATGAGTTCCACAGGTTGATTGTGCACTGTGTGAAGAAGTACCTCCTTACATTCCTTTTAAAAGTATTAACTGTTTATTAATTTCATTGGGTGACCCTGGGTTCGTGAATTATGTGAAGGGGGAAATAAAACTTCCCTATTCACTTTCTCCACACCAGTCATGTTTTTATACACTTTTGTCATTTCTCCCTTTAGTTGTCTCTTTTCTTTTTAATCTCTCCTCATATGGAAGTTGTTCCATATCCCTAATAATTTTTGTTGCCATTTTCTGTAAGTTTTTCAATTCTAATATATCTTTTTTGAGATGGGTAACAAAAACTGCATGCAGTATTCAAGGTGTGTATGGACATGGATTTATATAGTGACATTTTGATACTTACTGTTTTATTATCTATTCCTTTCCTAATGGTTCCTAACATTCGGTTAGCTTTTTTGACTGCTGCTGCACATTGAGTGGATGTTTTCAAAGAACTATCCATGATACCACTCAAGAAAGAGATCTTGGAGTTAACAGTTAATTTAGATGCCATCATTTTGTATGTATAATTAGGATTATTTTTCCAACGTGCATTACTTTGCACTTATCCAATATTGAACTCCATCTAACATTTTGTTGCCCAGCACCCCTTTTAGAGAGATCCCTTTGTAACTCTTCACAGTCAGCTTTGGACTTAATTATCTTGAGTAATTTTGTATCGTCTGCAAATTTTGCCACCTCACTGTTTACCTTTTTTGAATAGCACAGTTCAGATCCTAGGGTAACACCATTATTTACCTCTTTCCACTGTGAAAACTGACCATTTATTCCTACCTTTTGTTTCCTATCTTTTTAACCAGTTACTGATCCATGAGAGGACCTTACCTCTTATTCCATCACAGCTTACTTTGCTTAAGAGCCTTTGGTGAGGTACCTTGTCAAAGGCTTTCTGAAAGTCCAACTATACTATATCAACTGGATCATCCTGGTTCACATGCTTGTTCACACCCTCAAAGAATTCTAAAAAATTGGTGAGGCATGACCCTGTTGACTCTTCCCCAACGTGTTGTGTTCATCTATGTGACCGATAATTCTGTTTTTACTATAGAGTCAACCAATTTGCCTGGTACTGAAGTTAGTCTTACTGGCCTGTAGTTGCCTCTGGAGCCTTTTTTAAAAATCAGTGTTACATTAGCTATCCTCCAGTCATCTGGTACAGAGGCTGATTTAATCAATAGGTTACATACCACAGTAAGTAGTTCTTCAGTTTCACATTTGAGTTCCTGTAGAACTCTTTGGTGAATACCATCTAGTCCTGGTGAATTATACTGTTTAATTTATCAGTTTATTTCAAAACCTCCTCTACTGACACCTCAATCTGGGACAGTGCCTCAGATTTGTCACCTAAGAATAGTTCAGGTGTGGGGATCTCTCACATCACCTGCAGTGAAGACTGATGCAAAGAATTCAGTTAGCTTCTCTGCAACAGCCTTGTCTTCCTTGAGTGCTTCTTTAATACCTTCATCACCCAGTGGCCCCACTGATTGTTTGGCAGACTTCCTGCAGGGCGGGTGCAAGGATGTTTCGCGCCCTAGGCGAAACTTCCACCTTGCACGCCCCCACCCCCCCGAGCCCTGTGGCAGCTCTCCGCCCCCCCTCTGCCCTAAGGTGCCCCCCCGCGGCAGCTCCCCCCCCGCCCTGAGGCGCCCTCCCCCTCCCTGCGGCAGCTCCCCGCAGCCTGAGGAGCCGTGCGGCAGCTCCCCGCCCCGGCTCACCTCTGCTCCGCCTCCTCCCCGAGCACGTCGTCGCCGCTCCACTTCTCGCGCCTCCCAGGCTTGCGGCGCCAATCAGCTGTTTGGTGAGCTGGGGCGGGGAGTTCTCCTGCGTGCCGCCCCCCCTTACTTGCTGCAGGTAGCTCTCCCCGTGCCCCCCTGCCCCAGCTCCCTCCGCCTAAATGCCGACGACGACCGGAGCAGCCGAAGATCCGGCCGCCGTGGTCGCCGCCGAAGGACCCGAAATGCCGCCCCGCAAATGCTAGCGCCCTAGGTGACCGCCTAGGTCACCTAATGGGTTGCACCAGCCCTGATTTCCTGCTATACTTTAAAAAAAAATTGCTATTTGTTTTTCTGCCTTTAGCTAGTTGCTCTTCAAATTCTTTTTTGGTCTAACTAATTAAACTTTTACACTTGACTTCCCAGAGTTTATGTTCCTTTCTATTTTCCTCACGAGGATTTGACTTCCAATTTTTAAAGGATGCCTTTTTGCCTTTAACTCCTCTTTTACTCTGCTGTTTAGCCATGCTGGCATTTTTTTCGTCTTCTTACTGTTTCGTTTTTGTTTTTTAATTTGGGGTATACATTTAGTTTGAGCCTCTATTATGGTGTTAATAGTTTCCATGCCGCGTGCCGTTTCTATGCCACTTGTTCCTTTTAATTTCCATTTAATTAGCTTCCTCACTTTTGTGTAGTCCCCCTTTTTGAAGTTAAATGTTACTGTGGTGGGTTTCTTTGTATTTTTCCCCCTACAAGGATGTTAAATTTAATTACATTATGGTTGCTATTACCAAGTGGTTCAGCTATATTCACCTGTTGGCCAGATCCTGTGCTCCATTTAGGACTAAATCAAGAATTGCCTCTCCCCCATGGGGACTAGCTGCTCCAAGGAGCAGTCTTCAATGGTATCTAGAAATTTTATCTCTGCATACCGTCCTGAGGTAACATATATCCAGTCAATATGGGGATAGTTGAAAACCCCTTCCATCACTATAGCAAGTGTTTACACTACAGTGTACAACAGCGTAGCTGGAGCACTGCAGCTGTGGCATTGTAACACTTGTAGTATAGACATACCCTGAGATGAGCTAGGGGAAATTTTTTTCAGTGAATAATTTATTTGCCCAAAAATGCAGTTTCAAGTCAACTGAAACTATTTGCAAATTAGGGTTGAATTCAGCAAATGGTTTCAGCCAAAACAAAAAAGTGAGAGAAAAATTCAGAAAAAGTCAAAATGATTCCATTTTGAAACTTTGCAAACAAAATGTTTTGACTTTTTGTTCTGAAATTAAGCTAGATTTAACTGACAAACAGAAACTAAAGGAGTAAAATCCATCCTAAAGCCAAACAACATTTTTAATTTCAGGTTGAACACAATGCTTTGTTTAACCCAAAATGACATTTTTTTTCAGTTTCTTGTTTTGGCCACCGAACCAAAAAAATCCAGTCTTTCATTAGGCCAGAATAGGGGGCCTCAGGACTACAAACAAAAGTTGTCATATGCCAGGAATCACTCCAAAGACTTAGTTTCAGTCAAAAATAAGATTGCGAGTCTCCTGCTTGGAGCCCCCTCTCTGGCAGTGGAAGAAAGAGGGAGCCTATTAAAGAATCTGTAAGACAAAAGGTTTTCCTGCAGAGGGGACAGAAGATTGTTAGTGGCCTCTCACCAGGATCCTTCCTGGTGCCAGGACGGAAGCTCGTTGCCTGGGAGAGTACAGTCTCTCCCATAAAACCACTGTTTCCTACACTGACTAAACAGAGTTTTGCACTGTCAGGTCAAAATTCTCCAAAATCGTTTCTGAGGCCAAAAAGTAGCAAGAGTCCATGCTCCAAAAAATGTACCAAAGATATTTATAGAATGCAATGAGTGTGGTATAGACCCTGGCACCGGATCATCCTGTTGTTCAGAAATGGTTGGAATTTTTTTCTTAAAATTTTCAACAAACTTTTTGCAATAAAAAAAAAATAATCTTGCTTTCATTCCACCAATGTACAAAGTAGTCAACATTTTTCAAAAACTTTTAATGTTGATAAAAAAAATGTGTGTGTGTAAAATTTTGAATTTTTTCATGAAAAAAGGATCTTCATTGTCAATCATTTCTCTTGTTTTTCCTCTGATGGCCTGTCCTTCATTCTTTGTATCTACTGGCAGTCTGCACTGTGCAAGCAATGCAAGTTCTGGCCCCAGGTAAATTAGGCTCTATTAAGTCAGGTCAGTGGCCTTCGATTGTTATCAACTCATTAGAAAGAGAAAGACAGATTTACAATAAATAAGTCAGTGACTTAACATTTTTTTACCTGGTAAAAAGTATCTCCTTTCTGTCTATGTTTATTTTATGCAGTGTAGTTGTAGCCATGTCGGTCCCAGGATATTAGAGAGACAAGGTGAGTGAGGTAATATAACAGAAGTTAGTCCAATAAAAGATATTACCTCACTCACCTTGTCTCTCTCTGTTTATTTTAGTTAATCCATTAAGGCGCCATTATTTATGCTAACATGCCTAGACTGAATTTTTTTTTATTCTATTGACAAACCTGTCACTAAGGAAGGAATATAACATTGCTACTAGTTTTTCTGATTAGTGCTAGTTCTGAATACATTAAATACAATAACAGTTTTAATATATTGCCACTTAGGAGCAAGGTGGTACTTGTGTCTTAATCCTGTATGTCCAGGGATTGCACTGTACAAGGGATTTATTACTTAAAGATCATTTAGGTGCAGATAAGCACCTAGTCGGATTTCAAAAGCACCTAGATGCTTAACTCCCATTGCAGGAAGAAGCCATGTAACCAGGGGGCAGGAAGTCACAGGACAGCTACAAGACTATCAAAGGATCCTATCTTAGAAAAAATAGTTTGTAGGAGGAGACAGGATCCTTGCATGGTCTGGGGTGATATTGAGATACTGTGGTCAGCAGGGGAAACAGTGGAGAGAAAAAGAACGAAGATCTGCTTTTTTGACTGGAGTTGGTACAAAAAAAAAGGAAAACTCCACTTAGGTCATCAACACACCTTAGTCAGTCCTGCCTCTGGCATGCCAAGTCATTGAGTGCACCCAACAGACTACTACACTCCAGTGCAGCTCACATTTTCCCCACCGTAGATAAAATGGCAGTACACAGTTGCTGAGTTCTTGGAGGAGTAAGAAACATTGAATTCCCCCATTGACATTCTCCCTCACAGTGATTACATTTATAGACTGAAACAATGTTTAAGGTCTAGAGGTAAATTGAGACAAAAATCACAGCTGTACTGCCTAAGTTATATCAGAATAGAAATGACACAGTTAAATTAATAGGGGAGTTCTGTTGTTAAGACCTGGGAACATGGAATACAAGCCAGGTCTGGGCAATGAATGTTAAATGCAGCAGTAAAATGGGTAACATTAAAAGTATAAAAGGACTATTATAAACTCCTGATTAAGCTTTCTTAATAAAAACTGAAAGCTGGCATTGCAGTAAGGACTATTGAAAGTCGTGACTGTGTTAAAATACTATTGAGGGCAGGGAGAGGGAAAAGAAGGGAAAGTAGCGCATTAGGAGAAAGTGTAATTTTATTTTCTCTTTTAGTTTTTATTATTAAATTTTATAATGGAAAGGGGATAAATGGACTCCTCCATTTACACAAGCAGAGGGGAGCTTGATTCCAAGGGTATGGCTTAGAGACCACAGAAGACAACTAGCTCTGAGGCATGCTCCAACTTCACCTTTGATTTCATGTTTCCTGGGTTTCAGATTCTGTGCATAAGACAGGAGTCAAAATAAAAGAAAAACCGGGGGAACATAGTTTTCCCTCCTCGACCTAAAGAAGAAAGGAGCTCCCCCTCTTCTCCCTGGATTGGCTGAACAGCACCACATCTTCTTGGCTGATGTAGTCAGAACTCTCCCTCTTGTTTTGGTCTACTTTTACTACTGAGAAGAAGTGGATGGGTTGGTGGTAGGAGGGGCTATGTGGGCTCAGAACACCTGGGGTGAAAATCCTTACTCCCCCGCCATTGACTTCAGTGGGGCACTCAATCCCTTTTGAAACTAAAAGAAAGCAAGTTTAGATTTTTATCCACCTCCAAATTTCTAACCATACAGTCTTATACTGTTAGCAGTTAGCAAATGATGAAATCTTCACACATAAAGAAAAGGTGATTTCTGACTAGCTAATCCTTTCAAATGACGTATCATTCTATTTATTATTAACTCCTCTAACCACCAGATATAAATGGTGCTTATTTAGTATTGAGAATATAACATACTGAAGGATAAAAGAATGTGGGTTGGGCAGCATTTGGGGGACAGGGAGTAGACAGTATATGAAATGCAGGAAAATCACTACTTGTGAGAGAGGCTAGTGAGAAAACAATTTGGTTGCAACATTCACTAAAATAGAGTTTGAAAACTCAAGTAACTCCAGTTAATTGATGCCCAAGATCCCATAACCAGCGTAATATACATTCATTATTAGTTTGTAATAGTTATGGGTGAATGAATTTAATCATTATGGTAAATCATAGGCCTCTTGCCCAGCTTCCCCAGTGACCATATTATCACAGTGGTTATGAGAAAAGAACATGTGCGTTAAAATCTGCCTGGATAATGAGGTGGCCCCCACACATTTCAGTTTGGAGTTTTGTGAGTTGCGCCTACATTTCAGTACAGAGCAATATCCTTTAGTGCACTAAATACTGGCAGTGAAAGTGCTTAAGCTTTTTCTACAGGCCAATTTGCAGCAGTTTAGTTAAATTGGTGCAAACCCTGTGTGGACACACTTATTTCAGTTGAAATGTGGCTTAGGCCCTGACTACACTATGGCTGCTACAGCATCATAGCTAAATAGCTGTAGCTATGCCACTCTAACCCTGTAGGGTAGATGCCGATTACAGCAACAGAAGGAGTTTTTCTGCTCCTTCTCCCACCTCCCTGAGCAATGTTAGCTAGGTCAATAGAAGCATTCTCCCATCAATCTAGCTGCATCTACACTGAGGGTTAGGTTGGTATAGTTACGGCAGCCAGGGGTGTGGATTGAGCAATGTAGCGATGTTGACCTAAGTTTTCAGTGCAGTCTAGTTTGGTTTAGCTTAAACCTGTTCCCAGTTGACTTAAATTAAACTGAACTGAGATTCAGCCTTTTGCACCTCTTTAAAACTGGTTTAAAAATCACAGCTTAAGTTAAAAACTGCTTCAGTTCTGCATGCAGACAAACCCTAAAAAGTTTAGGTTCACTTAGCTCCTAAGCATCACCTGAATTAATTACATCACTTCTATGTTGTGGAAAACATATATGAGCCAATCATGCATTCCCTCAAGGCATGACCCAGCTCCCGTTGATTCAGTGGGAGTGTTGCCATGGACTTCAATGGATGGGGAGAGGATCAGAGTTGGCTCTCAATGTGGTGCTCAATCCTCTGGACCACTCTGCCTCTCCTTGACCTCTCTGACCTGATACAAAGCCCACTGGAGTCAACAGAAGTGGTTCCCTATTCATGAAATTCCTAATTATTTCTGCATTGTTTTCCACACATGGTGATTTTACAGAATTGAGTCACCAATCAGAAACTCAATGGTATTCATTAAAGACTCTACCCAATTCCATTGTAGGCAATAGCATAATTCCCATTGACTTCAGAGTGCAGGACCTGGCCCTCAGGGCCGGCTCCAGGCACCAGCTTGCCAAGCAGGTGCTTGGAGCGGCCACTCTGAAGAGGGGCGGCACGTCCAGCGATTTGGCGGCAATTCGGTGGACGGTCCCTCACTCCCGCTCGGAGAGAAGGACCTCCCGCCGAATTGCCGCCGCAGATCGCGATCGCGGCTTTTTTTTTTTCACTTGGGGCGGCAAAAACCCTGGAGCCGGCCCTGCTGGCCCTTAATAAGAATAATTCTGTTTCCTGTCAGTTCATTTCCCATATGGTGTATATTAAATTAATTGGACAATTTTACCCTGAAAAACTCCATCTTCTTCCCACCACACACATTCCTTTGAGTCTTGCATATAATTCAAGATAACATAACCAGACTGAAAAATATCTACATATGAAACAGCTGTTGATCCTGATCTTACAACCGTTTCCTTCAATTTTAATTACCTTTTCAAAGTAACTTACTATGAAGCTTAGCAGACTGTTTTTATTGTCTTCTATTGTCTTCTTTTATTGTCTTCCAACAATTTGCTCAATCATTTCATGTAATATGTTACCTAGGGATTTTCCCTCAGAATAAGGTAGATTAGATTTATTCATAAATATCTGACTAAAGCTATTTGGTTTATTCTTGCCAGTTCTAAATGACTGTTGTTGGAGTAAATACTCCAACTAACTGAGGTTACTGGGCCTGCTTCACCACTGGTTTATTCCAGTTTTAGGCTGGTGTAGTGGATTTATATTAACTTAAATCTGGAGTAATACAATGGTGAATAGGATGTATGTAATTATCTTCTGCTTTTTTTAGTGACTCGCCAATGATGATGATGACTTCTCTGTGCACACTCTTCCAGCTGCAGTATGGAATTGCATATGCTGACAATAAATTAATTCCAGAAGAGCTTCAAAAGGGCAGTATGGATCTGATACTGTAAGGCACTAAGCAGGTAGTGCTGAGTAGTCTCTACTCCCATGCAGGAGGGTGCTCAGCATCTCATAGGATTGGCCCCTGAGAACTGTTGTGGTTCACATTCATGACAGCCAGCTCGTCCCAATGAGAAACCAACCAACATTTCAAACTTTGATCCAACCATAAATTGGCTGCTGTTCAATTAAACAGAAATTAGATCTTCACTCACTGGGCCAGAAGCATCAACACCATATATTTCTCTACAGCAGTTTTTTAGTAGTCATTCTACAGTTGTAACCAGAAAAGTAAATAAAAGACATTTTGATCTGACTAGTTGTTGTTCTGAATCTTTCAATTGTCTATAGGAGGAGTGGCATGAGGAAGCAATTGTAGTAGAATCTTAGGGATATGGACCCCAGCCATCTGAGGGAGCCTCCCCCATAGTGAATCAGAGAGAAACTAAGTGCAAAATATTCAAAAAGTGGCTCCTGATTTTGGGTACCTAATTTGAGACACTGAGCTAAGAGGGAAAGATCAAGAAATTAATTGAGAGAGAGGCACTGGGAGGAAGAGTCCATTTTAATAGACTAGGAGAAGAATATCAAGTAATTGAAGGCAAGGCAAAAGATTTTGGGGTGAGTTAGGCCCCATTTAGTCGTAATCCCCCATGATAATATAAATCTGATTGGATGTTATAGGACTATGTGCCCTAACAATCCATTGGGTTTAAATGGAAGGGAAATGGATGATAGGCTAAGGAATCAGCAGCAAAGGATTAAATAGAAGAACTATTAGTAGACCAATCAATACAGTGGTAGTTCATTATGGGAAATAATAACTTCCAGGAATGCTTTGTAAAAGGACTGGTAGGCAAAGTGTCAGTACTGGACATGTGGGTAATACATGCCTTACAACTTTTGTGATTGCATATACACCTCTACCTCGATATAACGCTGTCCTCGGGAGCCAAAAAATCTTCCCGCATTATAGGTGAAACCGCATTATATTGAACTTGCTTTGATCCACCGGAGTGCGCAGCCCCCCCTTTACCCCCCCCGGAGCACTGCTTTACCGCATTATATCCAAATTCGTGTTACATCTGGTCACATTATATCGAGGTAGAGGTGTATGTGAATAGTTATTGTGCACCATTTCCCTTGAATTTCAATATCATATTTGATTCTAAATGATTCTATAACTTTATTCTCTGATTGCTACTCGCACAAATTTTTTTAAAAATCAAAATTAATTTCTTAGTTTTAAAAAAAATAAAGGTGGCAAGTCAATGCTATGCTGTGCTTTTCTGTCTTTAAATAGTGTAAACTCTTCACAGAGGGATGAGAAGGAGGAGCTCCTCCCCAAGCATGGCAGATGCTTACCCCAGCATGGAAAGGTGACCACAGTAATAAGCAGATATCCAAAAGCTATGCAAATGTCTCCCAATCCAAAATGGGAACTGGAGATTCTTGCCAGTGATAAGTGATTTGACAAGGATAAGGATAATTCAGGTTTTCCACAGTTGAATTTGAAATGGCCCAAGGGGTGGAAGACACAGAAAGAAAAGTGTATGTGTCAGAGCAATCAAATGCTTCTATTCTAGATGTTCCAGTCCCATGTCCATTTCACATTTGGCTTCGTGGTGCAGATGGAATCTTTAAAGGACATCCATGCAAGCTTCCTGGATTCTCATCCACTTAAAACAAAGTCACCTTTCAGGCATTCAGACTATGATCCAAATTATTAGGTCTTTGACTAGCTATTGTGAAGCAAGCCAATGCATCCCGAAGAGCTCTGGTAACATGTCTTCAAGCAGTGCCTTGACTGAATTCACCAAAAAAGTACAGTCAAAGAGGAATAGAAGCAGATGGTGACATTCAGTTCTAGGTTACATCAGCTTCTGCCATTAAAACCCAGTGCACAAGACAGCCAGTGATGGAATGCATATTTGGGGGGAGGTTATGGTAAAGCAATGCCACAGAATGTATGGGTCCGAGTTGCCAGTGCATCCCTTTGTAGCCTCGTGCAGCAGGCACCTGTCCTCAAATTAAATCTGCCATCCCCTGGTGAAATCCCTAAGCAAAGATGGCAGTACAATCATCACCTTTGCACCTGCAGGACAGAAACCCCTCTTGGGTGTAACAGTCCCTACCGTCCCCAGGAAGCACCACTTGGAGTAATTTTAATCTGTCACATTGTACATGGTTTGCAAATGGGCTGCACTGTATGGCAGATTGAGTGACTTTGTAGTTACGGAGATGTTGCAAAGCGAACAACTAGTTAGGGTCATTTAAAATAAACAAACAATCTATGGTATTGTAATAGTTTTTATTTCAATAGGACTTAAGCATGTGCTGTAAATTAAGTACATACTGTGACAGTCTGTACCCTTATGTTCACACTTTTTACAAGACTATGATACATTTAATATAAAGTATGCTTTGTGAGGTATCAGCTGAAAACTCATAATCTGCTGAACATTATTTTCCTGCTAAAATGTGTGTGACAACATTGTATGTAAAGTTATAAAATTCTGCTGTTTAAAACATGTTCCAAGTCTGGGGAAACAGCTTCAAACCAGTTCCCCAGAAACAAAAGTCTAGCCAACACCTCAGCCAGGTCTCATCATAATCAAATGGACTATCACCTGGTTAAGCAGCCATTCTTTGGCAGGAAGAAGGGTGTGAGCAAGAAGTTTACATCTTGGCAATGGAACAGCTGGAGGTTCCAGTGAAAACAGACTTTCTGTCACCTGAAACCCAGCTGGAGATGATTCTCACAGAAGACAATTGCTATAAGAAAAGGGAGCAAACTCCCCAGATTATCTCTCTCTTCATCTCTACTCACAGCATCAACAACATTTGAAAGACAAAGGAAACATCAATGGACTGGGGAGGGATCCTGGATGAAAGATTCAACCAATAAGATTGATAGATGATGTGGTGGGAGAGACCCTTTTGCTTTAAGTTCACTTAGCTTGTTAAGTTAGGTATTAGTTTGCATTTTACCTTTTCTTTCTTTGTAACCAATTCTGAGTTTTATGCCTCTTTACTTGTAATCACTTAAAATCTATCTTTCTGTAATTAATAAACTTGTTTTATTGTATTATCTAAACAATTGTTTGATTGAAGTGTTTGGGAACTTCATTTGGGATAACAAAATATGTGCATATCACTTTCTATGAGCTTGGATTGTCCAGGAGGGTACTGAGCAGTACAAGACACACATTTCTGGGGACAAGTCTGGGACTGGGCATTTGCTGGTGTCACTCTGTAATATAATTCATGTGTGGGTGGGTGACTAGCTATAGCACTCATACAATATAGCTGGGAGTGATTTATATGCTGGAGGCTGTGTGTGGGCAGACCAGGAGCGGTTGTTCTCACAGTGAAGCAGTGTAAAAGGCACCCCAGGCTGGAGAATTGCGGGGTTCAACAGTCCAGATTGTACCCTGGGTAATATCACACATACTTAAGTATTGTCCTGAATAGAGATGGACTTAAGTATGTGTTTCCCAGTTTTCTTGAATCAAGGCCATAGCTACATACCTTTCTATCATGCTTCGGTGCTTCGATTCAAGGTTCTCTAGGTATACTGGGACACAACAGACATAAAAGTCCCAACCAGGTTAATCTGCGTACGGAGAATAAAAGCCAGGAATCTACTGAGGTATTTGAATGGTCCTCATCATTGTAGTATCAGATCACCTCACAATCACGAATAGATTTTTATCCTCACGTCATGGAAGTACTATCCACCTCGACAGATGGGGAACTGAGATATAAATCAGATTGAGTGATTTGTCCAAAGCCACAAGAGAAGGCTGAGCTGGGAATTGAATGCAGGACTCACAGATCCTTACCTACAAAAACAACAAGGAGTCCGGTGGCACCTTAAAGACTAACAGATTTATTTGGGCATAAGCTTTCATGGGTAAAAACCTCACTTCTTCGGATGCATGGAGTGAAAGTTACAGATGCAGGCATTATATACTGACACATGAAGAGAAGGGAGTACCTCACAAGTGGAGAACCAGTGTTGACAGGGCCAATTCTGGGTGGATGTAGTCCACTCCCAATAATAGATGAGGAGGTGTCAATTCCAGGAGAGGCCAAGCTGCTTTTGTAGTGAGCCAGCCACTCCCAGTCCCTATTCAAGCCCAAATTAATGGTGTTAAATTTGCAAATGAATTTTAGTTCTGCTGTTTCTCTTTGAAGTCTGTTTCTGAAGTTTTTTTGTTCAAGAATAGTTACTTTTAAAGCTGTTATAGAAAGTCCAGGGAGGTTGAAGTGTTCACCTACTGGCTTTTGTATGTTACCATTCCTCATGTCCGATTTGTATCCATTTATTCTTTTATGTAGGGACTGTCCGGTTTGGCCAATGTACATGGCAGAGGGGCATTGCTGGCACATGATGGCATATATAACATTAGTAGACGTGCAGGTGAATGAGCTCTTGATGGTGTGGCTGATGTGGTTGGGTCCTCTGATGGTGTCGCTAGAGTAGATATGGGGACAAAGTAGGCAACGAGGTTTGCTACAGGGATTGGTTCCTGGGTTGGTGTTTCTGTGGTGTGGTGTGTAGTTGCTGGTGAGTATTTGCTTCAGGTTTGGGGGTTGTCTGTAAGCGAGGACTGGCCTGCCTCCCAAGGTCTGTGAGAGTGAGGGATCATTTTCCAGGATAAGTTGTATGTTGTTGATAATGCGCTGGAGAGGTTTTAGCTGGGGTCTGTATGTGATGGCCAGTGGTGTTCTGTTATTTTCCTTGTTGGGCCTGTCCTGTAGTAGGTGATTTCTGGGTACCCGTCTCGCTCTGTCAATCTGTTTCCTCACTTCCCTAGGTGGGTATTGTAGTTTTAAGAATGCTTGATAAAGATCTTGTAGGTGTGTAGAGAGGCGGTGTAGGTCCCCGCCGCCCCGGAGGAGGACGAGCCCATCCGGAGGCCGGAGTGGGCAGAGCTAGGGAGCTCTGAGCCCGCCCCTCAGAAGGTCAGGCGGCGACCCAGAAGTATAAAGGCTCGCCCTCAGAGCTCAGTAGAGGGCCAGACGCCAGGGAGGCCAGACGCCTCCAGCCTAGCCCGCGACTGTGAAACTCCCACAGCCCAAGGTGCCCACCAGGACTGGCCTGACTTGCCCTGCATCCACTACCCAGAGGAGCTGCCGGGCCTGCCCTGCGCTCGCTACCCGGAGGAGCTGCCAGGCCTGCCGCTTGACCACTACCCCGAGGAACCCATGGTGCTGGACCCCCCGGAGGACACCACCGTGACTCAGGAACCACAAGAGGGGGAGTCAAGAAGTAGCCCGGGGGCAGACGACCCTAGTCTGACTGCAGCACTGCCAGAGCCCATGTCTTTGTGTTGCGGCCAGGATCCCCACTGACACAGCAGCGGGTCTTCTCCTGCTGCTAGGGCCCCGGGCTGGGATGCAGTGGAGTGGGTGGGCCTGTGTCCCCCCTGCCACCCAACTCGTGGGTGGCAGTCTCCCCCTCTCCCAGGCCTTTGGAGGCTTGGGCCTTTTGTTATTGCTCAGCCCCTGCCTGAGGGCCTGAGCTCCTGACTCATTATTGCCCCGCCCTGACCTAGGGCCGGGGCTTGCTACTGTTTGTACTGGTGTTGCTCAGCCCTGAGCTCCTGACTTATTACTGCCCCGCCCTGACCTAGGGCCCCGGCGTAATTGTACTTATTTCTGCCTCTGCAAGGGCCGCCAGGAAAGACTCCTGCGGCTGGACTAATTCCCCAAACCTCAGTGGTGTGCCGTGAGCCGGTGTGGCTACCCACCGCCCCGGAGAGGGTCGAGCCCCGGCCAGCACCTCTACACGGTGTTTGTCTCTGTCTGAGGGACTGGAGCAAATTCGGTTGTATCTTAGCGCTTGGCTGTAGACAATGGATCGTGTGATGTGTCCTGGATGGAAGCTGGAGGCATGTAGGTAAGTATAGAGGTCAGTAGGTTTCCAGTATAGGGTAGTGTTTATGTGACCATCACTTATTTGCACTGTAGTGTCCAAGAAGTGGATCCTAACCTAATGTCCTATCCCCTAGACAAGCCTTCCTCCTGCTAAGAAGTTCTAGGTGATCCCCTCTTGTGCTAACTGAAAATAAGCGAATTAAATCAATTATAAATGGAAAGCTTATGAGGCCTGCACTTGCTCTGCAACTAGCTGTGGAAAAAGAGAAAGAGGAGACACGGATACACTGGGAAGATGTCGATTGATTCAGCTCTCATAATTACATGCACACATACTGTACTCTCTGATTCTTGAAAGCTTGCCTGGTTTTTTAGTCCAATAAAATAGGTCACCATCAGCTTTTGTCTGAGTAAATACAGTTTGTGAGACCTGAAGTGACAACATATCAATGGCATAATTAGAATCAGAAATGCCTGGATGCTTTAGTGGCACCTAAAACTTTGCAATGGTTGACCAGCAGCAGATTCTTCAAATTAACAACATTCTGCATGTTTCAAAGAGCAATAAAAATGCACACACTGCTGTTGCAGTTCTTCTCTTGAATGGAACTGGGCTCAGACTAAGACATAAGGTAGAGAGCCACCATGATCAAGCTTCTGATGGCCCACAACATGAATTCCCTTTCCAAAATCCTTCCTCATTGATTTTTTTTCTCATATACATGCAATTATTATACACTACCAAAGGAGGACCAACAGAGAGATTCCTAGGTTCAATGCCAACTGGATATCAGTGCTGAAATAATTCCTATGCATATATTGGGTTAATTTACTCTGCATTACCAGTCCTAAGGGTATGTCTATGCAGCAGCTGGAAAGTCAGATTCCCAGCTCAGGCAGACAAATGTGCGCTAGCTCAAGCTGAGCTAACAATAGCCGTGTGGCCATGGTGGCACAGGCAGCAGCTTGGGCTAGTCATCCAAGTATATACTCCTGGGGTCAGGTGGGATTTTACTTGGATAGCTAGCTCTAGTCGCCACCCATGCCACCGCGGTCACATTGGTATTGTAACACACTAGCTCGAGCAGAGCCAGTGAGCGTATGTCTAGCCAAGCTGAGAACTGCGCCTCCCAGCCGCTGTGTAGAGACACCCTCAATGTGCAAAAAATCATGAGTCAGCCCCAGAAAATCTTGAAATTAGCTTAATAGGCATGAGATTAAAAAAACTAACGCAATACATGTGGGGTTCTTTTTATTTGTCCTCTGGTTTCTCAGCTTTTAGGGTGCTCTCTGGTCATATTTTATCCATATCCTGCCCTTTTTCTACACAGTTATGAGCCGTCTGATTGGCATAATAAAGCTACCTCCACAAACGGCAGAAGGTAAGTCAGCAGGAGAAGCTCTCTCCTGTCGGCCTAGAGCATCTTCACCAGATGTGCTGCATCAGTACAGCTGCGCCACTGCAGTGCTGTACGTGTAGACATTGCCCTTAGATACTTTTCAAAGTGCTCTCCTGCCGACACAGCACTGTGCACATGAACGCTTATGCTGCTGTAACTTATGTCGCTCAGGCGGGTGGTTTATTCACACCCCCGAGTAGGGTGACCACATGTCCCGATTTTATAGGGACAGTCTGGATATTTGGGGCTTTCTCTTACATAGGCGCCTATTATCCCCCACCCCCTGTCCTGATTTTTCATACTTGCTGTCTGGTCAGCCTACACCTGAGTGACATAAATTATGCCGACATCAAAGGCAGATTATGCTTTTGTGGGGCTCTGGGCCAGAGCAAGTGGGGGCCCCTCCCAACCCCTTCTGCCTGCAGTCCTCTCCCGCCCCCCCTCCAGTACTCCTGCTGGGGAGCAGGGTCGGGCTGCAGGGGCCTCCCCGCCCCCAGTGCTCCTGCTGGGGAATGGGGTTGGGGTGCACGGGCTTCCCCTACTCCTGGGCGCAAGCCCCAGCACCCCGACCCCACTCCCCAGCAGAAGCGCCAGGCAGGCAGAGCGGGTCGGGGCACTGGGGCGCCCATTTTTCCAGGGCCCCTGGGCTTGGGCCCCATTGGCCCAGTGGCTAATCTGCCACTGGCTGACATAAACTGTAGTGTAGACATAGCTTAGGGATCCTTTTTAGGCCTATGGAAACTCAGGATAGTTCCGACTTCTTCAGCAAGAACTGCAGCCATTATTTTGGTACATTGAATCTAGATTTATGGTATTCCATTAAGAAGGAATGCATTAACTCTACAACTGTCACCACCACCAAAGGAAGTGCTCCACATGGCTTTGCTGACTTGATTGATATACTATTTTTCATCAGTCTAGTGTCTCTGCGATGAGAAAAGCAGCTAAAGGGAAGTTCAGTTTTGCTAATTTTGCTTCATTCTCTGGCACTGGCCATGACAGCCAAATAATACAGTTTAAAAATGTCAGTTTAAATTTTTCACTTCGTTCAAGTAGAGCAGGGGCGGGCAAACTTTTTGGCCTGAAGGCCGCATCGGGTTTCGTAAATTGTATGCAGGGCCGGTTAGGGGAGGGGGTCGTGGCCCAGCCCACACATCCTATCTGCCCCCCCCCCCGGACTCCTGCCCCATCCAACCCCCCCTGTTCCCTGACGGCCCCTCTGAGACCCTTGCCCCATCCACACACCCCTGCTCCCTGTCCCCTAACTGCCCCCGGACTCCCGCCACCCCATCCAACCCCTCCTCTCATTCCTGACGGCCCCCACCCAGGGACCCCTGCCCCATCCAACCACCCCTTCCCCCTGTTCCCTGACTACCCCCTGCCACCCCATCCAACCCCCACTCCTTCCTGACTGCCCCCTGGGATCCCTGCCCCCATTCAACCCCCCGTTTTCTCCCCGACCACCATCCACATCCCCACCCCCTGATCATCACCCTGAACTCCCCTGCCCTCTATCCAAACCCCGCCCCCCGCCCCCTTACCATGCTGCCTGGAGCACCGGTGGCTGGCGACGCTGCAGTCACGCCGCCCCTGCCACCACACAGCACAGAGATCGGGTCAGGCCGGGCTCTGCAGCTGCAGTGCCCCAGGAGCTCACAGCCCCGCCACCCAGAGCATTGCGCTGGCGGTGGAGTGAGCGAACTGAGACTGCGGGGGAAGGGGGACAGTATGGAAGGGGCCAGGGGCGAGCCTCCTGGGCCAGGAGCTTGGGGGCTGGGCAGGACGGTCGGGCCATAGTTTGCCCATCCCTGAAGTAGAGGGAGGCCAAAATCAGAGCAGTGAATCTGAACCCTCTCCCCTCCCACCACAAACAAGAGCAGTTTCGCTCAAATTCCAGGTCTAGAACTGAACTTTGGAAGTCCGGCCTTTCATTGAAAAAGGCCAAACAGGCAACCACAAGCCTTGGGGAAGTTGCAGGGTAAGAGCAAAGTTGAGATCCTAACTTCATGAGTCAGATCCTTCTCTATGTACAACAAGCATGTTAAAAAAAAAAAATCACACTGCAAAACCTGGGCAGTCTATTTATATGGCACCCATTACTATAGTATCTGAACTCCTCACAGTCTTTAATGTATTTATCCTCACAATAGAGAGATAAGGAAGTATTATGATCTTCATTTTACAGATGGGGCACAGAGGGAATAAATGACTTTCCCAATGCCACAGTGGAAGTGTGTCACAAAGCAGGGACTTGAACTCAGGTGTCCCAACTACCAGGCTAGTTCCTAACTATTGGATCTTCCACAAGGATGGTCAGTCCTAACAGAACCAGTCTGATACAAACTAGAAGAGTGTCACAAGGCTAGGACCATAGACAATGATATGCTATAATACAAGAAATAGACCAATTCAAGAATAATGTACACACCCCTGAGTTCTTTGCTTTCCCTTTTGACCATCAAAGTAGACTTGATCACAGAATTAAACATTTCATCCACTTAGATGGCATTTTTTTGTTCTGATGTATTGAGGCTTTTGATTGTGTATCTATCAGGAAGAAGAAAACTCAACGTTTTCTGTTAATTTTATTCCCGCGATGTTACTGGAAACAGCCCCTTTTATATTAAAATTAAGTACCCATCATAATCAGAGGAATATATTTTATTAAATGTTTTAGGACTGAATTAGTTCTCAGTTGTTAGTATTGTTTGTTTAAACTTTAAACTACAAGAATGTCATCCATTTAACTACTGCAGTCTTCAGCACCTTGTTCCAGGTAGAGCCCTGCTTAAAGTTACAAGAGAGAGGTGTTTTTGTTTTTATTCTCATTTCTTTTTGTTGAAAGACAAAAGCAATAATTACCATATATCTGTATATAACATTAACCATTTATTTGTGAATTAAGGCGAAATTAAAATGATTTGCAAACTATTTTAGTATGTCCCTGAAATCACTGACTCTGTGTATATTAATTCATATATAGACATGCTTCCTGCTTTTGGGCAACTATTGCTTATCTAATTCAGCTAACATGGAGAATAAATAGTCAGTCCCAGGACATTTGGTAGGTCAGCAATGAACCAACGAACCTGTCCTTGACTTCCGATGGCATAGTGTGTGCTGCTTAGAAACTCAGCGTATATGTACCACTGAGTCCAGGAGTAAAATAAAACATCCAACAGCTACAGTGAATCAGCCCTAAGTGAAATGTCCTATTAACATTTGGAAAATCGGTGTGTCAAATTCTTTTCTCACAGGCACCACACAATACCATTAGTTAATGTACCAGTATAAACAACAGCAGGTTCTGGCCCCCTATGTCCAAGATGGAAACAGTGCAAATGCTCACTTTTTACTGTTTTCTCCTGTTCTCCAGCTGCCTATATTGCACCAAACACAAATCTACGACAGCTCTTCTGTTCCAATAGATGTAATGGGGCCACAGTAAACCCACTAATCAGCATTCTTAGAATTGAACTGTAAAGAACTCTCCCAATGCTGTATTCCTTCCTAACGTTATAATAGATGCTAAGGCTGATCATCGATAATAATTATCACTTCCAACCTGTTCTGTAGTCAGCACTTAATGTCAATTCATCTTTCTTGATATGCTGGTGCAATTCTCCATATAGAAATGTATGAATCATGACATGTACTGAGGCAAATATACAGCAGTGCCAAAGATGAGTGCACTTAAAAATAAACGTTAGGTCCATTTGTCTCTCATCTTCGTTTGTAAGCCAAAGCAAATGTGTGTTTTTCACCTAAAAGATTTTACATTTTCCTTGAGATAATTTCTCATCTAAGTCTCCTACTTCTATTAAATGTGAGCTATTGCGCTGTTATTTTAATATAGGTGATTCTGAAAACTTTTATCCCTCAGTATTTGACTTTATAAAACTTATTTATTAGGCTTCTTTGACTCACCAGTGTAATGAGAATTCTGAAACTACAGAGAGTCAGGAAATGGTGTCATTGGAGAAGTATCCTTTACTTTGTTCACAGCCTGGAAAGATACTTTGAAATCTTCCTACATTTTTAGATTTGGGGTATAGTATTGTACTGATTAGCTAGACACTGCTCCTTTCCAGAACAGGTGGCAGAGCTTTCTCAGTAGAGAAAGCGCTTGCCTAAGGAACACTGTCTATTTTGGCATTTATATGACATTCATCACCGTGGTATCAAAGCTCCAGGCAGTCTGGTAAAGCTCCCATTCAGCAATCTTCAGGGCAGGTTGTAAGGCACATGTGTTTGGTCAGTCTTTTAGCTAATTGATAATACATCAGCTGACAATGAGAGGGGAATATGGCTGCAGATGTTTCCTAGTGGCAGCATGCTTGTGGCTTTTAGGCTACCCTTTTGGGTAGGGTAGAGCTTAATTTTTATATTTTTGTAAAGAACCTGGATAAGGTGATGAGCACTTAAATATGCTAAGCATATTCCTTTATGCCAGCATTTTATAATCATAATCTGCAGTTGCCAGGGGTTTGCTTTCATAGAATCATAGAAGATATAAATGTAGAAGACCCAGTATGTGCTTTATTTGCTAATATTTTAAAAAGAAAATTTTGATTGCCAAAACCACTATAGAAAAGAATTCTGTGCACCAACAAAACACACACTCACATCTTTCTACTTTATCACTGCTATGAAATAGCTGTTAACTGGAAGAACTGCTACAGTAATCATCTGTTTCTTTGCTTCAGAATTTCTACTGATGCATTAATTAGCTGTATTAAAGCGGGTGCTTTACAACCATACATATGTGGTGTAGTATAACAGGGCTAGTCAGTATAGTACAACAACTCTCTTTAGAGGATTTCAACAGCCAATTTTTATTGTATTTAATCAAAAAGAAAGAAACAAGCTGACTGCATTGCTGACTGTTGAGTTAAAACATGTTTTACCAATTCATTTTTCAATAGACTTTCATGGCTGAACTGCATCAACTTTATTTTTGCTATAAAACTTTATATAGATTCATTCATTATTCATTTTAAACAAAGTGTAGTATCAGGTTGACATACTTTTCTAGCAAAAATCTGTTGACGCACTTGCATTCATTTGTCATGAAGATGAAAGTGATAAAGTCCTTGCATCAGAAAACTCACTCAGATCAAGTTACATACAGTCCTTCTCTGATAACTCCCCTTAGTTTGCTGGAACAACTTAAATTACATGCATATATTGACACTGAGGGGCCGAGTCCTGTGATGTGCTGAGCCTCCACAATTCCTGCTGGCGCCAATGGGATGTAAGGGCAATGAGCACATTGCAAGATTAGGTCCTAAATTATACACACAGTGGATACAGGGCAACGCTGCAAGTTTCTGAATGGCTTCAATGGGAGTTGAGGCCCCTCAACACCTTTATAGGGGGCCTGAGCGGCCTGACTGGAAAGACTCCTATGGACTTCAGTGGGCTTTGGATAAGAATTAGGCCCAAACTAGGTCTTCTACTTTACCAATTATTTTACTCTTAATCCATTACCCAAACTTTATTAATTACATTCTATGGGCCAAATTCTGACATCTATTTACACTCATTCAACCCTACTCACTACAATGAGGTTGAGGGTACATAACTGATTGTACGATTCATGTGGGGGTAAATTCTGCCATCTGTTTGGCTTTATTGAACACATTTTTACCAAGCTGCCTACTGTAGTTCCTGATTAGCACTTCAGTTATGTTTTCAAATAACTGAGCATTTCTACCAACATTTGCACATCATAAACAGACTATTTTACAGCTGTTGGGATTACCCCAAATTAAGTTCTCCATCATGTGCTCTCTAACTTCATGATGGAAACTTTTCTTAGTCGTACCATCCTAGAATTAATGTTAGTCTTTATTATGACTTACAGATAGTAAATACTCACCTACCGCAGTGGTATTTCAACTGCATCTGCCAAAGGTTCTAAAACAGACCCAGGAGGGATGGGCAGATGCAGAATTATAGAACACACACTGTTTTAGGCCACAGGTCCAGACAACACAAACCCACTACTACATTGCTCCGATCAGTACAGCTGGCATGTGTGACAGAAATATGCTGAGTTGTGCAAAGATAAGTTAATTACTCAGCAACATGGATTATTGCAGTATTAGAAAGTGATGTGTCCAAAACATGCATTTTTAATGGGTTCCCAGACTGCTAGCAGTGAATATTTTTTAAATAATGCATGGATCATTCAGTTCTAAAGCTATGTACCACGTAAGTAGTGTACCTGTACGTTTTTGCTTACCAAGTGGCATTTTAAAAGTGTTTTGGAGCTAAATCATATTCAAAGGGCTAAATCCAAATCCACCCCTACTATTCTGGTTCAAAACTAGAAGGCGTTTGCATGCAGATGAGGGCCACTGTGACAAACTTCCTGAGAATGGGTGATCCCATGACATTTTCACCATGTTCTCTTAGGAACACCTTATGAGATTTCTTTGTCATTAAATCAGAACCTGAACCCCTGCCAAAACTCAGCCTGGAACTTGAAATCCATCCCTGATTTTAAAGCTGATCTCAAACCACAACGGGTCACCATCTCCTGAGCTCATATGCTAAAAGAACATCAGATTGGTTATGTTCTTTTTAAAGTGATATGCTCCCATTGGAAAGAGGAAGGCAGATATTTTTAATTTTTTTATGTTATAGTAACTTACGTTTCTATAGCATCTTTCATCCTGAAACATCCCAAAGTGTTTTAGAAACTATACAATGGGATCATTCATCGACCAGTAAAATGCATCTCCTTGTGTTTCACAGCAACACTACACTGCAATTTAGGAGAGGATGTAGAGATTTTTAATGACCACAAATGGACAGATCCTTGGTTTTAAGTTTCATCCAAAATGTGGTGACTCCATCAGCCTAGTCCCCCAAGAGCAGACTGGGTCAGCAGTTCAGTTCTGACTGCAAAGGGAGCTTGCAACGTACTAAATCACTACCAACTCTTACAGCAGCACCACACATTCATTGGGACCTTCTAGCCAAGTACAGACTTACCTCAAATCCTGCTTAGCTTGTGAGATCTAATATGAATACACCACAAAGTGGTAATGATTGAGAGGTTTTTGAACCAATTACGTGAAATCTTTGGAGCTCATTAATCCACTGATTAGAAGGTGGTGGGGAGGGCAAAAGTAGCATCTATTTTGACGAAAAATATTTGCCACCCAATCTACTCATTACTCTTGTCAAAATATAAATTAACCCATCAGATCTATTTTCAGTCATCATTTTGTTTAAAATATATATACAAAATTTGCTAAAAACAACTATAATTGAAGCATAAAATCCAAACACATATTCTAAAATATTAACACAGAAAGCTTGATCAATAAATTACATTAATACATTGATCATATGATCTTATTTTTTATAGTATAGCAGTTCGCTCAGTGATATAAAACATGAACTAAGAAAGTATAGATTTAAAATTATAACTGAATTACTGCACTATCCAGACATGCATGACTCATTCAGTAAAGATGGCAGTTCTCTTAGATTAGATGCATTTCACATAGTATAACTATACAAATAAATTACTGTATCAATGTGCATATTTTGCTAATTATAAAAAAAAAATCTATCTTCTGCATGGGGGTGAAATTCAGTCTTCTGTGTTTTTACTAATATTCATTGGGACTTTAAAAATGTAGCTACTAAATGAAAGCCAAACCTCTACAATATTTATTTTTGTATAGCATTCCTATCACAGAAGGGTGAGGTAGAAAAAAGTTGATTTATAGAGATGGGTAGAACTGTCATGCAGGCAGAAAAGGAAATGGCATACAAAGATAAGGGGACATTCAAAGAGCAGAGAGCTTAACTAGTAAAGATCGACGCCAAGATTTTCAAAAGTGACTAGTGATTTGGGGTGCCTCCATTTTTTGAATGTCCAACCTGAAACACATTAAAGGTGCCTTCCTGATTTTCACTATGGTATCTCAAGTTAATCACCTCAAATCACTAATCACTTTGGGTAATCTTGGTTGAAAAGTAAAATTTAAAAGTAGGAAAGATTAAAGTATTCTTGTGGACTGTCATCCAGTACAGAAAGAATGGTAGGGTCTGGTGAATAGAGAAGGGACAAATATATAGGATTTAGAATCAACTGCTTGCGTAAGTAAAGTGGAAGATTGAAGACAATGGCTCAAGGGAAGAACTGGCTCCTATCAGAGTTAACAACACTGACAGAATGCACCATTACGATTGAACCAACATCAAGCAGCAGCTGAATGAGCACAGAAACTGTCTGCAGATGTATTCCCTCCAGAAGAAGTCTGAGCCAGAAGCACAATTTTTAAAATAACACTTTGTGCATAATTTTAGGCTATATCTTACCAATGTTGAACAAAAAAGGGCAAATCCGTACACTTTTGTCATGGTTCAGCCATGTTACAACTCCAACCCTGTGCTTTGCAAATACTCTTCCACTTTCCAAGTAGTAGGTCATGAGCAGGATGTCAGGATTGTGCCCACTCTCATGCCAGTGCTTAACAAGTGAGCCACAACAATTATGTCAGGCAAATGCAACTAAAATGGCCAGACCCTCATCTGGTGTACATGAACATAACTCTATTGGAGTCAATAGAGCTACACCACTTACACAGTCAGAGGATGTTTCCCAATATATTTAGATATAAGTTAAATGTCAACAGAGAGAAAAAAATTGGAAGGCCTGATTGATACGACAAAAGCAAAAGATTCCTTGCCAACACCAAAGAAAGTTTAAGATGAGATTCTGTACCTCCCAAAAATGACACAGAGGGCAGTTGACCAGAGTTAATCTTGTTCACAACGTTCCATTCTTCTCACAAGCTCTAAGAATGGAATAAGAAGTACTTCCGTCCAGCCAACATCAGCATAGCTTAGCTTGGCCCAGAAAAACTTAATAAGACCAGAGCACTAAATTAAGTAAGACAAACTGTGCTACGTCAGCAGTTTGATCAGCAAAGTATACAATAACGTACTGTACTATTAAGGTATGCAATCCAATTACTAAAATATGTAAAAATTGAAATAAACATGCAGTCTGATTAAATGAGGATATAAAATCTATGGTAATGAAGGCTACATTTGAATCAACTAAGTTTATGAAAATTAAACTAGTAGAGCATGCATTTCTATCACTTAAGCATACAGCTATTAGTAAAGTATTCAAAACTTACTAGAGACAAAACATGCAAGTCTTGTTTTTGTCTAAAATGATGCATACAAGCATCAATTCCATTATCACTTCAGCACTACTGAAGTAAGCTATGTATCGAGCTGCACATCTGGCTTCACCTTTACTAATTTCTCACCACGAAAACTGTCAGGATCTGATTTTCAGTACTGGTCTCTGTTTCGGTAGGCACAATAATGCACATGCAAATATCTGTGCCAGTATTTTTGCACCCACAATAGATTGCAGCACAAGTAAGGGTAGGCAGAAGTTTAACTTTGGCCCACAAACCTGGTACACCATTTACCATGAGGTGCTATTGACTCCCTTGCAGTATCCACCAGGGGTTGGATTTGCTCCTTTATCTTTAAAAGGTCACAGAATTATTGGCTAAGTCTTCAGCCTCCAGTCAACCCTCTTGTTCAATGTTTATATTAAGCCACAAGGGGAGAGTAAATAAATAAAAAAATAAATTACATTAATGGAGATATCCCATCTCCTAGAACTGGAAGGGACCTTGAAAGGTCATTGAGTCCAGCCCCCTGCCTTCACTAGCAGGACCAAGTACTGATTTTGCCCCAGATCCCTAAGTGGCCCCCTCAAGGATTGAACTCACAACCCTGGGTTTAGCAGGCCAAAGCTCAAACCACTATGGATTAGACTACAGAGTCAACAAAATTGTGATGCTCTGCCTCCTTTTCCTCAAACCCAGATACAACTCTTGTTAACCTAACAGTATCTGGCAGAGGTAGAGATATAGATGAAAACTGCCCATGATTCAACTCAAATACATGCAAGACTAAAGTTTGATGGCAAGAAATGCCAAGGAATGATGGAGCAGTGTCGGTATTATTTACTGAGTGTATTCTTACCTTTAGCAAAATAGTTCCCAGCCTCAGGATTCTATTGGTTTCATCACTGCTCTTGGACTCCAACTCTCATGATTTTGTCATGAGTCTCATGATAATTATTGTTTTCCTTAAAGCCCCAGCTTCTGGAGTCAAGTGGATATGTGATGATTTCAGCCTTCATTCTTAAAGAAAAAGTAAGTGACCTTGTGTCTGTGGAGAAAGCTTCAAAATGTGACCCCAGTGCACCTAAAGGCTCAAAAAGCACAAAGCACATAAAAAGAACACCAAATCTATTATTTTTACATAATCTCATGATTTTAAAGCCAATCTCATGATTTTTGGTGAGCCTGACTCATGATTTGTGAACATTTGTGGTTGGCAATACTGTAAACTTCACGTGGTCTATCACACTAGAAGCTATGACTGATGATGAACACGGAAACCTGATTTCTGAGTGCTGCAGGCTGCCATGAGCACATTATATCTTGACTCCATTCTCTGCCTCCTATTTGCCTCTAGTCTAGATAAAATTTGAGGGGTTGTTTATGGTCTTGGAAGCTCTGGATGGTTTAAGACCTATTTCTATTGGAGAATGTCTCTGGCTGGCTCTTTCAATGCCAACCCTCAAGCTTTCTCAGTTTCAAGACCCCGCCTTTGGAATTTGCTCTCCTTGGCAATCCACCAGAGCACAGTGCTAGCAGCTTGCCATGCATAATGCAAAGCACTTTTTGTTAGTCCGTTTGGGTTTTGTTTTGCTTTCAGTGGAGATGCACGGCATATTTAATTTGTGATTTAGTCTTTGTAATTGCAGCACCTCGCTGCCACACTTATAGGTGTGATAGAAATTAGTACATAAAAAACAATTTGAGTCTAAATGCACCCAATCAGAGGATCTCCCTTGCTTGAAGAGCATGGATGATTTGTCTCCATGCATTAACTTTTCCATCACAACATTCTCCACACTTTGAACATGAAAGGATTATACTATGTAAGTAGAAATGAGTGAAAATGCAGTAGCCAGTCTCTGAAAAGAGCTCTGTTGTAACAAATTGTTGAATACATCACATATTACAGCATCTTGAGGGCCACTGCCAATTACATAAAAAGGTGGCTGCTGCCCAAGAATGCATATCTGCCTTCTAATTTATGACCCTTCTGTTTCCTTTATTATCCCAAATTGACACATTTTCCTTGATCTCTTTCTCTTGCTCTGGAGATCCATTCAAAGGTGATTTTCCCAAATGAGGAAGCAAGTCTTTAGGCAGATTTGTTGCTGTGTGTTTTAGTAACTAGAAGGCTAATTATCCCTCTACTTGTAGGTGTGATGTCTGTGCATCTGCTGATTGCCTTAGCCTTTTGCAAACCTCCTCAATGGCCTTTGGCAACAGATCTCTGTCTCTTCTCTCTTCATGAAGCCCTGCCTACACATCAAGCAAGTGAGGCCATCCCCTCTAAAGTCTGATCAGTAGTATCTGATTGCTGGAGGGCTTGAAGTGATTAAAAGGGACATGCTTTTTTCTTTTGTCTGAGTTTTTTCCATTCTGTTACTTTTAGCCTTAGCCTCATGTTTCAGTGAGTTTTCTCCCAGCAGGGAAACTGCCTGCTGCAGGGCACTTTGTTGCTTTCATAAATCTCTAATTAGATCCCTATCTGATTTAACAAGAAGTCAATGCTGTCCCTAGTCATCTTGAAATCCTTACAAATCTTTGCTTTTTGAAGTCTTCTGAGAGGAAGAAGGAAGCTCCCACCCCACCCCACTATTCACCTTTTCTCCTTGTCTTGAATAGTGCTATTTGCTATCCTCTCCCTTTCTAGATACAATAAAAGCAACTAAACATTGAGAAGTAAAAATAAACTACTTCTTGTATGTATTTTCATATTTGAAGGGTGCTTGTGCGAAATAAGCCCAGTTGGAAGCTTAATGCTTTCTTGGTTGGGGTTGAGAGCATTTTATTTGCAGTGGAAACAGCCCATAACACTCCATTTTGCAGCAAGTTATTATTAGAATTTCCAATACTAAGATCTCCACTTCTGTTTGTCAAACAAGACTAGTTTCCTCTAATTTAATCCAGTATCCAAGATTCCTGGAATTGACAAGAAAGAGGATCATCAGTGGAATTCATGAACTGGAGTTCATGAACTTCTCCTCCGCTCCAGTTATGTCACCCATTGCAGGTGTGGAAAAAAGGAAGAAGTATAAGTGTAAGTATAAAGTCTTTCTAAATTGTTTGAAAGCTTTAAAAAAAATGGTTTGGAAATTGGAGATAATGCAACTTGAGCATTGACTATATGGCTGGTTTCCCCCCAGGTTTTTTTTTTTTGGTAAGGAAATGTAAAGTTTCCAAAAATCTGAAAAGATCATTGTACTTCATATAACGCAATTGGGATTAAGGATAGCACACTTGCCTAGTAACAACTGAAACAATAACACCACTCATGTTAAATCACCAAAACCTACATTAAAATAATGGTTATGGGCTGACTTCTTCTGCAATTTATTTCCCAGGCAAGCTCATCTGAGTTACAACATATGGTTGCTAGTAAAGGCCAGCATTTTATCCAATTTTCAGCTCCAATGACTGGGACACCAGGAAGTTAACTTGACTTCCTTCAGGTCACACATATTTATTACTATAGGTGACCATGCTTCCTTAAAAGATTACTATGGTACATGAGTACATGTCAACCCTTGCGACGCTACTACAGGCATGATCACACTGCTATGAAATGAATTACAGCATTTATTTATATGGAACTTGATAGTTTTGCATTTCATCTTCAAACTAGAAGTGCCTGCTGCACAACTATCAATTAATTTGAAAAGAAAGCTATTTTAAATTACAGGAGCACAAATATTAATAAATAATAAAAATAACACTACATCATTCTGGGGTGGGTTTTTTCCCCCATTTTATAACTTACAGTAAAACAATCAAAAGCTGGATTTTGAAGAAGACTGAGCACCCACAGATACAACGGAAGTCAATTAGAGTTTTGGACTCTCTTGGCATGAAAAATCAAGCTCTGATTCACTTCTATGTTATAGTCCTTCACATCTGATGCCAAAAAACTTTACAAAGGAATGCACTGTTATCTCAAATACACCTATCCTTTGGCCTCAGTGTCATCTAAAGCAGTGGTACAATAAGGATCTGAAAAATATATTTGCCACTGGAATCACGAGGTCTTTAACTTTTATTAGGGCAGGATTTCAGTTTAATGTTACAATCGAAGAACTATATAGAAAAGAACTGAATCACAGACACGCCCAAATCTTTCAGTTTTTCATAGATTTCAAGACCAAAAGGGGACTATGATCATCTGACATCCTGCATAACACAGGCCAGAGTAATTCTTTTAGAGCTCTCTACTATCAAGCCCAATAACATGTGGTTGAACTATAGCATATTTCTTGGAACGCTATCCAATCTTGATTTAAAGACTTAAAAGATAGATGAATTTACCACTTCTCTTGGTAGATTGTTTCAATGATTAGTTACCTTCACTGTTCAGAATTTGCATTTTACATTCTATTTGAATTTTTCAATCAGTGTCCAGCCACTAGCTCTTATTATGCCTTTGTCTACTATATTAAAGGGACCACTGTCAGATATATTCTCCCTGTGTAGGTCTCCTAGACAATAATCCAGTCACCTCTTAACCGTCTTTTTGATAAATTAAATAGATTGAGCTCCCTAAGACTCTCACTGCAAGGTATATTTTCCAGACATAATATCATTTTTGTAGCTCTTTTTTTAACTGTTTCCAGTTTTCCGACTTTTTTTTTTTTTAAAGTGTGGACACTAAAACGAGACACAGTAGTCTACTAGTAAAATTCAGACACTAGCACTGATATGAAAGAGCTGGAAGAGTGTTCTGGGTATTGACATGCAAATAATCAGGCATACCCAAATCTTGGTTAAACCTTACACTAGTTGAAAAGATACTGGATATAGGACTTCTGAA
>NW_020664435.1:14289165-14494668 GCF_002925995.2 Terrapene triunguis | reverse complement strand
AGAAATGCTGGAGCCGGCCCTGGTGTCACAAAGTTATTTTAGGGGGGTCATGGTATTGCCACCCTTACTTCTGCGCTGCCTTCAGAACTGGGCAGCCCGAGAGCAGTAGCTGTTGGCCAGGCGCCCAGCTCTGAAGGCAGTGCCCCAGCAGCAGGAGCGCAGAAGTAAGGCCAGCAATACCATACCATGCCACCCTTAATTCTGCATTGCTGCCTTCAGAGCTGGGTGGCCAGAGAGTGGCAGCTGCTGACTGAGGGCCCAGCTCTGCAGGCAGCAGCGCAGAAGTAAGGGTGGCAATACCATACCAGGCCATCCTTACTTCTGCACTGCTGCTGGCGGCGGCGCTGCCTTCAGAGCTGGGATCCCGGCCAGCAACAGCCGCTTTCCAGCTGCCCAGCTCTGAAGGCAGCACCGCCACCTGCAGCAGCACAGAATAAGGGTAGCAGTACCGCAACCCCCCCCCACAATAATCTTATGACACTCCCCCCTCCCCCCCACACACACAACTCCTTTTTGGGTCAGTACCCCTATAATTACAACACCATGAAATTTCAGATTTAAATAGCTGAAATCATGAAATTTACAATTTTTAAAATCCTATGACTGTGAAATTGACCAAAAGGGCCTGTGAATTTGGTAGGGCCTGGCTATGATGAAGCCGTAGGCTTCTATATGCCAACAGACACAGTGGGGAAGAATGGGAAACCATCCATTGTGAGTCTGTTGAGATGCCAAGTGTGCCAGAGAACATAGAGACTGAGAATAATCCTGATGCTAGCCCTGCAGTCTTGGAAGAGACTCTAGAGAGAGACAGGTTAATAAATTTGAAAATGGGTGATAAAGGCAGGAGTAATGCAGTACAATCACCCATTGAGGAAACCATATAATATCAGGAATTAACTGTCTACTTGAGTTCATGGCAAAGGCAGAACTCTGACTAGGCTACGCAATAGTAAACTATGGGTGTTCTATGGGATTAGAAGTTACTTAATTGTTTGTTTATAAAATAGTAAATATGTGGTATGATGAGTGGAACTGAAGAAAGAGGGTCAGGCTTAAGGAGGAATAAAGTTTAGTGTGGCACCAAGGGTGCAGGAATGCAAGCTGGGACACAGGCTGCTGCATTCAAACTTGAGAACCTCAGCATGTAATATTGGCCATTCAGCATGCTTAATAAAAGACATTTTCTAGAACTCTGCCTGCTTGACGCATCTCTGATTACACTGGTGTTTTTCATGGTCAGTGGCTGGGCGGACATGCATTACTTCTGTTAGCACCATGAGCACTGACATGCCAAATGTCTTCAAGAAACACAGAGCCAGTGCCCTCCTTTGTTTTCATATACTCTGTAGGAGTCCTGACCCTCAGGAGATGTTTTGATATATGCCTTCGTTCAGGATGGAATAGCTGTTAGAGTGGTAGGTTGCCAGCCACTTTCTGTTTGGAATCCAAAGTTCTCTCCCATAATGGTGAAAACCAGCGAAGAACACCTTTTATAGAAACCATGAACATCTCCTTCAGAGAAGTGAACTTGTTTATATTTTGAGGTCTAAAAAACAACATTAGGTTCAGAAAACCTTTCCAACTACTGCCCCATCTCCAACCTCTCATTTCTAGGCAAAAACTTTAAGCAAGTAGTGGAAACCTAGCTTAAATAACAATGTGTGACATATGCCAACATTCTGGATGCTTTGCAATCAGGTTCAGATGGGAGCATGACATGGAAAAAACCTGAGTGGTACTAGCAGATGACCTCAAAATGGTAGTGGATGTTGGCCACATCTCAATATTCAGACTACTCAACCTATCAGCAACTTTTGAGACAGCTGACCAAGGTGCTGTTGACCCTCTTACATAACACAGTTGGAAGAGGTGGTGCAGCACTCCAATCAATCCTGTTCAAAAGGACACAGAGAGGTAGCAGGCTGCTGTTTTTCTTCCTCAAAAGTGGTCACCTGTGGATTGTCAAAGAGATATCTTCTGAATACATGAGGTGATGCCATCAATGTGTTGTCATCTGCAAATTTCAATCATGTGTTGTTAATCCCCTCTTTCACATCATTAATGAAAACATTAGGACTAGATTTAACTACAACACTCCACCACAAAACTTCCTACCACACAGTACATTGCCATTTATCATTACATTTTTGTGGTCCATTAGCCAATTATCAATGCATATGACTCCTATGTATGTCAATTTGAATTAATATTGAGCATAAGATTTTTAAGACACACTATCACACTTTAATAAAATCCAGAAATCTACTGCATTCTTTTCATTCACTAATTTTGTAATTGTACCCAAACAATTTAGTTTCCTGAAAAAAATGGCTCTTTATAAACCCTTGTTGTTCATTAAAACACTAAGAGCCTGATTCTGGTTTTGTTTACAGGGGACTAACTACATTAGGTGAAATCCTGGCCCCACAGAAGTCAATGGCAAACCTCCCAGACCAACCAACAGAGCCAGGTTTTCACTCACTGACTTTAACACAGTCACTCTTGAGCTACACTGTTATAACTGTGAGAAGAAACAGGCTCAGAGTAACATAGATCAAGCCAGGTAAGATTCACAGAAAAGAAATGAAGGCATGTACATAAAAAAAAAAAAAATCAGAATAGGGGTTTCCATTATGTTTCTAGCCATAAAAGTACAATACTTAAGTTCTAGCTATAAAGAAAATGGCACAATTAAACTAACAAATATGTTTAGTTTTATCATAATTTTCTCTGTATACATGAGGAAGTACAAGGAAAATGGATCTTTCTTCAATATTATATGTTTTTTGGTAAACACTTTGGCAATGGTCTTTTAGTACAGCACAATTTGTTAATTTATTGCATGCAATAAAGGCTACTTGCACCCATCCTGATATTTATTACTTCAAGTAGGAAGATCACAGCTTTCTAAATGTAACTGAGTAACTGTAAATTACTGTTAACAGCTACATGGGAGAGAATGAAGTAGAAAAATCACCTCAACATTGATTATCAGTTTCTATTTCACCTTAGTGTTTTTGGAGGTGATGCTTTCAGATAAAGTAAAGTAAGGTTTTTTTCTTATATACCTGAAACATCTGCTAACAACCCCTTTTAGAACTAACATCAAAGGTATTCTTTGTAACTAGCTAGGTCATCGATACAGCAACATCAGTCATTACATTGTTAAATCTAATTTCCTAGTAATAAAAGTAAATAATTTTGAAATCTGTTTAAACCCAGGATTGTAAAAGCAATATCAAAAAGAAAATAGATTTCAACTTGTTGCCTCATGTTTATTTACATGGTTTCCAGAATACAAAACTGATCATCTTCATAAAGAATACAAAACTAAATCAGTGTTACAATTCTTGCTTACATCCAACATGAAGATGGAAATTCAAGAAGTTAAGACTAAAATTTATCCTTAATCCAATATTCCTATATTTTCCAGAGGGGAATATTACTAATCAGTATTTACATAGGACAGTAAATTAAATATACATAGCATGTTACAAAATATAGAATAAGATCCAATTTGGGTTTCAGTTCTGCTCTCACTTACATTGGTATGAATCAGGAGAACCCCCTGTGGAAGTCAATAGAGTTGCATGGGTGTAAATGTAAAAGAGAAGTGAATCAGGCCCCCGGTCTCTGTCCTGAAGAACTTACACTCTAACATCAACATGACAAGATGCAGGCAGTGCTTAGGTATTAGGCACTATAGAAAATCCCATGTCAGATAAAACAACTTAAATAAGGGAGGGTGTAGAAAGAGACTATTGTTGAGGTGGCCCACACAGGAAAGATTCATGTGGGAAAATAGGCTTGATGAAAGAGGGAGAGGGTATGTATTGGCTGGTTAATGGGGAAACTGTTTCAATAGCAGATGGTATGATGCAAGCTTCAAATTAAGAGTGTTGAAGACAAAGATCCTGTTTCTCCACTGCCTTGAGTCTTGCATAGTTATAAACCAAGTGCCAAGTGAGAGTAAAATGCTACCATTCTCATTGGCAGCATTAACATGGGTGTAAATGACTACATAAGGTGCATGGCAATGGAGAATATTGGGTTCAAAGAGAGCCATAAGGAGGCAGAAGAGTATAGGGAAGCAAGTAGGTGAGACAGAAGTAGGAAGAAAAGAGAAGAGAGATCTAGACTGGGGTGAGGTTAAATAGGGTCTTGGAAGGGAAGAATTAGGAGTTTAAATCAGGATGTGATAAAAGAAAGCCAGCAAAATGATTTGAGGTACTGTAGTTGTCATGATTGTGGGAGAAGAAGGTAACTTTAGCAGCAAAAAACTGGATAGCACTGAAGTGCAGGGAAGAGGGATAAGAAAGGCTAAAGACAACAAAGTTATAGATGACCAAGGTGTGAACAAGATTTTTATTAGCAGAAATAGAGGGAAATGATGGATTTTGTTGGTATTATACATGGAGCAATGAGAAGGCTTCATGGGAGTCTGGTTGTAGCCAGATGTCAGACACAGGATGTGAGCCTGAGGGCAGGTCTACACTACAGCGGGGAACAACGCTCTGAGATCGATCCACCAGCGGTCGATTTAGCGGGTCTAGTAAAGACCAGCCAAATCGACTGCAGATCGCTCTCCAGTTAGCCCCTGTACTCTACCCCTGATGAGAAGAGTAAGGTAAATCGACAGATTTTCTCCCATCGACCACCGACTCAACCTAAAGTACGTAGACTCAAGCTACGTTATTCACGTAGCTGGAGTTGCATAGCACAGGTCGACTTACCGTGGTAGTGTAGACATAACCTATGACACAAAGTAAGGTAAAGTTAGTAACACAGGTGGGGGTTTATTTTAAGCGGTACGATTAGCCCAACTGTGTCCAACATATAGACTCTCTGTTAACACACACTCTGAATCCCTATTCTCATTTTCTCACACCACTTCTGAAGTCAATATGCTAATGCAGTGTCTCTCAACCTTTCCAGACTACTGTACCCCTTGCAGGAATCTGATTTGTCTTGCGTAATCCCAAGTTTCACCTCACTTAAAAACTACTTGCTTACAAAATCAGACATAAAAATACAAATGTGTCACAGCACAGCATTACTGAAAAATTGCTTACTTTCTCATTTTTACCATATAATTATAAAATAAATCAATTGGAATATAAATATTGTACTTACATTTCAGTGTATAGTATATAGAGCAGTATAAACAAGTCACTGTCTGTATGAAATTTTAGTTTGTACTGACTTCACTAGTGATTTTTATGTAACCTGTTGTAAAACTAGGCAAATAACCAGATGAGTTGATGTACCCCCTGGAAGACCTCTGCGTACCCCTGGTTGAGAACCACTGTGTTAGTGGATTTTAAGGAAAGAACTTAGCCAGCTGTGTTTAGAGTCATTATAATATTGTTTCTAGATACAAGAAGTTTGCTCTGAAATTTTCAGAATGGTTCAAGTGACATTTGGCATGTTCTCTCTAGATTTCCCCCTCCTCTCTTTTGGGAATGACTGCTGCTCTGTAGCTTTGTTATTGAGAGGGATAGCAAATCACTGGCTAGTCAGAAATCAAATGAGAAGTGAGTATCCTTAACAATGCAGAAGGCACTGAAGTACTGTAGCTCTTTTATACTTTCTATGAAATGGCGAACCTCACCATCTGTTGTATTTGTTGCAAAGAAAGACTCTGTCTTCGTATTAAACAAAAGTAATTGCTTGTATCAAATGATGTTTAACTAGAGAAAGTGTAACTGCCTAGTTTTCAGGCAGGCACCAACTTCCACACACAGAACTCCAAGCACACACATCTCACTTATTCTTATTATAAAGTGACAGGTATTTTACAGCCTAACCAACCCCAGCCATGAACTTTTTAGATCATGGATCTTACCTCACAGTCCAAACATAGGTCCATTTCACAATACTTCAACATTTATCGGTCATTGGAGCAACATTGTACATTCTGTGTTAAACTGATGACCAATGCAACAATGAACAAAAGGATACACCTTCTTTCCAAATTTTTTATCTATGACCCATTTTGCCCAACTCCCATTTATCTTATATTAAAGATTTCAGGCAAACAAGACAAGCTGTCATTCACCAATTCCCTATTAACTACTGAACAGTGCAAGGGCCCTCATTTCTAAATAATGACTGTTCTCCCCCCACAAAATAATTATCTACTGAGATTTGTAGCTAGCAGGAACCTGGTAGCTTTCCTGAAAGTAGAGGCTTCATAGCTCATTAATGTTTGTGCACTAGCCCCATTTCAAAGTTTGTCCTATGCAAATCAGTACTGATGAGCACTTAACTAATCTGTTTACAAACCAGAGCTGCTGGCAGGCCTCAGTGATTTTCTATCAAAGCAAACTACCCTTCTTTATGGGCATCTGGTTGTCCCTGAATAGGTAGTTTAAGCATATACTCTTTCTTCAAAGAAAGATCAAAAGCTTTATTACTTCTAAATGAGTGCATTATTTCCACTTACTACTTTCTTGTTTGTAATGTGTTAACAGCACCATCGCAGGTTTGCCTTGAGACTTGCTAGTTTATCAAAATGCAACTGTTCCTTAATAGATCCCTACGTATATTTTAAAAAAAAAAAAAAAAAATGTAGCCAATAACATGTAGTCCATCAGATAGATGGATAATCAAGACCTACATTAATAAAGAAATCAAAACACACATTTCTATACAACTGGATAAAGGGCAGAAGGAATTGGGAGTATAATCTCAAGAGTTTATTGTGAATTTTTAAAAGATAGCATGTAGTTTGGTGTAGCTACATATGGAAAAGGCTGTTTCTCATTTTCCCTGTAAATGTAAAAGTTGCAATGAGAAAACCCATTTCAAAATTATGTTACAATTTTGTTTACATAGCCAGTTTATGAGGAATTTTCCACATCCCCATCATTTTGGCTCACAGATTGTAACCATATTTACTTACTATCCCTCGTTTCTTTCAGATTGACTGACACTGGTGGAGAGATAGCTCAGTGGTTTGAGCATTGGCCTGCTAAAACTAGAGTTGTGAGTACAATCCTTAAGGGGGGTCACTTACAGATCTGGGGCAAAATCAGTACTTAGTCCTGCTACTGAAGGCAGGGGGCTGGACTCGATGACCTTTCAGGGTCCCTTCCAGCTCTATGAGATAGGTATATTGCCATATATTAACTTTGTGCACTTGCCGGCACTATTGTGAGCACCTGGAAAACAAGAAAGAGCTAACATCTTATTTCCACACAAACTGGAGACCGGTTACAGAAACAAAAGCTTGCTGTTCAAGAGAAAGTCCATAAGTAGGCTCTACGCAGTCAGGGCCAAGACAGACAGTTCTGCGAAACTTGTGCAGAGGGCCCCAGGGAGAGGTTGGAAATGCTGGTGTGATGTTTATTGCTCAGATTTTAGTGCTGGGTGGGGTAGAGCAGGAGCTGCTTCTTGCTTCCTGAGAGCCCTCCAGCAAGAACTAGAGCTCCCTGTGGACTCAGAACACCTCCCTCTTTATTAGGGGTTCTGGCTAGGCAAATTGTGGGTTCCCCTATTCTTCTGTAACAGGAAACCTCCCATCCACTATTCCCCAATACCCCTCCACAAATAAGACACACCAGTGCTAGACAGTTGCTACTCTTCCCTGCCTACTCTTGATGGAATGAACCGTTCCCCACTCCTCATGTGAACTAGCCTGGTATAAGAAGTTGGGGGTAGGTGCAGAAACCTAGGTCCCACAATTGAGGTTGGGAAATACGACTGAATGGCTTTTCAGAGGGGCTCATTTGTGTGTAGTAACTCTTGGGGGCGCTGAAGAGCTGTTGCTCTAGTTTCCTTTAACAGGTTTTTAATTCTGGCAGGGCAAAGTAGTTATCATTGAGCACCCACAGAGCGTGCAGCACTGTACAAACATTATATGATGTAATTACATATATATGTTTAATATATGATGTTATAACCTAGTTGAGAAACATATAGTACATTAGAAGCAGAAATTCACAGCAGTGCAGGAGCCTTTGTCGAAAGGTTTAAAAAAAAACATTTCAAAGAGCCCTGCTCTGTGCAACATAGGTTCAATCAAAGTTGAGTCAGATATTGTGTAAGGGCCAGGACTGCACGGATATCCTGGAATGTCTTAAGTCCACATGTCTGGAACACATTTCTTGACTAGAATTGGCAAGCAAAATTACCCTTTTTGGTGCTTTGACTTCAAATATCCGGTGCTTTGACTTCAAATATCCTTCCACCACAATCAGAGGTTTTTCCAGTGTTGGGAACATGATGCAGCCTGGTCTGTAGCCCTGGCGAGAGCTTCCACGGTGCACGGTTTCTCCATGAGTTGGCAGATCAATAGATGTGCCATGGTTTGTGTTGTGTTTTACCACAGTCACATGTGCCTGGCCCTACTTCTGCATATTGGCTTTTTACCTGCCAATTCTCCTTCAGCGGCAATTTAAACATCGCCAGCTCAACCAATCCTTCTCCACCCTGGGGTGAAGGCTTCAGTGACATCGATGTGCATGTTGATGTCCGTCTCAGATATTTTGAGCTGTGTGCACCACATTTCCAGTCATGAAGCACTGGTGATTTTTTAAGTGGCCCTGCTGCAGCTAAGAAGCTTTTTCATATTTTCAGGTGGCTGATTGCTGCCGTGTGGCCATATAGCAGATGTCTGGTGTCCTCAACCTGTCATAATTGTTCCATTGTGCTTGTGACCGCCCTCCTAATATCCAGTGGAGTGATTCTGGCAAGCAGATAAAGGCTGTTCACATTTGTTGACTTTAGACATCCCGTGATGAAGCGGCAGCTGTCATTCAGTACAGGGTCCAGCTTCTTTGCATGAGGTGATCTTTCCCACACTGGACACGTGTATTCAGCTGTTGAATGGCAAAATACAAGCGTGATGGGTCTTATGGTTGCTGGGTTGGTTCCCCATTTTGAATTAGCTTCCTGAGTATGTTGTTCTGAGTGCTAACACTGCCATTTGTCTTCTCCACGTGTACTTTGAAGGAGAGTGCTGTCTAGTGTCACTTCAAGGTAAACAAGATTCCAGCAGTGGGCAAGTAATACCCCATTCCAGATGATGTTGAGTTGTCTACTAGCTTCATGATTCAGAAAATGGAAGAGACTCACTTGCATTTTGGCTGGGTTGGTGCGCAGTTGGTTCTTGGTGTAATAGACGGAGCACAGATAGTGCTGATGTTAACATAGCTTCGATATGAGAGCGATCCTTGGCTTGGGCAGCAACATGTAAGTCATTGGCTTACAGAAAACTTTTTGCGCTGAGATGGATTGGTTGATCATTCGGGTACACATCGAAGAGTATTGGTGAGAGTACACTCCCTTGTGGTAGGCCGTTTTTCTGTTGCCTCACTGACTCTGCTTCCTGCATAGTTTGACGTAAAAAAGTCAGTTATCTAGTAGAGATTGTGTCGGTTGTACGAGATGGTTATCTTTCATCACGTTGTATTTTGTGAAGGGCCTTCAGTGATTCAATGTGTCATATGCCGCTAATAGGTTGACAAACACTGAGCCCGTTACCATACCCTTTCTGAAGCCATCTTCAATGTATTGAATGATGTTCAGCACTTGACTGGTGCATGATTTGCCTGGGCAGAATCCAGCTTGCTCTGGGATTAGGTGCTTTTCAACAAGTGCCAATAGGTAGTTTAAAATGAGACACTTATACACTTTGTAGAGGTGACATTGTAGTGATATAGGCCTGAAGATCTTCAGCTCTGTTGCCTTCTTCCCCAGCTTCAGGAATGCAGCAATACATGCTCATTGACAGATCTTGGTTAATTTTTAAGTGGCTGAGCATGTGTTAGACAACTTAAGAATTCTTTGTGGCTGGTCTGAAGTGTTTGATTTGGTCAGTATGAATGTCATCTAGACTGGCGGCTTTACCACTCTTGAGGGTGTTCATTCCAGAGGTTTAATTCGGTCATTATGTACTGTGCCCTAAAATTACAAGTCTCCTAGTCTTCTTGCCACTTAAGCCAAGTCTAGGGTTGTTTGTTCAGTGCCCTGCCATTTTCTACGAGTTGGTGTGCACCCTGGTCTGCAGTAATGTTGTAGTGTTGCTCTGTCTTCCTTGGGTCATTGTTAAACATCCGGATGGTTATCCATGTTTTCTTGGTGCTGTGGGTCACATCCATGCGCTCAGTGAGATTCTGCCATGACTTCTGTTTTTCCTCTTTTAGTGCAGAGACCAATTCTTCACCATCTGCAATAGTATCCTCAGCAAATGGGTCTGCTTCAAACTTCTGCATGTATTTTGCATACCAATCTAGTAACTCGACTGTTAGTCCTGGAACATAATTTGTTCTGCAGCCTCATGGAATATGCTTCTTTGAGGCAGCGTGTACTGCATTGACAAACTGGTCATAATTTTCTGGTATTGGTTCGCTCTTTCTTACAACGTCATTGAGGTTGTTGGTGGAGTCTTCCATTTCACCTTCTTAAAATTAAAGTGGTGCTGAAATGGTAGTGAATTCGGTGATATACCTTCACAGATCTGGATGGGCGAGTGCTGCAAACATGGAATCAGACCCAAACTAAGTTTGTTACACAAACCAGCTATGTTGTTACTCACAAATGCCAGATCAGGGTTGTAGTCCTGTTTCCACTAGCTGCTGTAGAAGGAAGTGGGGAACTTGGGGTCATGAATTAGCTCAAGATGTGTCCCTCTACCCATAATTCAACTAATTCACCATTTTCAACAGTTACACTGTAGCCCCATTTGATGCTGTAACTGTTAACCTGGAACATGACAAAACACTTTATGTGGGGTAGTGAACTTGAATTGTTTGCATGGTGGTTTGTAGACAGACGTGATGGAAATGCCACCAATGTCTACAGTCAGGACTTCAATGTCATTATTATTAGTCATAGATGCTGTGTTGATAAGATCAGGATTGACAAAAATGGTGCTGCCCTATTGCTTGTATGGTCCTATCCGGGGACAGTTGTTGTTAATTCCCCCGTGTGTCTCCTGGAGGAATAACACCTGGCAGTTGTAGTCAGGGCACATTTTGGCTCTAAGGTCTTATTTGGCACCCAGGAGCCCTTAGACATTTGCTGATACTATTGTCAGTGCCAGTCCTGATGAACACCCTTTTGAATGATACTGACGACTGTGTCAATCTTCAGGTACAGTCAGTCGGTTATGCTGACATTGACATATTCTTTGGTTATATTGTGTGGTAGGTGTTCAGGTGCTTTGACTGGTTATGGACCTTTAAGCTGGCCTCCCAACCACCATCATACAATGACAGCATAAGAGTTTAAATTATAGTTAAGGTAACGTACTACTGTCCTAAATCTGCAAAATTTAGTTATGCATGGATATGCCCCCAAGACAATGAAAAAATATCACTTCCAAGCAAGATGACATTTACTACACAAAAGGAAAAAAAAAAGCCAAATATACAACAGTGCTGAGAGTCATAGGAATAAAGCAGCAGGACATGGAGGTAGGAGATCTGGAGCACAGCAGCTAAAGAGGGCAAGGTGGTGTGGAATTTAGAAGCATGTGTACACAAGTTTAGCTGTCTTCTATTAAACTGTCAGCTCTTCAGGGCAAGGACTTGTCTTTTAGTCTGTATTTGTAAAACACCTAGGACAACAGGATAGTCTACCATGCTGTACTGTACAATGTATTCGCAAACTAGACAGTCATGGAGAAAGCAAGTCTCTTGGAACAAAAGAGGAAGACTTAAGAGGAAGCACTAACTAGGTACCCAACCTGAAGAGAATTTTAAAAAGTACTACCTGGGTCAGATTATCTTCTTAGTTCAGTTGCCTTCTTTTATCTTTCCCTCTGAATGTTGGTGCCATACGTAAGTAGTCTGTGCCTACCTTGACCAGCTGTCAGGTATCTAATGGATAAATACTTTTTTTCAGAAATCATACCATGTGTAAGACCAATGCAAAGTGTCTGTGAGCACAAGTTCACCTTTGAGAAAAAAGTTTGTCCTGGCTAAATTTCAACTCTGGTAATTATATTCTGCTCACCCAGGTTCCACCCTGCAATTACAGTTGGCTATAATATGATTAAGTTGTTTCTCTAAACTATTGTGCAATGATGCTATGCACTGTAACAGTTTCTGAATTTTTCAGGGTGGTTGCATTTCAATTGTCAATTAAGTGATACAGGTATCAGTCATGTACCAGTTACACTTGTGAAGTGCTTTGGGATCTTTTGAAATCTATGTGTTGTATAAACTGCAAGACAGTGTATTACTATTTCCAAATCAAGGTAATTCCTGGTGATTAATGGCCTACTGTTACACCACCATCACCACCACAAAAAGCCATCCTGCCTTCTGGGCTCAGTAAAACCCAAAACTAAACTAGCAGAGAGAATACCTCTGACCCCTAACGAGAATGAAGACTCCAAGTCAGGGTTAAGATCAGTAGGGAAAGGGGGATGGGAGGGGGGAAAAGGGGAGGAGACAGAATATTCAAACTGCTTTTAACTACATAGAAACTATATTTAGAAATCTATTACTTTTTAGAATTTATAGGTTTCAATACACCGCAAATATTCACTGAATGCATGAATAATGCACAAGAATAATTGACATATGTACACCTTGATCAAGGTTTAAAAATACTTTTCAATATATTGAATCTACTCCAGTTCTACCACGTGAAATAATTAATTCATTCTCTTTATCAGCCTGACAACAGTAAAATTTACAGAGTTTCCTTATTTATACAACTTTTACTAGCCATACTAGAAACTTGTCAGGCTCTGCCAAATAAAACAGGTGAAAGTGACAAGTCTTTCCAAATCTGAAAATACCAGAGTTTAAAAGATTGGTTACACATCTGTTAGGCTGTTGCATTCCACAGAAAAGAGAAAGTCTCAACTGTTGCATGTATGAGCCTGTCAGATTGAGAGCATTTGTGGTAATTTGTGGACACTCAACTAAATTCATCTCAATATTGTAGAATAGCTTTTCAGTTTTGTATGGTTTCCACTAACAAACATATCCATCTGTCACTGAAGTCAATGAAAAGACTCCCATTGACTTTAAGGTTGTATAATCAATGTTAGGGTGTATAATCAGTGCCTAAATCCATAATACGGAAGGGAACCTAGCTCTACAGTTGTGTTTCATCACATCAAAAAAATACAGTAAATTCATTTTCTTAGCACCTTTTTGGAGATTGAAATTTGGATGGAAGTTTCCACTCCTCTATAATCAATTCCTACACACCTCCAGCACATACAGTGACAATACATATATCATATGCCTGACAACCATGCTATAGCGGAAAACCTAAACTCCTACCTCATTCTTCCCCATAGGAAAACACCACATACAGACGTGTTATATCCAACGTGTTGAGGTCTAACATGTACCTTGAATTGCACGATGTGTTGTATTCTCGTGGTTAAATACACAGTCAGAGTTACAGCCTTATGCTACAGTGTGATCATGAGAAATGTGATGTGTGTACTGAATTGCTGTATACGTTGGAGGTGTATGGGAATTCCCTATAAATTGAGAGAAACGGTCAGTGAAAGCAATGAGTGGAGGATAATGAGCATTAAAGAAGGGTACCTTAAGAGGACATTCCTTTACTTTTAAAGGGAACACCCCCTCACAAAAACCCTTAAGCAACCTTAACTGGCTTGTAACAAAGTGGTTTTTGGGGGGATAGGAAGAGACCTTGCATACAGAGATAAATCCACCCCCTTTTGGTGCTAACCAGGCCTTCCCTTTTTAGGAACCATCAGAAAATATTCAGGTCTACTGCATGTCTTTTATATCTCCATATTTTGAAGATGGCAGAATATCAACTACAGTTGCTAAGTATCCCAAACAATGATTGCTGCCTGTCAATAGTTGGTCCCTGTTGCTTCCCTGTGTCAGAGCAAGTGGGCCTAACTGAGCCACTTAAAGGGGGCAGGGCTAAAAGTGGGGCTATAAATGCCTGCCATGGGCAGGAAGAGGAGTGATTGGGGCAGGCTGTGTATGGGAAGAGGCACTAACTCGAATCATGGGCCCCTGATACGAGGGGAGAATGAGCTGGATCTTTGATGCCCAATGAAGTGGGGGTGGAAACAAAGGCAGACTGAATATGAATAAGACTGCTTAGATATACTTTTATTAACCGCCCCCCTACAACTTTAGTGGTTAACAGTGGTTTCATGTTAGGCACAATGCATTAGATATAGGCAGTTTCTCATCAAGCATGATGGAAGGGCCAGTTTAATATTCAAAGTAATTTAAAAATAAGTTACCTAAAGTTTCCCTTTGGAACATTTACATAGCATGCAGTTAATTTGTTGCATCTAATTTGGATGTATATACTATTGGGTCATTAGTGTAAAAATTCAACAGTTTTACATGCTTTCTGTTCTGCTCAACAAGTTGTCACTGCCAGCAACAGATGTTGAAAATGATAACAGCCTTACTACTTGGCTAACTTGCATAGAGTAGTAAATCCCATGCAGAGGGGAAATTACAATTTTATATACTGTACATACAGTTCTAATATGAATACTAGTATGATATATATCTAATTTTCCTCTATAGAAATAGGAAAATATAAATTCTAATATAAATTTTATTATTGGCAGGGCTGATTAAGGTTGCCAGACACTTCCCATTATAACTTTGCCAGATTTAATTGTCTGGGTTGAAACTTTCCAGGTTGGGTGTCTGCCTCAGGCTGAACTTTTTTTCCCCAGCCAAAACAATTCAGCTGTTTACAAAAACGAGGATAGGAGGAAATACAGTTTTGTACTTGTTAGATTATGGCAACCTTTTCTCTGAACAGTTTTTTAAGGCCCATACTTTGGAGCAGGGACTTGAAATTTAACAAGTGGGTGACTATTGTGTCAGGAATCACTCTCTTTCTGTTGCCATGAAAATCTTCCCACATTTGCCTAAGTTATAAGCCTTTGAAAAACTGCAGTTCACATATGCTCAGTAGAGACTTCTTCAATTTTATCAACTAAAATCTCTGAAAAGTCCATCCTCACTGAGCATGCTTGAGCCTCTCAGCTCTTACTGCTGAACAGACTACACATGCTCCAACCCCTCAGATCTCCTACTGTGACCAAACTACCCATTTAGCCAGCCACACAGAGCAACTGAGCATGCTCCCTCCAGCCCAGGGCTACAGAGGCAATGCCCGGCTATGCCTGTCATGGCTACTCCAGGCCAGCGTGCAGCCATGCACTAGAAATGAAGAGCAAGGAACCTGTCTGTCAGTGGCACCCCTGCTGGTATGCAGTCAATGAGGAGGAGGAAGCCTTATGATTCAAATGTAGAGGGACCAGGTTCTTCCTGCAGTTCCCTGCCTCATTCACTGCACACCTTCCAACTGTGCAACAGATGAGGGAGGGGTCCTATAGACAAGGCCAGCTTTAGGGGAAATGGCACCCTGGGTGAACTTGTATTTTGGCGCCCCCCCATTGCCCCTTGCCCATGTGAGTTCCTCATGCATTTCACCTGGCCGTGTGGGCTCCACACCCTAACCTCTGCACTGTGCCCCCATCACCCCTAACCCCTGCACCCCCCTCCTGCACCCACATAGGAAAATTGACCTGGATGCATGGAGTGCTTGGTATTGCTCCTCGCTCCCCTGCTCACAGCCCCCTAAGGGGGCACAGAGGAATGTTGGGGAGAGCAGTATCTGTGCATCAGCGCTTGCCTCCTCCTTCCATGTTCCTGTTCCGGACGAAGCCAAGAGAAATATGGGCACCCCCTCTCCCCTGCCAGCTGGAAGCAGCTTCTGACTCTACACTGGCAGCAAACACCTCTGTGCTGCCGCATGGCGCTCCCCTTGACCATGGCGCCCCTGGGTGGTTGCCCAGATGGCCCACCCCTAAGGCTGGCCCTGCTTAAAGACAACAGCCTCCCTTCACTACCCAATCCTGATTCATCCCCAGAGCAGGTCCATCCTATTCACTGAATGAGACAGGAGTGCTGTGGAAAAATATTATGTGGTCATGTAATTAAAGACTGTATGACAGTGCATATGCACAGGAGGAAAAAAATTAAGGATGCACAAATAATCTTAATTCTGGCATTTCCTAACTTTTGAATAATTGACTTTGCAACCTTAATAATGTTCTTTTAATGAAGTTTGTTTTGTATGTAATATTAGGTAGATTCAGAACCACTGCAATTGAGCAGATGAACTACTTTTTATCTAATTAGTTATAGGTAGATTGATAATTTGGAAACATATGCTTGTTTTTAATAGTATAGTGCCCATACACAGTAGTAATTAAGAAAGTACTAGACTAACCTAGAGCTTTATTTAGATATCAAAACAAGCTTGGAAAGGAATAAACAGAATAACCAGTAATATTTAATGAATTTTGTATAATGTTGCAGCTAATCTATAAAAATCTATGCCCAAATTTTCTGAGTTTTCCATGCACAATTGGTGCCTACGTTGTGCACACAATTGTGTTACCTGCCACACGCCTATTAGATGCACCACTGTACATGCAAAACTCTGAAAATGTAGAGGTTAGGCTGCATAGTGACCATTAAGACCCCAATCCTGCAAGTAACTTTACACTGAGTCGTCCCACTGAAGTCAACAGGAATACTCATCTTCAGAATGCTAGATCAGGGGTAGGTGAATGGTTAGGGAAATTAATATGGAAATATGCCACCCTACACATTTTACAATAAAAACTACTCAGTGCTTATGAAAGATGGACTGTAGAAGACCAAAAAATGAACAACCTAGCACAAATTTGCAGCTATTTGTATTTTTGCAAACTTGCATTTAAAAAAACCAAACAACCTTATAGCAGGCATTTACCAACATAGATTTTTATTTGATTTCAAAATAATGGGATTCATTTTATTTATATTTATAATAATGCAGTAATTATCTAAAGCAAATGTACATTTGTCAGAATTTTTAGTAGGTGCCATTCTTGACTTTTGAAAATATATGACAGGGTACAAGAAGGAAATATAAAATTGGGTTAGCCAAATATAGTACTGGAGCTTTACAAGAGAGACATATATACTATGTTATTTTAACTAAGTCTACCAGTTAAACATGCTGTAACAGCTTTCCACTAACTTACATACCCCCATAAACATAAATCTGTAACACTAATCCCAGGAAAAATCCATCACTGATTATCAGGCCCAAGCTAATAGTTAAAAATAAATAGCAAGAAAAGAAAAGAAAAAAAAAACACATTCTGTTTCTTCATTATAAGGACCTTCCCTTTTCCCATGAAGGCTTTATCTTTATTAAAAGTTAATGAAAGCTGGTTTGTCACCCTATGTTATTACTATTGAAGATTCAACTTAGTTTGCACAATTTAGAGCCATAATGTCAGTTGTTTATAAGCAAATCATTGGGTACTTAGTAAAAAAAGAAAAAAAAAAGTACTTATCAACTGGGTTTTGTGAATATGCTATTATGGTTCTTAAACAGTCAGTGTATTTTTTATCTGACCAAATAAACAACCCCTCTCCTAGCCTGCTTTTTAAAGAATTGATGAAAAATCCTGGAGTTTGCTGAGACCTAGACAACCAAAAGCAGACAGGTCGGTGTGGGTTCATGACTTGTGACCTTTGATTAAACCCATATACTTCTCAAATGAGCTACAAGGAGGTTCCAAAAAAAGTGTTTGGTTTCTAATAGTGTCCATTGCCAAAATAACAGCTCACAAGTTCTCCTCTTCACGTAAAAACTGGAACACAGCTGAGAAGTCTTTCAGGGCATAGCCCTTTGCACACATCATCCTGTAGATCTGATGTGCTAGAGATCCCAGAGGAACAGGTGTTTTAGTGTTGGTAGCAGTAATCTGTGCCAAGCCAAGATCCTGAAAGCAGAAAAACAACAAGGAATTAAGTAGCCATATGAATATTACCCGCTATTTGGCTTCCTTGAAAAAGAGAAGCCACTGCCAACAAATGAAATACTGCAACCTTAAAATTCCAGCCCTGGAAGAAGGCAAGTATTGCCTTCATTTTTTGGTATTGCTACAGGGGCTGAACCAGAAAGTCCAAAACAGCTTTTGATTCACTTCAAACCAAAACTGATTTTTTTCAGTTTTTCTCAAATGAAATGAATACAGGGAAAAAAATCCATTTTGATTTAAAAACACCTGAAATGGGGGGAAAAAACAAACCCAAAACAACTTTTTTCCTTTATCTTTGGGGTCTCTTTCACCTTTTAAAAAAAACAATTAAATTTCTAAATGAAATACCATTTAGAAAAAAAGTCAAAACATTTTGACATTTTCCTATTATTTTTCTGGCTGAAACTATTAGCCGAATTTGACACACATTCAGTGAATAGTTTGAGCACCACAGAAAGTGCATTTTCCGGTGAATTTATGCTGAAGAACCAAATGGACCCATCAGTTTTTGGCACCACTTTGGAGCTCAGCTTTCTCTCTCAATCACTGTTGCTTTAGAAGTAGAGGCAGCATGCCTACTGGCAGGAGCAGAGGACTCTATGTCAGGATTCCTGAGCTCTATAACTGGCACTGCCACTGACCATGTGACACTTGCATAAAATCAGCTTATCAGAGCCTCAGGTTAACCATCTTCAAGTGGACATAATAGTATTTACTTGCCTCAAACCCTCCTAGACTAACCTGGTCTCTTGAGCTGCATGAGGAGTTTACACCAGGAGAAAGCACATTCTGTTTCCATGATAGCTCTCCCCTGGGGACCAGTTAAGATTTCCCTTGTGTCAGCTGGGACAGCTTTAAATACCACCAAAAGCTCTGTCCATGGAGACTGCAGTAGAGTTCTGATAAACCAGGTTCCTGGGCTGTCCTGGCCATGCCCACTCCTCAGCTAGTAGCACTCCACTTTCCTGGGCATATTAGCCTAAGGGTATGTCTACGCCGCAGCTGGGAGTGAGCAGACAGGACTCATGCTAGCATACTAAAAATAGCAGTTTGGATGTTGTGGCTCAGGTTGGAGCTCGCGAGTTTGTCTACCCAAGCTGGTAGTCTCACTCTCAGCTTCAGTGTAGATCATACCCACAGGCTACGTCTACTTGGGGATAAAAGCCCTGTGTGGCACAGCCATGGTGAGTTGACTTGGGCTCATGGGGCTTGGGCTGCGGGGCTAAAAATTGCTCTGTAGATGTATGGGCTCGGGCTGGAGCCCAAGCTCCGGAACCCTCCACCCTCACAGGGCCCCAGAAAAGCTGTTACTATGCTGTCTGTTGAGGTCAACACACTGTTGACATCATTGGCTAGTAGCCTGCAGAAGTCTGCCCTAACCCCAGAAAACCAGTATGCTGCTTTCTTGTAGAGATACCTTTCTCTATGAATGGACATGAAATATAAATGGGCTCCCCAACTCTTGAGAATGTGTTTATGATCACAATTTTCCAATGGTACACTCCAAATTCTGAGAGACCATTCACTAGCATAGGCAGAATTTCCATAGATCTTGGCGTGACCATTCAACATGGATAATGAGTCCCTGCTCCAAGACTGTTGAAATACAGAGCTGCTAGTTGTTGGGGGTGTACCTGACCTTTTGCTCAATGGTCATCATAAGCACATGACCCCTAAATGGAGAAGGACTTCTCTGACTTCAGTGTAAGAAATGAGAGAAACAATTTTGCTCTTCTCTCCCATGATGGATGCGATTCCCTCACCTTCTGTGTCATGCTGAACTCTGAAGTAGCATAGATGCGGTTACAGAACAATAGACTGCTAAACATTATCATAAACTTCAGATTGTGAAGTTTCCAGCATCTTTTCTATAGCTGCTTGAAGCTCCTTGAACAAGACAACTTTGACTAATCAGCATTCAATAAGATATACTTTGTATCCTCTTAAAGCAGCTGCTAGCAATATTAGCACTTTTGTAACAGGGATGAAGACCTAAGGAAAATGAACTATATTTACCTAAAACAACCCAATCATGGAAACCGTGTGTCAATAGGCATCCTGTAACTTTATCAAAAACACGTAATCTCTGGGCGCAGTCACTTGTCTTCAGAATTTATATTCTGAATTTCTTCAGATGACAAAGTTGTTCTGACTGGGATATGGCTCTTCCTGACCTTTTGGGAAAGGCAGAATCAGAATATACTTTCCTGCCCCTCTCCCCTTCTTGGGAACTGAGGCAATGGCTTCCAGATGTCTTACTATCAGAGACTAAAGCAATTTTTGCTGGACTTGGAGAAATATCAGTCTTTTATGGGGAAGCAGTGGCTAACATTTTAAAAAGAACTGTTATTGTTATTAAGGAAATACTTCATTTATTTTTAATTATTTTCTAGTCTGACCTGAATCAGATTCTGCCATTGAAAGGAAAACTCAAAGACTGTCCTGACCTAGCATCAGAAACTCTTTAGTAAAAAGAAATGGAAAGCCCTACTTCTGCCCCTACTCTGTCTGGATAAATCACCCCTGACAAGGGTCAAGATTAATATGATCTAAATCTAGCTCTTCCAGGAATCCTAAAAGGAAGGCTGTTATCAACACCTTTAATGTTAATGGGAGGAGAGGACTTCTGATCTGTAATGTCTTCTCTGTATAACCCTCTGACCCTTAAAAGGAAAAGCAATAAATCTGATCTTTGAAGTGAAATCTCCAGACCAGGGCTCATATTAGAGAGCTTGTCTAGACACTAGGTTACTTCAGACTTCAAGACAGAAGAGAGGTGATTTCCAGAGAGGTGTCTTGTAGAAAATTTGCTGCCAAAAAAAACTTGGAGCCTATAACTTTGTCTGTGGGATCCATCAGTGGTAGAATACTTTAATAAATCTTTCAACTATCACCATGTTTGACATCTGAGAAGATGAAGTTTTATGACCATCTTAAGACAACAGCTATCTTGTGGTCATTTGACTCTTTAAATAATTGTCTACATAGACAATCATCTTCTCCACTTCAAGAGATTCTCTCCCTCCCTTCCTCTACAAACTCTTATTATTCATTATTGTTTTATGGCAAAAGTGTGCTGTGCAGTTTACAGGAAAAATAAAAGAGTAGGTCCCTGGCCCGAAGAATTTACAATCTAATTTGAGTAATGGCATGAGTGGGTGGAACAAACAAAAGGATAAATTCTCATCTCACAAATCTCTTTACATAGACTAGGGAATGAACTGTTCAGTACCTGGAAGAGGTCACCACACCACTAATTTTCACCTTTTGGGATGTTCAGTAATGGATAGCTCTAGTGCCTTAGCTAAATGCTTACTCAAGTAATTGTTCCCTCTGCATCGAAGAATGTGTCCCCTGAGGATTGTCGAAGAAGTGCTAGAAAAATCTACTGCCCCTCCCTTCCCCCTGTGTTGCAGATTCAAGATTAGAAGAAGACAGTCGGACATTTCAGCTTTGCTCAATGGGGGAAAAGAGGAGGAGACTCAGATGAGGGCTGCTAGCAATCTGACTGTATGATTTACATTATGAACACTCTTGTGCTTTAGGAAACCTTTCCTTAGCTATCCTTGACACTTGATAGGCCAGGGGTTGGCAGCCTTATCAGTGACTGAAATTAAATTTTGATTTTGAAGAATGAAGTGCCAAATTAGTTAGCTCACATCAATTTTAAAGACAGTTCACACACGTACATTAGGTGCCTTTGCACTGGTGTCTCCTTTTTTCCTGTACCCTTTTCCTCTACCTTTTTTCCCTCTTCCATGGACTCCTTTCTATCTTTCTCCTCCTTCCTGTTCCCTAGTAACTTTCCTTACACCCCTCCCCAATCTGCTACTGCTCCACCAATATGCTCTATTTTATTCACATTAGAAAAATGCCTATTATAGTACCAGGGCATCAGACCCCTCCCAGTACACATACCCCTCCAGCACCCCACCAAATATCCCCTCCTGCATCCCCAAATACCCCCCTCCCAGTACATACACACCTCCAGCATCTCCCAATACACACACACCCCCCTCCAGCACCCCCAAATATCCCCTCTAGCACCCCCAAATGCCCGCTCCCAGTACACACATCCCTCCAGCACCCCTAAATACCCCCTCCCAGTACACACCCCTCCAGTACCCTCAAATACCACTCCCAGTACACACACACACACTCTTCCTATACCCCCAAATACCTCCTCCAGCACCCCCCAAATATCCCCTCCAGCACCTCCAAATACCCCCTCCCAGTACACACATACCCTTCCAGCACCCCCAAATACTCCCTCCCAGTACACATATAGCACCCCCATTCAGGTCCTTCCACCATCCTCTTTTGGGGAACCTGAAAGATAGTAACCCTAGCCCCATCAGTTTCACTTTCTAGTTCTGCTCCTGTCTCTCTTCTTTCACCTGACCTTGTGGGATATTGGGGGTGGGAGGTGGCATAAATAAAGGACGAGAGGAGGGAGGCAAGAGTTTTGTTTTATACTGCTCTGTATCTGCTCACTTTCAGGCTCTCGGACAAGTGGGTGCTCACTTTAACATATCAACTGCCCTGATCCTGCAAGCTACTCCTCCATCTGTCCAGAACCCCACCGAAAACAATCTTGTGATGGGGAGACAAGTGAAAAATACTAACAGGCTAATATACTATGAAATATTTTGAGGTGGTTAAAAACAAAGAGACCGGCAAAAAATCCAACTTCCTTCTGCACACTGCAAATCCCACACATACTCCTAGACAGGCCCCAATCCCGCAAGCTGATCTGGAAGGCTTCCCACCCTGCAGAGGTTTCATGCAGGCATCAGGGTTGGCCCACACAAATCAGTTTGCAGTTTAAGTATGAAAGAGTGAGAATGCGTGTGTCTATGTCACATATACACACGTGGCCAGGGTAGGGTTTTTTGTTTTTTGTTAATTATTATTATTATTATCATTATCATCATCTTTTGCGTGTGCAGCTTTTGTTTTAAACTCTGAAGTATTAGAGTCAATAAAGAAAAGGCTGGGAAACTAGGAAGAACCCACATAAAACTTCCTTTCTGCAGCTTTTACTCCGCTTGAAAGTGAAGATGCTGTGAACAGGCCTGTAGCATGCAAGCTCCAAATATTTATTTTTAAAAAAGGAAAATTAAGCTCCAGACCAAAGTGTTCTGTGCAGCACAGCACACAGAGTAAATTCCTGCCCTGGGGAGTCTATTCTATAAAGACAGATAAAGATCACATGGAGCATGTGGGATTTTGGACGATGATAGAATGAAAGGAGGGATGGAGCCTGGAGCACTGATGGGAAAGTAGCTTCAGGCCTAAAGGGTAGGCACAAACAGGAAGGAAGGAGAAGGGAACAAGAGGGGATGGAAGAGAGAAAGTTGGAAAATAATAAGAGAAAAGAACAAAGGAGGAGAAGGGAGCAGCATTGTGCAAAGACTTTAAGAGCAAGGATAATAGATGTGAGAAGATAATGATAGTATGGGATGTCCATCAAGTGAGGAAATTATTTAGCTGCTGCATTGTGGATGTACTGGAAAGGAGCAATATGGGACCTCAAGAGAGACAGGAGAGGAGGCAGTTGCAATAATAAGGAAGATACTGCAAGTTTCATTCTCCCACCTCTTTCATCAGATATTACAGGAGAGAGAAGATTACTGTCTCTCTATGCACCCTGAAAGCATTACTTTTGCATCTCCAATAGAGAGAAGGCAAGGAAATATGGCCTGTTTGTATCTGTATTTGACCTGTTAGTCATCTATCTATCTATCTGGCTGGGGCAGTGCTATATTTGCTCCCTGAGATCCCCCCTCCCTGTAGAATATACGTCTGGGGGAGCAGGAGAGGGAGAGTACTGCTTCTCTCCTGTTCCCTTCCCTTTCCTTGGCGGTACGGCACAGGGGGTATCCAGGTAATAGAGCCTGTCATAAGGGGCCAGCTGATGGCTCTTGCCTGCCAGGGGAAGGGGATAGCATCTGCTTGCCCTTGCTGCTGGTGGGTGGCCATTTTGGGCCCTGTTTGCTCTTGCAGCTGGCAAGTAGCCAGCTGGGCTCCATTCCATCACCATCTTGCTCACCCTCACCTAGTGAGCTGGATCTTTTATGATGCCAGGGGCTAGGCCAGTTGCCAATTGGATGGGAATTTTCCCATGTGGCAAATTGCCATGTGGATTTTCTCACCTGCCACCCAGCGTCTCAGAGGTCTGGTTTCAGGGGGGCGCAGTTTAAATTACAGTCACAACTTTGGCAGGGTCTAGTGCAGTTGCTGGATTTAAAAGGTCTGATGCAAGATCCCTGTAACACAATGGGCTGCCTGGTCATGGGCCCAGAGCATGACACTGCATGTCTCATGCAGCATATGGCTCCCCTCATCTCATCTCTCCTACTTCCTGCATGGAGGAGGGAAATGGGTTGAGACTCTGGCTTCCAGCCAGGATCCCTGGGCAGGCCTCAGAGCGTAGAGAGGTACTTCCTTCATACCCACCTTCAGGACTGTAGGACATAAGTACACGGTTGAAATCCACCCTGGAACAGCCCAGCTGAGTAGTTGGGGTTCCTCATTGGTTAAGGGTTCTTAATTAAATACAGAGGTCACAATTTTAAATCTCATTGTCTCCATGTCCACATCAATAGGTATAATACTTACATCTACCCCACAGGGGTGTTGGGAGGGTTAAGTCAATCAATGTTTGTGAAGCCCTTTGAGATTGTCAATTGGAAGACACTGTGGGCCAAATCCTAGGCTAGTGTAAATCAGATAATTCCACTGAAGTCAATAGAAATACACTGATTTATATCATCTGAGGATCAAATCCTACACAAGTGCTAGGAATTGTTCTATATAGCCACTAGTTGACCAGGAGCATGTGCTGCTGGAACAAGTCCAACTTCAAAGAGGGAGGATGTGGCTTTGTTGACAGTCTTTGGAACATAGAGTCCTAACACTAATCTTCACTGATCCTACACCCACACCTATCAAGGACTCAGCTGATAATTCAGAGCTACAGTAATGTGGTCCTCTCCAGGAGTGCACATCATTCCAAATACCATTAACAATTTTAACTGAGGGAAGAACATCGCATTCCATCCAGTGTCCGCTGGAAGTATGGTACACCATTAGCAGTGTGGTATAAGCAGTCAGTGATATTCAGGGAGACCACACCCACAACATAGACACATTTCTCATGTATTCTGACACTCAAGAACAATAAAACAGTTCTTTCTATACTTATGATTATATTTATATACCTTAGCCATGAGCGTTGTTCCAAAGCCACCTTGGTAATTATTAGCAGAGGGTACTCCTTCCATTACTCCTGGAACAGGGTTGTAAGTGTCGCTTGACCAACAACGGCCCGAACTCATATTTAGGATTTTAGCCAGCAGTTTCGGGTCAAGCCCTAACCTGTCAAAGGTCAAGGAAGAGAAGTATTAATGTCAAAATGCACAAGATATGGGTGACTTGTTTTATATGCTAGGACCACACTATCATTTCTCTCCCTTTATTATAAGTCAAGAAAAATGATAGAGTATTGATATGGGGGGAGGGGATCCCCTATCTTAAATTAAAGGGCATCAATCAATTGTTTAAGCAATAAGTTTTCAATGCTTCTGCCTTCTGCTCTATGAAAAGACCTTTCACCTGAAAATGCAAGCAAAATAAAGGCCATCTGAGAATAGCAGTTCTCTTGTATGCCTATTACCAAAAGAAGTTTTCAGTTCTTCCACATGCTACTGTATACCTGTCTTCATACCCTTACAGCCAAATGATTATCTTAGAAACTGGATGAACTATTTCAAAACTAAGTATTGGCAAATAAAAGGTGCATTGTGGAAGTATGTTTTGGTGAATTTATGGGTATATATTTACTCGTTAATGCAAGCAATGTAATATTAACAATAAGGAGACTGAAAGATGTTATCCCTTTTAAAAAACATTTACTGTTGTTCACATTTGCAAACTAGTTTTTATTATTATTAAATCTTCATTATCCACTCTTGCTTAGGAAGCAAGTCTGCATGAAACTGTGACATATGCTCTCTATCTGTTCACAGACATGCATTATAGTTCTGGGTCAACTGCTGATAAGGTTACTGATCCTGATAAAACAAAGCTTGTCCGAGCAGAAACATCATTTGTTCTATCACTGAGCTGATGGCATAAACTGCTGTTCATTGTGGACTTTCAAAGAAATGTAGTCAAGATATTACTTTAACACATTGAGTTTTTAGACCTGTTATTATTTTGCGTTTTTGCTGAATATCAAGTTGCAAATGTAATTTTACACCAACTGCATTTATATCAATAATTGGTAGCAATATTTTTTAAAGGTTCTATTTATATTCAGTTGCACTCTCCATGAAAAAAAGAAATCAGACACAATTATCTCCTATATCTCCTAATGCAAAGCAGAACAAGAATTTTTGAAAGAGACTTCACAACCTACTATAGTCATATACTTCCTGCAGGAAAACTGACAAGACTAAACATAAAATATGTTTCATACCATAATTCCAAGTCAGTTTTACCCAGGGCCAGATTACGACATTCTGAGGCCCTAAGCTATGTCAAGTGTAAGCAGCTCCCGAACATAAATAATAAATTCATTTTTTTTTCATAGAAAGGACACTGAATGTATAAACACAAAAATTCTCACAGGAAAACAAGAGAGGATATATAATTTTTTAAGCCATAAATAAGGAAAAGTATCCTTATTTTCATATTAATAAATGAAAAAAACATATGATTTATTTTGATAGGGAAATACAAAGTTTATCCAGACTATATATAAAATATATTTACAAATGTTTATTCCAATTTAAATTTTCACTACAAAAAAAAAAAAAAAAAAGAATTATTGGGATTTTTCTTTTGCCATGCTATAAAAATGCAGTGAAGGTTCCTGAAACTGATGGAAGGAAGCCAACAAAAATTTAGCCTCCTCAAGATCCACTCGACCCAAGTCTATAAGATGATCACCTGCAAACTCAATCATGTGAAGAACGGATAGCGCATGAAGCAGAAAGCGTCGTCCGCACTAAAATACACAATTGTATGTATGTACAGATCAAAAGAAGCAAGAACACACTAACACTTAAGAAAATGAAGAAAAACAGGACCGAAGGCACTATATGACTGAGCGTGCTGGACCGTGAACAAAAGATGGCGGCCTTCCAGCTATTACCAGCCAAAGGAGACGCTATACATGACGTCTCTCCTAGGATGAGTCCCATCAGAGTATGAGCTTGGCAGAATTGCTTCACAACACTGCTGTCTCCAACCTCACATTTTTCCCGATTTTATCAGCAGTGAGCTTTATTTATTTATTTAAATAAATTATGAAGGCAAGTCAGAATTTTACCAGTAGCAGCTGGCCAGCAAAACGCTGCCTTAGGAGACTGATAGCAGACTTACTTGTAGAAATACTAATTTTACAAGTGCAAATTATCGTTTTTTTCTCAGCCCTGGCCTCCCACCTGTCAATAATGAACAATCATTGAAGGATAAGGGTAGGGTAAGGGTATTTGTGTAGCCAGATGTGTATATTTTTGTCATATTTGAACAAAAATGTGTATATTTAGAGAGAATCTTCTTTTTCCCATACCTCCTTTATTTATCAACCAATTTTGATAAAATTTGAAATGGAGTCGTTTTTTTCTTTTTTAGAGTTTTTTTCATTTGCGAGGCCCTAAACTGTAGCTTAGTTAGTTTATGCCTTAATCCTGCACTGGTTTTAAATTCTCACAAAGAGAAGGTTCCTCCTCTTTGCACCAATTCTTTAATTGTAGCAACAACAGATCAGCAATGTATCCAAACTAATCATAGGAATCTTTGTTTGTAGCATGCAATATTTAATTTATGGGAGATTAAGGGTCATTTATTAGTGGAATTTATAAATAAATGTTACATTTTAAATTGGTAAGTTACAACTTCTCAAATATAAAATAACACTTTATATGGTGGGTACTAAGGTGTGGATCCTGCTCCCTTGGAAATATGTCTCAGCTATTCCCTCCTCCTTTTAAAAATACCCAATATTTCAAAGGTGCTTTTTAGAATTACCACTGTTAGTCCCATATTTAGGGCCTGATACTACAGCCCATGGAAGTCAGTGGATAGTTTCTTATTGACTTCATTTGGATCAGGGCCTTATTATCCTCCCCTCTCCCTCCTTTTTGAATTGAGCTTTCAATTTTTATTTAATTTGATTTTTAAATTGAAAGTATTTCTCCCCCCACCATTATGTTTTGATTGCATTTTAATCATGTTTTATCTTTTATAGTGCATCAAAGGCCTCAGCAAGGAGCACTTTATGAATACAAATATTATTGAAAGTGTTCTCATCCAAATAAGTTGTACATTGGAACACTGACTAAAAAGAATATTAAGAACATATAGGACTCCTGATCTCTCAGCCACACAGCACACTGGTTTGTTTGTTTGTTCTGTCTCCAGGATAAGTCCCTTCAGCAGCGCAGCACCTCCACTGGACCTTAGCTACAGCTTCCAATGGAGTTTACACTGCAAGACTGGGGTGGGGAGGAAGGGACGAAATCTTAAAATGCATATAATCCCTTCCCCCAAAATGAGTATTGTCCTCGTAGCATTCCAGTCAGTTCCTTGAACAAAATATATTTTAAAAATACAGACACTGTAAATATACACTGAATGAATTTTCAGCGCTAGATGTGAAAAGGCAATGTAAAAAGATTTTTGCTTGTGGTGGGGGAAAAGATTTGTGTGTCAGTTTGAATCTCTATTTTTTAAACTTTGATGCTCTTATGCACCATGCAGATTCACTTCAGAAGACCTGCAATACTTTTTTTTTTTTTTTTTTTGGCAGCAAGTGTATCATTAAAAAGAGCAAGTTAGAAGTGTTTTGCATTTCATCTTTCTGAGAATTCATCTACTGGTGCATATATAACTGACAGTTAAAATTAGACATGTATTAAAATCAGTTACTGAAGAAGTCCTCTGTCTTCCACTGCGCTCAAAGCTTGTAATGGTCTGAAACCAGCTAGAATATATAGTAATTGTCATTCAGTGAGAGTCTATCCTAGAAAGTCATGCTTCAGTGGAGAAGACTGAGTTTCCATTTGAAATCAACAAATTAATCCAAGACAGGTATCTGAAAGGGCAAGTTTAATAGGAAGCAGCTACTGGGCTCTCAACCATGATAAAATGTTATTGCTGTTTCCCTGTAAATTGGCTAGGAACATATGATACTTTCTGCATAAGAGCTCCATTGCTGTTGCAGAGATATACTGCTCAAGCTATCAAAATGATGACAGTCTGTCAGTCCCCATAATAACTTGCCACTGGACGTGGCAAGACTATGTGCACGCGCGTGTGCATTTACAATTGCCAAAATGTTCTTCCAGACACAGAGAAAGCAGCCAATATCCCAACATTATTAATAATGTAACGCAAAAACAATTGCCGTGTCAAATCAATGCATCTTCCACAGAAATACTAATGAGCTACCAGGGAGGTAGAAACTAAAGATGGACACACAGATCTGGATAAAAATAAGAACAATTCTAAGCACTGTTAAAAACCCAACCACATTCATTGAAGTTTGAAAAAAGTCTTTACCAACGTATTTTAAAATGTTCACAGACTTCTTCCCTGTTTCAGTCTGTAGCAGTAACAAATCAGCAGTGAGACCCCCCAAGAAAGGCAGTTCTGGGATTCCCTGAATGAGACTAGGAAGTAGCTAAACTCTTGAGAAATTTCCAGCCTGAGGTGCTTTGGGTAAGCAGCATCTGATCTTTCAGATAATTATTCAGACAGAAGCTTTTGAGACTCGCCCATCACTAGTAGAAATGTGTACACCAGCGTGGTTTTTATTATCCACGTACCCTGAGTGGAATATTAATATTCACACAGGGCTCGATCATGCCATTTAGGTACAGACCCACATCGAGGGCAGCATAGTCACACTGCCCCAGAGTGCGATCTAGGTGTCTCCAGCCATTCCTTCCAAAATTTCCCAGTGTTCACCCAGTGCTACATCCCCACAGGGGGGCATAGCATGTTTCTTTCCTGTATGCCTGCCCAGCTCTTCTGTGATTGTCCTTCCCACCCCCTCAGCTCCACCTTGTGGTATCTTGTGCCCCACAGATGCATACGGAGACAGCAATTCAGAGACTGGCGTGCAAGGACTACAACTGTGCTTGGCTGCTAAACAATGGCATAAAAGGAGGAGGAAATTCTTGTGTCCTCAGACCCACCTGCACACCCACAAAGCAGCCAGGCATAACCTGGCCCATAATAAAACTCTATAGGAGAAAAAAGAATCTTTTGCTACACTTGTGGTGGCCACTGTAGTCTCTCTCATGGTAGACAGGAGACTGGACTTGGTTGTAATAAATATAAAGGGAATTCTTTATGAAGACGTCTGATACAGACAAACCTTGTAGCTCTTTTGTGGCTCTCTAGCTCCCAAACTAATTATAAAATCCTGTGCTACCTATTGTCACCACCACATGGGTTCTCCTTTAAGGGTATGTCAACACTGCAATTAAAAACCCACGGCTGCCCCGCGCCAGCTGACTCAAGCACGTGGGGCTTGGACTAAGGGGCTGCTTAGCTGCAATGTAGACAGTCGGGCTCGCGCTGGAGCCCAGGCTCTAGGACTTGTGAGGTGGGAGGGTCACAGAGTTTGAGCCTGAGCCCATACATCTATACTGTAATTAAACAGCCCCTTAGCCCAAGCTGAAGTCAGCTGGCACAGGCCAGCCATGAGTGCCTAATTGCAGTACAGACATACCCTAAGACTGCGCAGGCAGCCCCAGAAAGGACTCCCAACTACACTGCAGGCAGCAGCAATCGCCACATGACTTAGTTGCAAGTTAAATATCCACAATAGTTTCTTTAAATTTTCAAGCTTTATCTTGCTAATACTTCATTTTTTTTACCTGAGAACCCAAAGATCAATAAAAGGAGGCCACTACAAACTGAGATGGTCAGCAACCCAGGTAGAAAGAAGAAGAGAAAAAGTAATCTGAGGTTGCTGACAGTATCAATATATATTTTAATTTCTCATTAATGAAATTTAGGTGCATTCTGTCTATTGCTTTGGCACCAATATATTATAGCTTATAGCAATATACTTATACACTCATATGTTCCTACATGCATGTACATCCACACACACGCTAAACCTCTCTCGTACTAGAGACTTTCACTATCAGACTGCAGCACTAAACTAGGAAAAGAAAAGCTCTAAATCAAAATGTATGTTACTTTCCAGTATTTTTGCCATACACCTTTCTACTACCTTTTATTATCAACATTCATAAAGGGCCATGGAGTGAATAGAAAAAATAAAAATAAAAAGGCAATTCAACAATTTTAAGAATTGCCAGAACTCAATGATCAAAACAAATAAAACACACTTAAAAATCCAAATGATAAATCTGAAACTAACTAAGAAGTAAACGCTTCTAATAAAAACAGCCATCTTCATTTGTAAATTAAGTTATCATGCAAGAAGAAATATGGTTCCCACCCTTTTAATTAAAAAAAAAAAAAAAACAAGAAAACCCAGAGGAGCAAACTGAATATAAATATAGCAGTCCTGTAGTGATTGGGATATTGCTTTTTGTGGGAGTTTACTACTGGGAAATTTATGCTCACTGATACCAATTTCATAGGTGCTCGAACTAGGGGTGCTAGCTTGAAGTGGATTCCATTATATACAGGGTTTACAGTTTGATTCAATGACTCAGCACCCCCACTCTACAAATGGTTCCATCACCCCTGACCAATTGGGGAAGCTCTCAGTATACTGTATTATGGAACAAATCTGTCATTTCAAAAATACATATGTAAATCTCATAGAAAATAAGTACTTGTTTTAGTGATTCTAAACGAATATAAAGAGACTCTCTGCCTGTAAGAAAATGAAAGAGATGCAGCACTGTTGGCAAATTCTGTAGTGGAGCAGAAGTTCATTAATACAAGCCGAAATATGAGGGCTTGTGTTAATGAAGTATATTTCTTCTAGGAAAGAGAAACCCGGGGAAGTTACCTTGTTTGGTTACAGGATGTTTTCATTTGTGTATTCAATTTCTTTTTTTCTGCTGGACATTTCCTTGTTCCTTCGCACCTCTGCTCAATAGCCAACCTTCCCTGCCCAACACACACAAAAAATCCCTAGCAGTTTCAAGTTAGTAAAGCTACCAATAAGCTTTCTCCATTGCCAGAAGTTGGACTTTCAATGCCAGACACTTGTCAACTTAATTAGTTGCACTCAGATTTCCACTTCTCTAACCCCAGCCACTGCCATCCTTTGGGCTTATCTACAATAAACAACTTCATCCCGTTTGAACACTGTGGGGAATAATCTAATTAGATGACATCATGATGATGATGACCACAACCTAGTGGCCAGTATAGACTGCAACAAATTGTGCTCAGCATCATGTCAATTAACTGTGATTAAACCGAGTCAGACAAGTTGTTTTGAAGAAGAACACTACCTTCATAACTTGGAATACCGAGACTAGGTCACACAATGGATTTATACACACAAGAATTTCACCTATGGAAAAATCCTACTTTTGTTTAAAGTGGAAAAGGTGCCCTCCATGAGCTTGATCCAAAGCCCATTAATGCCCATGGAAAGACTATCATTTACTTCAATGGTCTTTCATTAGGGCCTACATAACAAACCCTCATGTTATTTGGTATGATGAACAGTCTGTACTCAAGCAATGCCCAGTATAGGAATAGCAGGTCAAGCTGAGCTGCATTACTGTTGCTGTGAGGTGGGGAAGCTTGCACAGTGCCTGCCTTCACTAAAATCTGGCATTAGCATGCACTATCAGAATGCTACTTTCATACAACCCAAATTCACTCAACACTCTTGAGAGAAAAAATTAACCTGTAATAAGACAATCCAGACACTTGCAGGCTATAGCGGCTGCAAACACCTATTAGTTTCACATGGGATTTGATGCCAAGAATTTGTGTTCAAGGCCTCTTAAAATAAAACAAAAACAAAAACAAACCAAGTAAAATAATCCCTAGAAATGTGGACAAAAATATAACGAAGTCATATGGAACTGATTTTTCATTAAGTGAACCAACACTTAAAACTGACCATGATACAGCTTTACCATCCTGAATTATAATAGTTGTATACAATCCTACCAATTTTATTATGGCTTGGTACAGATATGCTTCACTATCTATCGTACAGACACTCAATTTTAAAATGTAAATGGTACAGGATATTGATAAACCAATTAGCACTGATGCAAAGCAAATTCCTCTTTTATCTCAATTACAACATGACAACTTAATAGGTCAAGATAGTCTAACATCTGAGACAAGGGCAATTCAATAAAACAACTGCATCTTGATATGGTAATTAAGAGGAAATGTGAATCCATTACCCTGCCTTTTGTGTGACTGTGTGTGTGCGCGCGTGTGCACATGCATTTTTTTATTTATTTAAATTTCTGAAGCCCTCTTACTGGTTTTGTAGTTTATATCAAAAACCATAGTAGGACATGCAATAGTGAACTGACAAATATCTGCAGTATCTGTAGTTTCTAGTCGGCGGTTGTAAAGGTGTAGCTAAAGAGATGAATAATTCATGAAAACTCTAAGAAGCTGTGCATTTACAGGATAATCTTCTCAGAAGCACAGACTTTTCTATTTATAAACCTACAAACGGTATTTCTATTGATGTAAGCTTGGGCAAGGGAATCAAAGGTAAAAATATTGCAAAGTTTAATTAAATGGCTTGTTACATGTAGAGGCTCACACAGGACTGGAAACGTAAAAATTTCTAACAAAATGAATACTTTAAAATGAAAGAAAAATTGGTTTTAGAAATTTAAATATATCTCAAAATGTTGCTACCTACAAGTTAGATACATCACCTGTTACAGAAAAATGTTGTTTTTAAAACAGGAAATAGTTAAAGCAAAGTAATGGAATATATTTTGAATTTTTCACAAGTAAGTATCTGTGATGATTAGCATGAGAAACAACAGTAGTTAAGTTTGACAGGAGGGTAAATTGACATTTTATGACTGCATCCTAGTTTCTTTTGAGATATGAAAAAATGCTAGAGGTTTCTTTTTAGCACATTTTGGGGCAAATAAAGCCAAATGGAGCCATGTGGGAGCATAACACTTGTGATACACGGTACATTAGCCTATGCTTCAAACAAATATACCTGCATGTTTTCTGAGTATATTTACATTTTATAGTGCATGTATCGTCACAACAGAAGAAACTGAGACATCATAGAAAAAATATAATGTAACTTTAGATATTTGTAATATTTTATGGCCACTGCAAAGAACATTCATGTTCTCAAGGGTCCTACTCTCGGTCAAATAAATAAGCCTTATTGCATTCTAATAATGAAACACTTCTACCTTTTTTCTGGCAGAATCTCATCTATTTCTTCTGATCATCATTCTCTAGCCACAAAAAAGTCAACCAGCACTGCACATAAAAACTGCTAATATAAAAACACATAAAATCCAACAAACCTGATTCCAAGATTCATAGCCTCAGCAGTTCCAATCATACTGATAGCTAAGAGCATGTTGTTGCAGATCTTCGCAGCCTGAAAATAAATTAAATACCTAGTAAGATTCTCCGTTTCCATGTAGATATCACATAGGATTTTTTTTCACCCAGCTCCAACGGGATTTTGACTGTATATGTTTAAACAACCTTTCCCTAAATGTAACACCTGTAAGTACCAATGTACTATAGCATCAGGTCAATGAAGGCTGACCTATAGATACTTCAGATAGCGTGAAATATTTTTGTTTTGCTAGCACAGTAACTCCGCTTGCTTTGTTTTGAGTGTGTGGGCTACCTACTCTTTCAGACTATACCATAAATCTATTTCTATTGCATAATTTTTTTAAAAAAATTGTGACCACCGAAAAGTACAATCTTAACAAGCCAAATTGAGAAAATGCTAGTTCAGATGTGTATTATTGGTTACCAAGCCAAGATGCTGGGTAATGGTACCATGAGATATTTTGTAGAAGAATTTGCACCTTTTTGCTGATACCACCATCTTATACTGAATTTCATTGTGGATTCTGGTTCTAGATAATTTACTTGGGGTAGATTAAAGGGAATTGGGTTAAAATGGAAGACAAATATGGTAACAAAAAGGGAAAGGCCAGGCTGATTGAATACCAAACATTCAGCAAGGATTACCTGTCCAGTTCCAACCTCTCCGCAGTAGATCACATTGGAACCCATGCATGTCAGCAGTTCTTTGGCAGCATCAAACTCTTGTTCCACTCCACCAACCATGAACGTAAGGTTCCCAGCTCGAGCAGCTCCAACACCTGAATTGAGAGGAAAACATTAGATTCAATACCAACCTTTTAAAGGATAGAACACTCATGTGTTTAACTTTGTACTTGTGAATAATCCCATGGAAGTCAATAGTACTATTCATGTGCAAAGTTAAGTTTGGGTTTAAGTTTCTGCAGGATCAAGACCTTGATTCTTAAACACGTAATCAGGGTATATGTATAAACCCAGCAAAATATTCATCTAAAATTACTGGAGAGTTTGTTGTTGTTTTTTGAACATTGTATTAATGCCGAGAGGTAAAGTATAGTCATACATCAAACTTACTTGAAATTCCAAAATTTAATTTTGTATAGTTTCACATAAAAATAGTCACCATTTTGTGCAATTCCGCATCTCTCTGAATTTAACTTTATTTTAAGTTTCTAAAGAAATGACTATTTTGGAATCAACAACACAATCCTGCAGGTTATTGATGGGAAGCTATCTTTGCTCAAAAACAAGATCATTTTTGATCAGACTATTACATAACTTAGTAAACTTTGTGAAAAGTTGGCCCGTTTTCAAATTTATAATGAAATCCAAAAAACAAAGACAAAAAAGGCTCAACATCTGATTTTTTTTAAGTATATTAACATTTCGTTACAAATATTTTGCATACTTCTAATCAGAAATAGAAGATCTATTTCTCTGAATTAAGGGAACTTGGGACCAATTTCCCATATATAATTTATAAGGGAAAAATGTATTGCATAGCAATGTAAAAAAGTTTAAACAGGCAGAGGGGAAAAAATGATTAAACACACACAATATTTACAACTTCATTCCTATAAATCTGTCCCACCTTTATCAAGGGTCAGCAAACAAAGATGATAATTCATTGGCTACAGAATTTCAAAATGGCAATACATCAAGTTTTAGCTTATGATATCTTTTGTTCTATGAGGAAATAAACAATTCTGATGTGAATTGCATCCTCTTCAACCCCTTCTCCCAGCCAAAACTGATTTTAATGGATGTAACTGCCAGGTGAATTTGGCCCAAGGAGACTACTTGGAAAAGTGATTAGCAACTTAGCTTTACAATTCATTTTGCAATACAGCTAGGAACCTAGACACCATAAATTGTCTACGCTATGCATCGAACCTTGGCCTATTAGAACAGACTGCTGCAAGTAATGGCCTACTTCTGAATTTAATATATTCAAGCAGTTCGTGTTTTTACAAATAAAAAAATCCAAGTGAGGGAATTCATTTTTCTTCCACATTTAACTATTTTGTTTCTGCAAAAAATCAAACTGTGTCTTTCGGTTAGGGTCCATACAGCTTTTAATCAATTAGTTACGATAACTATTATTAAATGTTTGATTGCAGTAGTAGTAGAGGTCTAATTGGCATTGGGCCTCATTGTGCTAGATGTTGTAACATATGAAGATACAATCCCAAAATGCTTATAGCCTAAGGCAAATCAGCATTACCTTTGTAAAAACTAACCTGAAAAAGCCATCAGAGCAAAAATCCTTCTTTTAAAATGACATTCAATGGGATACTTGCTCCATTTAGTTTTTCCTACTAGACGGAAGCATTTGACTTTTTTTAAAAGGGTCACTTATGAAATCCATGGCAAAACCACCACAATAACTGAAAACCCAGTTACAATGCAGAGGTTTTGATGAATTGGTCTGTAGCAGTGCACTACCTTGATCCACTCTCCCAGTAAGTTATGCCCCTACCTCTGCAGGTGCAAAAGGCCCCAAGGCAATGGAACCTGTGCTGTGCTGCAGGTCTGGAGTAGGGGATTGGACTGCCTTTGTATGTAGAGCCCATCTCCCTAGTAAGATGGGCATCATAGGTTTATTAACAGTGTGGCACTGCCAGAGTATCCACCACTATAAAGATCTTCCCAACATTATAAACTCCAAAGTTTCAGCATTGCAGCCACCACTTCTCAGCCATTAGATAGAGGATTTCCTCTCACCTTCTCTCTTCATGTAACTCCCAATGCCCACTCCCAGAAATTTGGGACAGGGACAGGAGCCTGGATTTGGTGCCTAAGTGAACACATAATTGTCATCTTGTTGGCTATTAATTTACCATGCAACATGTCTGCAAAGATCACTACATGAATAAATGCTTTGCAATGATTTTCATCCTGTTCCTCTAGCTATTTTTATGCAAACCACATCACGACCTTTATTACTAATCCTGTGATCTGACCTGCAGCAAATTAAGTGGACAATTTAAGTCAAAGCTTACAAACAAAATCCAACACTATCCATCATAGGTCAATAGCCTTGTATCTAGATTACAGACTGCTAAATAGCTTCAGAGAGTCATTTATTAGAGCAAAATTAATGCTGACAATAGTTTTCAGCTGGTTAATCTTTTGACAGCTGTACTCTCTCACTCACTCAAATGCTTACATTTCAAATACAAAAAATTAAATTAGTTAAGCAAAAGAAAGAAAAAGAATTTGTTTTATAATGAGGAAGCCTTGGAAATATCTACTTTTAAAAACAAAAACCATTTATATCATGATGGGTTTTTCCATCAAGATTCCTCACCAACTGTCAGCCAACTGATCAGAAACAAACAAGCAATCCAGCAAACACACAGTATTGGTAATTTGTGGTTAATTCAACCTCAAGATGTTGTGACTTCAGCTCCAAATGGAAGCAAGAGGGCATAAGGACATGCACACCACTAATTTCATTTCATTATTTTGGAGTATAATAAAATATCAGCACTATAGTTCTTAACACTACTTGAGGAGAGAGCATGAAGGAGGTACAGTGGATTGAATTTAAAGGAGGAGCATTGGTCCTTAGGGAATGGCTGATAAGAAATTACATTTGTGATCAGTACAAGATTTCACTTGTAAGATTCTCCCCTCCAGCGAGCCAACATCATTTGACCCACAAGGTCCCAATACTGCACTGGGTTTTTCTACAGTTGCCTCCGTTTCTCTGAAGTCTTACTGAAGTCCTGATAGCAGAATGCAAAGCAGAATCGGGAACCAATTTAGCACACTGCCCCATATTCTACTTTTCTTACCATATAGTCACATGACTATAACAGTACAGAACAGAGAGAGAGAGAAAAAACATTTTTCCTACAACAAAAATATTAACAAATTAAAATTTAAAATTTAAGATAATTTATTGCTGCTGGAAGGTATGGGCCAATCTGAAATCCTGAAGGCAGAGCCCTCTAGAACAAAAGACCTACTCCCTTAAACACAGGAGGGACCACAGATCTAGGAATCAACTAAATGCTGGGAACAACAAAATGATAAAACAGCAATGGAGGCGGAGGTCAAAGGTTTAAAATGAGGGAACTGTATGGGGACACTGAACAGAGAACCCCACACAGCACTCCCTGCTCCCTGAAGGAAACCAAGGAGTGAGCAGAGGTCAACCAGAGAAACTCTGCATAGAGAAGAGAATTGACCAAGGAATGAAAATAAGACACACATTCTCAGAGAGCCTCCCCATCAAGCTTCCACCTCCTGGACTGGTAGATGGCTCTCTTGGCCGCTGTCAGTTGAAGGTTGATGGGGGATGTCTCACAATTTCATAGAGTCATAGATGGGGTGTGCATAGAGGGAGTAGAAGTGGGGAAATGTTGCAGCCAGAACCACAGCAAGATGTTCTGCAGGAGCCAGAAGAGGGGTACAACCTGGCGGAATGGGGGTAGGTATGTCAGGGTCTCTCTATCTAGTTGCCTGTAAGGTGTTGGACTGACAGCTTTGGAATCTGAAGTCCTCTATTTGTACACCGAATGGGTACAACATTAGGTAGTAGCAGCAACATTGTTATGCAATGTACCTCAGCCATATCTAGAAGGGCCACCTATGGGGTGAGAATTAGTTCAGTTTCCATGATCCCCTATTCAGACTGCCAGAGGTGTAGTCAATTAGTGTCAAAAGTGGTGATATGGACACTTGTCCACTAAAACCTGGATCACAGAATCATAGATTAGGGTTGGAAGAGACCTCAGGAGGTCATCTAGTCCAACCCCCTGCTCAAAGCAGGACCAACCCCAACTAAATCATCCCAGCCAGGGCTTTGTCAAGCCGGGCCTTGAAAACCTTTAAGGATGGAGATTCCACCACCTCCCTAGGTAACCCATTCCAGTGCTTCACCACCCTCCTAGTGAAATAGTTTTTCCTAATATCCAACCTAGACCTCCCCCACTGCAACTTGAGACCATTGCTCCTTGTTCTGTCATCTGGCACCACTGAGAACAGCCGAGCTCCATCCTCTTTGGAACCCCCCTTCAAGATGGAGAACACCAGCTCATTTCACTGGGGCCCAAGAGCCTTCAGATGGTAATGGTAACTGGTCACTACTGACCTGGAACAGGTTTGTGCTAAGTGACCTGCAAGTGAAAAGCTCTGTACCTAATCAGTAATCCCCCAAACACCCATTTCTCCCAATTAATTTAGCCTCATTTTTTTAAACCTCAAAGCATCTTATATCTTGAAAAATCATGAGGTGTGCATAAGGCCTACTGGTATGGCAGTATTTCCAGCTCTAGGAGCTAGGCTTTTTACAACCAGCACTCTCCAAACATTTGCAATGGTAAGAACAATTTGATAATACCCAGCTTGTTTATTATTTAGGAATGTGAACTGAAAATCACTGAAAAAATAACCGATTGCATTTACATGTAAATGATTTGCTCTTATTTTAGAGCACCATTCACCTTCTCCCCAAACAAAACATAGTACATTAAAAAAAAGTAATAGACCAACATTCCAAGGGTGTGCATTATCCAGTTACATTGTTGAAAACACAAAGCTTCCCATTGCACCTAGGAGGTGTGCATATACCAAGATAATCAGAGTCTTGCTGTGTGTTGTGTATACATACACACACATACACACACACTTTGTAAATGATTTTATTGTTGACAAGTTAGAAAGAAAAACTAAATTTAGCTAATCCATTGATTATGAAAACTGTATGATCCTGTGACTGTTCTGGAGACTGCAGCTCCCACTTTCACCCTGCCTTTTAGAACCGTGAGAGGTTTAGGCATATATAACTATTTCCTCCTTGTTCTATTATGTATACAGTGGATTGAACAATGTTGTATTTAAAACTAATTTATGATCTGAAACAGATTTAAAAACAAAAAAGAAACAGGGTTAGAGTTTTAATCCTCTCCTGTTTTACAATGTCGTACCTTCTAGTGTGAGAGTTTAAGCTTTGACTGTTACGCTTTGGAAAATGCAAGAGAACACTAGCTCCTTATTCCAGTATTTTTGCAAAAATACAGTTAAAGGACTATAATCCCCTAAAACAAGTAGCTTCTTGTCATCTCTTTGCTGCCGTTCACATAGGCTTAACTTGAGAGCTGCATGTGTTTGTTTTCTTTTAAGGGTTATGTGATTCTTATTAAAATTCTTGCCAGCTCACATGAAAAACTTTGTCTTAAGCAGTGCACAAGTTGTACACTAAGCACCAAGATACAGGAAGAAAAATTCTGTGAAGGTTACCATTGTTTTGTTATATGCAAAACCAAACCAAACAAAAAGCACTTAGAGGAAACACCAGTTATAAACCTCAATCAAAAGTAAAAGCAAATTATTTAAATTCTATGTACAATAGCAGATTAAATGTCACATAATCATACAAAGACAATAAGGGAACCATTTTCTTCCACTAGTTTGCTAAAAATAGACTTAGGATGTCTCAGACTTGGGAAGTTAGAGGAATGCTCCTAGAATTTCCAACAAAAGTAAGTATATGTCTTAATATTATAAAATCAGCATCTAAGGCAGCCATACAAAGCTATTTTATGGCTATATAACTAAACACAGTAAATCACTTAATTTACTTAAAAGAACTTAAAGGTTTTAACCAGTCTGCCATCAAAAGAGATAAAGAAGAGGGCCGATGGGACCTGGGCTGCAATGTGAGCCGTCTTTAAAATGCAATTGTTCTAATCATTTTCTACAGATGCAGCCTCACAAGGGGCTGCTGTCACAGGGACCATTTACGACTTGTTATGGTGTCTCTATTGTTTACCAGCGACACGCGCTAAAAAGGCGACAGCTGGGACAGAAAGCTGCTACTCAACGAACAATATAATCCCGTGAAAGTAATCAACAAATTTAAGGGTGTTAATTAACTTTACACTTTATCATGTTCAATTAGTTGTCCTTTCTAGAAAAGATTGCCGTGCACAATCGGTTTAGAGCGTGCCATGTTTGATTTGTAAGTGATCACTGTTTCTGTTTCAGAGTCCATGTCAGATGTTCTCTTGGGTTTTGGTGACACAGATGAATGGCTCTGCACATGTTAGGATGTGATCTGGTTTAACATAAACCAGCATAACATAACCCCTTGTTACCGAATTGTTGGCCTTATCCAGGATGGAAACAACATGCACACATGCGCGCGCGCACACACACAAAAATATACCCACAAATAACTATTGAGGTGGTTCTACAGACAATACAGAGTTTAGTTTCTGCTGAAACACAGACACACATAAATGGACAATTTTTCATCATTATTTCTCAAAGCAAGACTTGTCTTTTAGGGGCACGTTTGGGATCATTTCCTCCCAGCAAGATCTCTAGTTTTGCTGCATTATGCACTATGCACAAGAATGTTCTTACATTTTACAAAATGCACATAGCCCTTTTAATCACAGCTGAACAAATGCTGGATAGATGCAGTAAGTGCTGGTGTATATAAAATTCTAGACTATGATTTTGAAATTTCTGTGCTATTTTTATAATGGTAGGAATTCTACAAGAATGTTATATTAATCTATAATTACAATTTGCCTTTTTCTCCCTTTAATGCACCTGTTCCTGCTTGCTAATGGGACAAGGCAAAGCTCATGATGAAGCGACAATGTAGTCACAAGTGCACCTTAATGAAAGTCACTGCAGTTTCTCTGTATTGATAAATAGAACTCTGCATCAAAATATTTCATAAGCTATTGATGTCTGAACAAAAATGAAAACTAAGGGTTAGGTCAGTGCTTTGAAGAAGTATGTCTTAGTGCTCAGTATTCTGATTCCTAACTCTCTCTCTCTCTCTCTCTATATATATATATTTATATCTTTTTCTAGAATAATCTAGTTATATGATTTATTGAAATATGTCTACACAAAGACAAGACTAACTAGCAGATTCTTGGATAACATGTCAACTAACTACATGCTGACAACTGTTTATCTAGTTATATTGTGCACAAAAAAAATTCATTAAAAAATTCAGAAAAGTTGTTAACTGTGAAAGCTAATAATGGGCTAAATTAAATATTTAAGAAGGAAATTATAGGCTATATCTGAAATAGCTGAAACCACAAAACACTGCAGCAGAAAACATTCATTTTGTGCAGAAGATCTGCAGGGAGAAGGGAAGCGGTCGATAGATCCCTAAATTGGAAGCAATAGCTGCTCTTCTATCCCAAGTTGGCAGCTGCTACATTTGCAGACCTGGTTCATTATTTACCCATAATGACCATCAAGCTCCAGTCAAAGTCAAATCACAACAACTGTCAGCAGCTCTTTTAATTAGCCTTGTTTGAATTCAGATAAATATCACAATGGCCCAGCTTCTGCTGAAAGGAGCAACAGAACGCTGTAAGAGGTGAGCAGCTCTGACTTCAGAACCATCAGACTGTGTTGAAATCTAAAGAACTGAAGTAAGTACGATATATAGGTGTATTTTTTAAAAAACCTGAAAAGGGGATGCAAGCGGTTCTTTTCACAATCTCCCCACCATGGCCCATAATTCCTGTTTATGACAAAATTTGTGCATCTGAATTCTCAACTCATGAAGCATTACTCTAAAGTCTAAAAAAGTAAACATGTTAATGCTTTAATTTTCTCCTTGTTTAGAATGGTTTAATTATACTTCTAAATGCTCAGTTTTGCATATTTTGCAAAATTGAATCAAAATTAAGGAATGTACATATATACAGGATTATCCTCTCTCCTAATTTATCTCCTTCTGTTTGTTATCCTCAGGGAACGTAATTTTCCTTTGCATCAAGCCACTCTCATTCTTCCTGTGTCAGCAGTAGAATAATAATCTCTCCACCTCCTCCTTCCAAGTATGGACAAGTATAAAAAGGAAGACCGGATTGGACAGTGTGCATTACCAACAGGACCCCCAGAAACCAGATACTTGAATGAAAGTAGAGCAGATTGAAAAGGAGAACGTGTGTGGATGAGGCGCTCAGTTTGTTAGCATCTCCGTTCTGGGTGGGCCAGCATGAGATGGAGTATTAAAATATCTGACTTTGATTTCTATAAGCATGTTAAAAAAGATATACAAGCATGCAGAAGTGAATGTTGCGTCTCTTAATACTTATATTGTAATCGGGATTGGGCCCAACTACGTTAGGTGCTGTACAAATACAAAAGATAATAGCAGTCCTTCTCCTAAATAATGTATACTGTCTAAAGCCCTAATCCTGCATCATAATCAGTGAAGAACTGCTGTGCCTGCTCAGAGCCCCACTGACTTCAATAGAGATATTCAGGGACTCTAATGCATTGCCTTTCACATGCGTGCATGCATCACAAGGATATATGGATATAAGCCATAGATCCATATGGGTGTTGCAGTAATACAGCGTGTGCCTGTAGGGCACAGATGAGATTCAGTTAAACACCACCAGGGATCCAAGGTGGTGCATATGGAAGGATAAGGAACTGGTAAAACCAAAATTGGAATGGTTAATGAGAAGATTTACGCTTTGAAAGGGAGTGTTGAGTGAAATTACGTAGGGATCAATACATGAACTTAGGGACACCAAAAAAGTAATAAAACCTCCAACTAAATTTATATATGTTATATCGAGATGCTGAAACACAGAAAACAATATGCATTCTTACTAATTACAGTACAAAAGACAGAGCAGAAGCTATAGTCAAGAAATAGGTCATGACAAATTTACAAGAAGCTTTCAAGAAGTCATTGACACCTCAGAAATTATTAGCCAAAGAAAATAGGTCACAAAAAGGTAACTATATGCAGAAGTTACTGTAGCTTCTGCGACAAAATACAAGCCCAAAGAAAGTTATGATGAGGTTGTTCTGTATGCTGCAATTTATAAAGTACTGTGTTCAGTTCTGGTCACTGTAATGTCAGAGAGAGAGATTACAGCGCTTGAAAAGCTGCCGAATAGGGTAAAAAGGCTACTGCTCCACTAGGAAAGGAAATAAATTATGATGACAAAGTATAAGAAAATTCTTTTACCTTTACATTTGTAATGCCTAAAATAGTATATACCTAAAACCTGTACAGAATAATTTAAAATCAGTAGGTAATGCCAGTGTTCTTCCCAGTTCCCTGGTCAAATACAAATCCTAACAAAAAATATTAGTGTTCATATTTGAATTCTGGAATTTATTGCCTTACCTCCAATGCCTGACATTTAGCTCAGGTGCCCAAATCCTCATGCACATCTACAGTGCTATATTCCAAAATATTAAAATGACAATTGCCTTGGCAGTATGTGGAAAGAAAGGCAGTCTCTCAGCAAGTCAGAGTCCAAGTCTTAGGGCTTTACAAATCAAAGGCAACACCTTGAATTTTACCCAGCAGGGAACAGGAACATGGTACAACTGGCAAAGAACTGATGCAATATGTTCCTGGCATCAATTATGCCAAAATTCAGAGCCATCTTCAAGGATAGCCCAGTAAGATCATACTGCACTGAGGCAGTTATGACGGGGTTTATGGAGCCCCCACTAAACCAGGGCAAGACACAGAGCAGTACTGGCTTAGGGAGGTCCCACCTCATAGCAGCTAAAGCTAATACTTCAGGTGAAAGGATAGTCTAAAAGGGTACTGGTAGCCCAGGGGAAGGAGCTGCAGGAAATGAGGATGAGGACTGGAACTGTGAGGGGCATGGCTATGGTATTGTTAAGGCTACTCTGAAAGCAGTGATTCAGATCCCTCCAACTGTGGGAGTTGGAAACTCACTAGAGCCTGAGAACAAGAGGACAGCATCCCACTGTCGGACTAAATGGATACTCCTAAATCTGTGACCACGCCCCACACAGAGGAGCTGTAGCCTGATCGGAACCAACCTAAGGGGGAGTGCAATTCGAGGTGGACCAATGAGAGATACAGACACTGTAATGCCCCTTTGTGACCCTGGGACGTAGGTCCTCTTACCTTGCTCCCCCACCCCTCTGCCGTAACAGAACCCTAAGTGGAGGGGACACTCAGGAGGGACTGAGACATACCGCATACACCACCCCTCCAGAATGACCAGATCAGAAAGAACTGTGGAGCCACTGCCTGACCACTCGGCCAGCTGGCTATCAGACTGACTCGCTTATACCAAGCTAAAGGAAAGAGATGTCTGCATAACCACAGCTAGGTCCTGATTGAGAAAAAGATAGCTAACGCATTACCAAAAATGGATAAAGTGGCTCTCTTGGCCAATACCATCACCACAGGTTCCAGTAGTACAGTAGAACCTCAGAGTTACAAACACCTCAGGAATGGAAGTTGTTTGTAACTCTGAAATGTTCATAACTCTGAACAAAACATTATGGCTGTTCTTTCAAAAGTTTACAACTGAACATTGACTTAATTCAGCTTTGAAACTTTACTATGCAGATGAAAAATGCTGCTTTTAATCATCTTTAATTTAAACGAAGCAAGCACAGAAACAGTTTCCTTACCTTGTCAAATTTTTTTTAAACTTTCCTGTTCTTTTTTTAGTAGTTTACATTTAACAAGTTACTGTGTACTATACAGCACACGTTTTCAAACTTCGGTCTGTGGACCACCAGTGGTCCGCAAGCTCCATTCAGGTGGCTAGAGCGGCCAGAGAAAGAGGCGACTATCCCCAGCTCCTGGGGTGCAGCTGCCAGGGAGAGACAGCCCTCCTTCCCAGCCCAGCTCAGTGGCTGCCGCGGTGGGGGAGAGAGGGAGAGACCCCCCTCCTTCCCAGCCCCAGTTTGGGGGCTGCCGTGGCGCGGGAAAGAGGGCACATCCATCACGTTCGAAAGGTAAGACTGCTGATATTAAAATATGAGTTGTGTGCCTTTATTTCTAGAACAAAAAAAAGCTAATTATTATTAAGGTTTTTTTTTAATATAGCGCTTTTATCCAAAGCGCTTTACAATAGTTATCTAACGGTACAAACAACATTTGGAAAGATCATTAAATGGTCCGCCAAGACCCTCAGCAATTTTCAAGTGGTCCACAGAAAAAAGGTTTGAGAACCAGTGCACAGTATTCCCCCCCCCCTTTTTTTTGGTCTCTCTCTGCTGCCTGATTGCATACTTTTGGTTCCAAATGAGGTGTGTGGTTGACTGGTCAGTTCGTAACTCTGGTGTTCGTAACTCTGAGGTTCTACTCTATATGGGAATATGAAAATATCCCTGAACTGTGAATCTTGTGAACAAATGGCAAACAAACTCTCAATTAAAGGGGCAGTAGCCATCCCTGCTATACACTCAAAATCCTTCCGCCAACCTACTAGCATCATCTCCATCTCTTTGGATTAAGTTTCATGTTCCACACATCTAAATCCCAATCCATCATGTGCTGCAAAAGCAAAGGCATTTCATTGTCTAGGTCTAAATAAGAGACAGAAATGTATATCATCCATATACTGATAGCATTGCACCACAGATCTCAGAGACCATAACACAGTGAACTTGAGTGGTGATAGAACAGAACCTTGTGGTACCCTGTGAGAAAGATCTCTCATGACAGATGAATAGTTATAAAGCCCCACTTCAGATCGCTGAGAAATGAAAGAATGGAAACACAGAAGGAAGATTTCAGAGTAGCAGCCATGTTAGTCTGTATCCGTAAAAAGAACAGGAGTACTTGTGGCACCTTAGAGACTAACAAATTTATCAGAGCATAAGCTTTCGTGGGCTACAACCCACTTCTTCGGATGCATATATATCTAGCCAGGGTCTGCAGACAGGTCAACATCTCATAGTTACTGGTATCAAAAGCAAAATGACAGAACCAAGAGTCAACATGGTCATCACAATTTTTACTGTCATCTATCTTGACTGATGAATATAAATAGCAAGTTCATCAATACACACCTGCAGTTGGACAGACTTACCCCTCTCTGCATGTACAAGGAACAATTGGCCATAGTCCACAAATGGTCATAGTCCACCATGTTTTGGGACTGGATTGTACTTTGTTTTATCTGATTCTATGAGTCTTAAATACATTAATACCATTTAGAATACAGGTATCAACTCAAGAGTTTAAACCTCAATTTTACAACAGGGAAATGAGTGATTTTTCTCTTTCAAGGAAAAAAGGATTTAGAATTTTTATTTTTATTAATTTTGAAGTATTTTCCAGTAATAGCACCACAGGAGTAACACAATACCAAAAAGACACAGCAAAAGAATTTGTCTAATACAAACAAAACTATTCCCTATGCTTCAGAAATGGTGCCTTTGCCCTTCCCCTTCTCTTTCTCTATCCCCATATAGGCCCCCGTTCACCAAAACGCTTAACTACATGCAGTTGAATAGGAAAGGTCCTAAGCATGTGCATAAGTCCCTCATCAAGACAGACTTAAGGATATACTTAAGTATTTTGTTTAATCAGGGACTCACTTAAAAAACAACAACAGCTGCACAGTCCTGAAGTCTGCCCAGGTATCTGTAGCCACTTCTAACTGTGTGGAGGGAATAAGGAAATCAATCAAACAGAATATGACAAATAAGTTTTTTTTAGAAAACACTGAACAACTTAGAGAAGAGGGGGATGGGACGGAGACTCCCAGCTCCCAGATTTATAGTTTCAAATTCAAGGAGCAAAAAAATGTGGATGAGAAGAAAGTGTGCATATGTACATAATTATGCTTTTTGTAAAATAAGAGTATTCAACAGTAGCAATAATTAAATTCTCAAACAATATAACAAATTTTATATACATTAGATCTATATAAAACCTGAAAAGTGATACATAATACGCTTCAAAAGAAATCCAGTGCTGATGTTTTCTATTGGAGGCTTGCCCACCAAAAAAGTTTGAATTTTAACTCTGGAGTAGTCTATGACTTAATATCTAATAGAATTTTATTGGATCAAAAGGGAAACGCTTTTAAAAATATAGAACTGCTGGTTACATTGTAAGCTTGTGAACCACTATGTCACACTAAACTAAATGGGAGAGGAGGTGCTAAGATTTAGAACTTTCTGGATAATCTGAGACACCATAAAATGTGTTTTAGATGCTGCTATCCTTACCCCGACCCATTTTAACTTTTGATCTTTACAGGGTACAGTAAACAATCCACATTCTATTTTCTCTTTCTTTCTTACAACTTCTCCTCCTAAATACAATTTTACTTGCAAGGTGTGTTTTCACTTAATTTTGTATCCATAATGCAATCAAATATTTTCCTCAAATAATTTCAGTTTAACCAAACAAAGGAAATTACAGAAGCTTTTATCCAGCAGTGGAAGAGCCAAGTGATGTAGCAATGCAAGCCTATGAACAAATGCTACGAAAGCAACCTGAAGAGAAACATTACAGAACTTACATTTGATGAATTACTTGACTGTGATTATAAAATTCTCTCTTACAAAAAATATCCTACTTGGATCCTCTAGCCACAGCTCCCTTATTACTCCTCTTGCAGAATAGTTAGGGTTCTGTGAAATAAGAAAACCTATCTCATGATACTGCACTTCAGTGTAAACTTTAATGCATTCAATGCCCTCAAAAATTACTTGATACAATTTACACATTAATTTCGAGCAGCTATGGTATAATTAAAATCACATTGAACTCTTGAAATACTTCTTAATACAAAGTTTAACATGGAAATATAAAAAGTAGACTGAAAAATCTTAGAGCAGAAAGCAGAAATATATTATTAGATCTCACCTTTCTACTTAAATACACTGTAGCTTTACAAATCTTTATACACTCCATAGACTTCATTTCCATGGAAATGAGAATGTTTTCAATTTGTTTAATATAATGAATCAAAGTTCAAAAAAGCCCCACAACAAAATTGTCAACTTTTTAAAATAAATATAGTTTCCCCAACATCATTGCATTAACTCACTTGCAAAAAAAACCCAAATACTGCAAACTACTTTTCTTTAAAGGTAAATGTTTGCTACAGTATTAAATAAAATGCCAGGCTCTTCCACTGAAAAGGAAAAAAAGGAAAATTGCCTTTTGCCCATGAACAGAATTAAGAGGGTAACAAAGTTAATTATTTCTCATAATCAGTAATTATGATTAGATAAGAGAGTCTTTGGTAATGAACTGCTCTAATGATGGAGGACTTGCATCCCAAGAAATATAATAGTACATTAGCATAACTGTGTATGCAAAGTACATAGAACCACTGCCACAGTTAACTTGTCATTGAATGATTAAATAGGAATTCATAATTAGAAAAAATCCACAGTGTAATTTATTGGCTTTCCTGACAGTTCTGGTTCATTAGAAGTTGATTACCAAACAGTGACCTCTAGTGGCCCAGGATTTTCTCATGCTCTCTTGTTCTCTTAAAGAGACAGTTTTCAGCTGGTATTTAACCTAAAAGGCAATTAATTTGAGGAGTTAAAATATGTTTTTCTTGCACATTCTAGTCAGTTTTTCCTCTTCCTGTACCCCTAAAATATATGCACAGTGCAAAGTATAGTTCTAGAAAAATGTTTACCTTACTGTGACCATTTATAAAATATACAAATGTATATTCTAGCTGAAAGAACAGGAAATGTTGAACTCAGTCTGAAAGAATTCAGCACTGCGGTTAACATGTTTTTCACATTAATGAATATTTATATACCAATTAACATATGGACAGCATGTCTTCCAACAGTATTAGAATCATCAATTATCTAGTGCTGGATGTAGAAATTAGACTAGCTCATTTTTTAAGTATTCCTTGATATCAGAAGTATAGTGCTGCTAATCACCAGAAGATTGACTCATATAAAGAAAAGCCTCCCAGATCTGTTCTGAGTAGAATAACCATAGGTTATTTGGTGTAAGGCATCCATTTAGCTGTAAATCTGCAATACACATTTGACCTGCACTTCAAAAGCACACATCTTCCCCCCTACCCCACCCCAAAAAAGTCAAGTAAAATTTTCTTTTAGTTGCAAAATCCTCTAAGCCTTCAGGAATGGAATTTGCTTCAGCTATCTTAATTAATAATTCAGTGTTAAGCCATTTATAAAACCTCTTTTTAAATTATCCATTATGATATGTTGCTTTCACTCATCTCTAGAACATCTCCATCTCCATCTCTAGAACAATGACGGTGTTAAGATAAAAACATATTTTGCCATCTATTGCCAGTGAATGGCAAGCAAGAGAATAATTTAGAAGCCCACAACAAAATTTATTTTTTAATGAGAACTTACATTCTACAATATATAGGAAAAACAGCTTTTTAATTAGTTGATTTTAGTTTTGCATCAAGTTATATTTTCTTTTAGCTCTGGAAAATGCATCTTTGTTTTGATTGTTTGTGAAGCCTTTCACACAGACTATGAAAATAATATCCCTTAATTAGGAAGAGCAGAAAATGCGAAGTGTTCAGGTTTCTGTTTCATACAAAACAGAGATTTTTCACCCAGGACCATTCCAGCTTCTCAAATAGGGGATATTTCTCTCGACCTCATATACCACAGTCAGCTTGAACAATTTTTGCATGCATAGGGAATGGAAAGGATGGGGGGTAGGGATGGACACCCACTTTCCTTGATTCACCATTTCTGTAGACTGTTCTTAAGATTCCAGTTGTTTGTGACTATGATTTAATATAGTGGCTGGATAATGAGTTGGGCTTCCCACAGCAAACGAATCACCATTTAATGCTATTATCAACAGTTCATGACCCACCAGCATGAAATGTCAGCCTGATTAATCTAAATGCTGCTGACCTCAGAAAAGAAAAGCCACTTTATTGTCAGAATATTTTATATATTAAAAATACACAGAATATAAACATCTGATTAAGCAAAATCTTTAAAATAAAATCTATTTGCTTTTGCTCTGCTGTATGCCTTAAAATATGCAAAGCCACAAAATAACATGTTTTTAATAAAATGCATTTCATCTGCTAGACTAGAATGCAACCCTTTAGAAGATATGCCTCACTATACATTAAAATATACAGTGTTGTTGTAGCCATGTTGGTCCCAGGATATTAGAGAGACAAGGTGGGTGAGGTAATATCTTTTATTGGACCAATTTCTGTTAGCAAGAGAGACAAGCTTTTGAGTTTACACAGAGTTTACACTGACCTGAAGAGCAGTTCTGTGTAAGCTTGAAAACTTGTCTCTCTCACCAAGAGAAGCTCTGTACTGTACATTAAAATAACATTTGAAAGGGGAGTTTAAAAACGTTGTCTTACCTTTTGTATGTCATCAAATTAGGTTATGAGTTTAGTTTAAGAGTTGCTTCTGTCAATTGATACTGTGATATAATAATAAGAAATTGTTCATTTTTCCTCTGAAATCAATGAGGTTGCATGACTTTCAAGTCAGTGCAGAATTTGGCCTGTGTATTAGAATTTTCTACTTATATTTCCTTTAATTTGGGGGCTGCATAAACAAGATAGAAGATATGGGAGCATATTCCTACCAAAAATAAAGCAGAGTTTAAATGGTCCATCTTGAAATCCAGACTTTTTGTTTTGCAAAGAGAAATTATTACCTAAAAAAGATAAAGATTACAGGTCTATCTATCTATATCTGTATTTAAGGAGCAGTTATTTAAGTGAAACTGTATGGCTCATAGAAAAAAGTTAATTTTGCCTAGCAGTGCTTAACAAGTTTACTGGGTGTAGATTAGAAATCTCTAAAGCTCCATATGAATTGAGTTTAACAGAAACATTCTTCTCCCACATCTACCTCACAATGGTCAATTTTGCTCCCACAATTCTGCAACACCATATTAACAGCCCTAGTCAGCAGGTCAGCAGATTTTTATGGATCACTTCACTCCCTGATAAAAGTTTTGTTTTTTTTAAGACCACAAACTGCAATAAAGCTGATAATAATTTGGCTAATCCTTCCTATAAACTCTCCTTCCAAGATCTCTTTCATACTAAAGCAGACAGGCGTATGATGAAAGACCTAGAACTATTAAGTCTCCTTTCAGTATTTCTATACATTACAATATGTAAATTCCTCATAACAGATACAACATTACTTAGAAAAAACAAAACTAGCCATCATATCAGAAATTTGGTAATTAAAATAGAGAAACCAATACCCCAAGCTAAAGTTGAAAGGGCTATAATATAAACAACATAAAATTGGGCAAGATGGGTCCACTGCTATGTTTTAAAAATCTTTTTGGCAGAAATTAATCCTTTTAATTGAGTACGTTCTCTACAGAAATAAAAAAGAAGAGTAGGCTCCAGGAAACTATGCAGTATGTATTAGAATACTGATAGGACCTACACTCTCTCTTTGTGCTATGAGCCAATTCACTTCTCCATACAGACATCAGAAATTATGCCAAAATACAGGCAATAAGACTACTTAAACCAGGGGTGGGCAAACTACAGCCCGCGGGCCAGATCCGGCCCCTCAGGGCTTTGGATCCAGCCCACGGAATTGCCCCCCGTGGCGCCGTGGGCCCGGCACCACTCTCAGAAGCAGCCCCCGGGCGGTGGGGGAGGGGGGCACGAGGGCTCCATATGTGTTGCCTTGCCTCCAGGCACCACCCCCTGCAGCTCCCATTGGCTGAGAATGGTGAACTGCGGCCAATGGGAGCTTCGGGGGAGGTACCTGGAGGCGCGGCAAGGGCAGCGCACGCAGAGCCCTCCGCCCTCCCACCCCCAGGGGCCACAGCGCTTCCTGGAGCGGAGCGGCGCAGCATGGTGCCAGGGCAGGCATGCAGAGAGCCTGCCCTGGCCCCGGTGAGCGCCGCTGCCACCCCAGAGCCACTTTAGTTAAGCGGTGCCGGGCCGGAGCTCGAACCCCCTCCTGCACCCCACCTCCCAACCCCCTTCCCTGAGCCCCCTCATACACCCCACACCCCTCCTCTGCCCCAATCCCTTGCCCTGAGCCCCTTTCTGCACACTGCACCCCCTCCCACATCCCGCACTCCCTCCCGCACCCCCAACCCCCTGCCCCGGCCCTGCATACAATTTCCCCACCCAGATGTGGCCCTCAGCCCAAAAAGTTTGCCCACCCCTGACTAAAACAGATCAATACCAAACAGTCCGATTTTATTTCTGGAAGACCATCCTCAAACAATCTATGACACACATTGAACTGTAACCATTTGGCCCATATGAAGAGACAGGAATTTGCCTTGTCACCTCCTGACATATAGAAGGTCTTTGAGTGGGTTGACTGGCCTTTCCTAGTGGGCTGCCTTGAATGCTATGGATTGAAATGTAGAAAACAAATATATACATTACAGTTAACATCAGAAGCTAACATCTTACTACAGAAATACTCCTGAAAACTAAATCCAGACAAAGGATGCCCACTCTCACATTCCTGTTTTATCAAACATTGCAAGAGGGCCTCATTGTATTAGGCACTGTACAAATATATAACAAGTGATGGTCCCCATCCCAAAATGTTCTCAGTTATAAAATAAAGACAAACAAGTAGGCCAGGCTGGAATGAGAGAGGAGGAGGAGGACGACGACAGTAAACAGAAATAGTAGGATATTTTAGCACAGGCTGTTTCCACAATTTTAGCCAACTGCTAAAAATAAATCATTATCCAACACTTACCTAGCCTGTAATCAGATGGTTGTTTTCTGTATGCATTACAGCAGAGGTGAGGAGGGACTTGAAGAAGGAAATGGTGGTGGCTTTATGGATTTTGTCTGGAGACTTTCTGTTGCAATAGAGGCAGCATGGACAAAGCATCAAGATGCTTGCAGGAGAATTGAAGAAGTGGCTCATTGAGGCTGGTATCCTTGGCAGAGTGGAGACCGAAGATGAACTCACAATAAAATAGGACAGATAGGTGGGATGAAGCCAAACTGTGGTGAGCTTTGAAGGTTAGAACAAGTTTATGTTTGGCTTACCCCCTTCCACTGCATCAAAATAGGGACTTAAACAACGGTGTTGGAACAATTTGTATAGTGGGGGTGCTGAGAGCCATTAAACCAAACTGTAAACCCTGTATATTATGGAAACCGCTCCAAGCCAGAGGGTGCTGCAGCACCCCCAGTTTTAGCACCTATGGACTTAAAGAAGGGAGGATAACGAGCCAGGAAGACGATCTTAACAGCAGCATGGTGTGTAGACTTGGGTGGGGGGTGGGGGGGCAAGGAAGGCCAGAGAAGACCAAACTGCAATGATCAAGGAGGGGGATAATCAGGGCTTGGACAAGAGTTTCATTAGGGTGGGCAGACAGGCAAGATCAGATCTTGGACAAGTTGTACAGGAAAATGCAGCAAGATTTAGACACTGCCTAGACAAGTGGGTGAAAAAAGTGTTAGAGTCAAAGATAAAGAGAGATTATAGGCTTGAGATGAGCCTATACTAGATAAATTGGAGGATGCTGATGCTGTGGACCATGACAGAGAAAGGAGAGTGGTGAGAGCCTCAGGGAACAGATCTGGTGCTCAGTCTTGGCTACATTAATTTTTTGTTGATGGGTGCACATCCCCAGAGAGATGTCAGCAAGACAGGCTGAGATATTAGTTGGATACAGGAAGACTGGTCTGGAGTACAAATGAGTCATCATCATCAAAATTTAAGTCAATGCTATGTTTGCATATATGATCACCCAGAGATATGGCATAAAGAGAGAAGAGGAGGGTGCAAAGGAAGGGTCCCTGCGGAACCCCTACCAACAGGGGGAGAAAAGAAGACGACTACTACCAAATGAGACACCAAAGGGACAATCAAAGGCGTAGGAGAACCAGGTGGAAATGAAGTCATAAAAGTCAAGAGCTGACAGGATTTCAAGAGGAGGAGTATGATCAACTGTGGCAAAACCAGCCAGTTGGTCAAGGAAGATGAGGGTGGAGTAAGGGCCCTGAGGTATGAGAGGAAGATGGAGAGCCAAGAGTCAAGATCAGAGCTGAAGATGGATGAGAGGGAACTGCAAGGCAATAGATGACAAAAGCTTGAAGGGGAGGGGAGAGAGGAGACTGACTGAATGCTGTTCCATGCAAGTGGGAGGGATTGAAAGTGCCAGGAGAGGGAGGAAGAAGAGGAAGAACCTGATAACTTTGCCACATCCATTTGCAGATGTTCAAGAGGAATCTTAGAGAGAGGGATATGAGATCTGAAAGGGAAGGACCCTTAAAGCAGAACGGCTGATGGAGAAAGGCATAGGAGGAGAAGGTGGGGATGGCAGGAGGACCAAGTTTGAGTTGGTACAATTAGAGGTGAGGGTACTGGGTAAGGAAGAAGAGAGAGGGGGTAGAGTTGCCACTTCAGAGATTCAGAAAAACTGGCCACTGCCCGCCCCCCCAGCGCCCACCACCAGCCTGATGCCCCCTCCTCCCCTCTCAGGTGCCCCCTCATCAGCAGACTGACCCCCTTCTGCCACCCTCCTGCAGGTGGTGGTGCAAATGGGGGAGGGAAGACCAGTTCAAGGACTTTTTGCCTCTTACCTCTCCATGAGTCCCTACACCCACCCCTTCCCAGAAGACTCAATTGTTGAGGGAGAGCCCCTACTATCCCCTTCCAGGAGCCCCAGCCTCCCCGACCCTGGTCCCCACTCTTTATCCCTCCTTGCTGGCAAGCTTCAGGTCCATCCCGCTTCCAGGTCCCTGGTGCTGAGAGAAGCCACTTCAGCTCTGAAAGACTGAGTGCTTGGGAAGCAGAGAGGGATCCGGGTGCTGTGCCAGCTGTGACATGTGCATGCCAGAAGTTACACGCTGCACAGGCACTACTGTGTTTGCGCACTGCAGTTTACAGATGGAACACTGGTGCCATTAAAAAAAAAAAAAAAGCAGGATATTTTGTAGCACCTGGCAAAAACCATCCAGGTGGCAACCTTGAAGGAGATAGTATAGCTGGTGTGAGATGCTGAGGAGGTAACAGGGAGGAGGAGGAGATGAGGGAGAGGACAAAGGTAATGCACTGAAGGGAAGAGGGGAATGCCATATGGCATATTAATTAGTTATAGACAAGAAGCAGTTAATAGAGGAAACAAAACTTGAATTTATTAAGCAATGAACTAAAGTACAGTGAATCGGTTATGGATCAGATAAATTAAAAAAGAAACTGCAGGAGGAATCAATCTGTAAATAATCAGTCACTGGTATGCAGTGTCAAACAGGGAGCAAAAAGTAAAGCGCAAAGCAATTAAGGCAGTGGGGGGAAAGCAGCCAGTCAGAAAGCAGAATGTTATTAGTTCTTGAGTTAGATCAGGACTGAAGGATATCAGCAGTAGCATCATAAAAATTTATTTTTTCAACGGAGTCACTTGCGGAGACAAATGAGAAGCAATGAAAATATTACAGGACTTATAACTGAAACCACAAAACATAAAATAGCCTTTTAAAAAGATGAAATATTTCTTTATCTTCATATTGCACAACCTCTATCCTCGATACCTACAGGACAGGAATTAGATTGTATTGGCCAGACTGATGTGATATTGGTGAGGAAATCTCAGTGGAGTTGAGTTATAACGGCAAATTTATACCAACTGAGATGGTAACGGTGCAGCACAAGCCTCTTGTGGCAAAGACTATGGTACAGCGTTGGACAAGGAGGGAACTGAGATTCAAGTATGGGAAATTAAGGAGAAGCTTGTGCAAGCAGTATAGGATAACTACCCAGAAACAGATTTGGCATCAGCTGAAGAGGAGTGGAACCACCTCAAAAAAACATGGATTGCCATGGTAGAAGAGGTTTGTGGACAATGCAGATGGGGAAAACTAAGGAAGAAAGAGGAGTGTTTGTGGCCCAATGAAGTGCAGGTGGGAACCTGAAACAGGAAAATGGTGCAGAGAGAAAGAGTACTTAGCTGGGTGTGAGTTCCCTGATACCACCAGCCTGTTAGCCACCCAAATAATCTCCTCTGTGGTATGGTAGCTCTCGCTTTGCCTTGCAGATTAACAATATGTGTACCCCAGTCCTCTGTAGTGTCCAGCCCCTTCTCCACTGAAAACTCAGAAATCCCATGTCTGCTGTCCCCAAGGAAACAGTGTGCACACCCAACATGAATGACTCAACTCAGGATCACCTCCTTGTATAACACCACAGCATGGAGATAAATTTATTGTGAAAACAATTAAGATTTTTTTTTTTTTTTTTACCAAAAATTTGAGATTCAAGAGAAAGGAAGTAAAGATCATGGAAACAAAAGGGTTACATATACAACAAAAATCACAACACAATTTCTAGAGACTAAACTTAACAAGCTAACCTGTCTAAAGAAGTTCATCTCACCCAAATGTCCTTTGCAGCTTTTCAATCGAGTCTGGTTAAGATCCCGTTTTCATGAATGTAACTGCACCGCCCAATTACTTCTTAAGTCCAGGATAAAGGGGTGTCTCCTTGCCTTCAACTTATAGCCCCAAAGTTCATTGCCGGTCCTCAGAGACAGTAAAAATCCCCATTGTTTGTTTTTCCTGTTGATTTCAGGCACCCTTGTTGACTTTGTATGTAAATGGGGGTTCGTTTGGGTTGGCTTACAATGCTTAATTTACATGCTGACCCAGAGGTAGGTGGATAAACATCTTTTGTCTGGCAAACTACTGGTTTGACAACTCTGACTTTAGGAAAATATTTTCATCACACACACACACACACACACACACACACAACCTTATCCAGTATCTGAACATTCATTTCACAACCATATTAATGACCAGTGTGACCCTGGCTTCATTTAAGATCTCACATGATATTCTTTGGTTAAGGAGAAAGTACAAACCAAGGTCAAGATATACTTGTAACCTCTTTGCCAGTTGGTATTGAGGTGTTCCTGGGTCATATGGTGAATGCACTACATAGATCACCGAAACCTGTGGAACTGTAGAACAACAAGCTCCTTTGACATAAAAGTTGGCCCTCAGTCCGCTGCTGTTTATCATACTGATGGACTATGTCAGCACGAAGACTCCAATGGGAAAAGATGAGAAGCTTATGTATGCAGATGACGTAGCAATAAGGGCATCCTCAAAAGAAGGTCATGGGGAAACACTAAATCAGTGGTATGACCAACTAAGCAGGCGTGGATTGCAAATGAACATGACTAAGACTGAGATCATGTGGGTTAGCAGAGGTGTCACAGGAAAACTGGATATAGAGATTAATGGAGTACAATTAAGCCAGACAGACCAGTTCTAGTACCTTGGTGGCTGGGTTATGGAAGATGGAGAGCTTAAAAGTGAGATACAGTCCCGACTGGGGAGTGCTGGAAGAGTGTGGAATAACATGTCAGGGGTTGTGTATGACAAGCATATGCCACTGAGACTGAAAGCCCAAATGTATAGAACTATGGTGTGCACTGCAATGCTGTATGGTGCAGAAGCATGGTTGGTAAAGAGACAGTTCAACACCTACCAGTGTTCAAGCCAAGATGTCGTCAAGCAATAAAGAGAGTTACACGAAGAGACAGATTTCAAAATGAAAGCATTAGGATGGAGGTCAAAGTCTGTAATGTGGCTGACAAAACCCAGGAAACACAACTTCACTGGTTTGGACACATACAGAGGATAAATGAAGAGGACCTGGTGCAGATGGCAGGGCAGGAGACGGTGGTAAGAAAAGAGACCCAGAGGAAAACTGAGGAAGCAATGGATGGAAGGGGGGTGGGATAGCTCAGTGGTGTGAGCATTGGCCTGCTAAACCCAGGGTTGTGAGTTCAATCCTTGAGGGGGCCATTTAGGGATCTGGGGCAAAAATCTGTCTGGGGATTGGTCCTGCTTTGAGCAGGGGGTTGGACTAGATGACCTCCTTAGGTCCCTTCCAACCCTGATATTCTATGAAGATGGTAAGCAGGTGGACCTAAGTACTGCCTCAGACAGATGAAGATGGCAGATAATTGCACGACAATCCAACCCCAGATAATGAGATATGGGGAAAGAAGATGATGATTGCATTAGACAAATATTGGGCTACAAAGTGGATATTCAAAAACAGATAGGCAATAATTCTAAGAGTCTACAAAAATAAAATATTTAGACATATATGTAACTGGTTCAGTAGACTCACTCATTAGGCTAATTTTTCTCCTCCTCACAAAAGTTTCAGGAGGAAGCAAGAACCTGAAATAAACCTTTTGTAATGTGTCTGGATAGATCATGGGCCACATGTATTAACTGACTTCTGCATGTTTTCTACTTGTTTTATATGCACCCTATAAAAATACCTAAGATCTTCTTTGAAAAGTTGGAAAAGAACTGCAGCTAGATTTTTATGGGCCTTTAAAAACCATTGCCTTCAGCACAGGGAGGCATTGGACTTCAAAAATTTAAATGTTATTGAGCAGCAAATTTAAGAACAGCAGCAGACTGGAATGAAAGTTAAAAAGTAATTGCATTGGTTCAATCTCTCTCAGGCTTACCACGGTCTGAAGATAAGGAGTCTATTCTTAAGAAGCATCCTCTTGCTATCGCAACTCTGAAATGTGGGCTTCAATAAAATATATATAAAAAAGAAAAAACTAGGAGCGATACACAAGATAACACCAGTTACCCAACAATTATGGTCTAGCAGACAACAGTCCACCCTATTATGGCAATTTGTTTCAGAATGAAAATTCACTCCCTGAACATTATCAGTAAAATTAGGGTTCTCCATAGCTTTCCTTCCTACTGTACCTATACTTCCTCTGGGTAGTTTAATCACAGAAAAATAGCAAAACCTAAAGACATTGATTTGGACAAAACTTTTATTCAAGGATTCTTAGTGGAAATGAATTACCAGTACAGCTTTTAAAATTTTACACAGTTTGAACAAAATTAACAAAAGTAAATCAAAGATGAATGGAGGAAAAAGCACTTAACTTCCTTATGGAAGTTGGTGAATGAACGGAGAATAACATACACAAGAAGCACTGCTATTGATGGAAACTCAGTATAAATGTGTATATTAGGTAGATTATTTTATACCCCTTCCACGTTAATAAGTTTCATAAGCAGTTTGGGACAAACTGCACCAGAAAAGCGAATTTAGTATGTCTAATTTGGTTCTGCCCCAAAATATAGACAGATTGGCAGAAAATAATAATTTAAACTAAAAATATTATTGGAATGAGAAGTATTGAACTCTCCCTGAAGGAAATAATCTTAGGCATGGGTAATATTGAAATAGCAAATGTGAACACAAAAATCTTATAAAACTCTTTCCTGGTAGGGAAACATACTGTTATGAAAGTTATCTATATATTGTTAGGCAGATAAGTTTAACAGGTAGAATAAACAAACATTTATTAACTACAAAAGATATATTTTAAGTGATTATAAGTCAAAGCACAAGTCAGATTTGGTCAAATGAAATAAAAGCAAAACACATTCTAAGTTGATCTTAACACTTTCAGTGCCCTTACAAACTTAGATGCTTCTCACCACAGGCTGGCTGGTTGCCCTTCAGCCAGGCTCTCCCCTTTGATCAGCACTTCAATCGCTTGGTGGTGGTGTCTGTAGATGGAGGGGGGAGAGAGAGAGAGAGAGAGAGCGCGCGCATGGCAAATGTCTCTCCTTTTTATCATGTTCTTTCTTCCCTCATGGCTTTGCCCAGCCTCTTCAGAGTCAGGTGAGCATTACCTCATTATAGTCCCAAACTGACCAAGGGAAGGGGAGTGACTCACTTGAGAGTCCAACAGATCCTTTGTTGCTGCGTAGGCCAGTGCCCTTTGTTCCTGTGAGGCTGGGCTGGGTTTGTCCCATACATGCCCTGATGAGGTGTGAACTGCCCCTCTGCTTCTGGAGAGTTTTGCTGGGTTTGTTTTAAGCCATGAGGACACATTTTCTGCCTCATAACTATATACATGAAATTACAACCTACAGCATTACCATAACAACAATATTCAGTGCATCATGAGCCTTCCAAAGACACCTGACATGACAAACTTTACATTGGATACCACACAATCATATTAGAAGGATGAACATGGGGATGAAGGATGTTCCCCTGAGGTACAGAGCATCACACATATTTCTAAATATTGTCACAAAAAAATAACACTTTTAAAACTCAAAAAAATCAAGTCAGTCTTCAGTTTGACAATCTCTCTTATTAGTTCTCTATTTGTATAGAATCTTTTAAAGTGGAAAATCCACTCCAATAGTATCAAATGTCCTTGTTGAGAAAAGGAGTTAATTTTATATTGAAGATCTTACTGTTATAGTTCTACATGTCTTTTACGACAAAATGATACACACCCAAAGTCAGATTAAGGTTTAGGTACAATAGGTCCATGCCTTGGCTTGCAGTTTCTATGTCACATGATGAGAGCAGAATCCACCTTTCATTTCTTAAAAAACACTAGTGCTCATGGTCGCAAAGAAAAGCTTGAAAATGTGACCCAAGTGCAATCAATGACTGCCTAAATGTGTAGAGGGCCTGAAACAACAGCTTCATGAAGCATCCCATTCATCTTAATTCTGAAATATGCTGCTCTGGGAGCCCCCCGCCATCATCACCCAGCTGAGGACTGTGTTTCAGGGGGCTTTGCTGCTGCCATCCCCTCATAACTCTGTGGTGCTGTCAGGAAGGCAACCCTAAACATAGGTGCTGAGTCCTGCTTTTTTGGAGGGAGACCCCAGCCTGCCTGAAGACAGGGTGCAGTGGTCCAGAGAGGGAGGCCAGCCTGACCAGGGAGAGGGGAAGTGTAGCTCCCTCATTAAACCAGTGGCCAGCTCTTATGTGGCTGGCCCCTGCCACTGACAAACCAAGAAGTGGAGCCACGGTTCCAGAGTGGGGCTATGGGAGTCTTCCCAGGAGGTGTGCACCTAGAGCCCCAGATTGGCTTAATCTGGGCCTGGTAACATGGCTCTGTTGCTGTAAGGGCAGGCTTGGCCCAGCACAGCTGTTACAGGTCCTGAGTCCTTTAAGATCAAGAGAATGAAGTTCTAGGTCATATGACTGATCACGTGAGCAAGGCAGGAAACAAAGGCAGGGCCTGTTGCTCAGTCTAGAAGAGACATGGGATAGGTGGTTCTCATGCTCTGTCTATGGAGGAAGCCCCAAAAGGAGTGATACCAAGCTTTAGGAGAAGCCCTGGAAACTTTTGGGAACAGACTGGTCTGAAGGAGCCTTAAGGGAAGCCAAGCCTGAGGGGAAAGCCAAGCCTGTATAAACAGTTGGAGATGTCATGTTGCCAGGGCCGGCTCCAGGCACCAGCTCAGCAAGCAGGTGCTTGGGGCGGCCAAGGGGAAGGGGCGGCGAGTCGGGCTCTTCGGAGGCAATTCGGTGGCGGGTCCCTCGGTCCCTCTCGGAGGGAAGGACCTGCCGCTGAAGAAGAAAGCGGTGCAGTGGAGCTGCCGCCGATCGTGATCGCGGCTTTCTCCCCTTCCCCTCCCCCCCGCCGCTTGGGGAGGTAAAAACCCTGGAGCCGGCCCTGCATGTTGCTGAACAAGACCCCAACAGGGCTGGACCCATTGTGTCCTCAACTTCAATGAACCATCACACAAGCCCAGCTAACACATCCGAATGTGATTTCAGGGCCCTTGGCTGTAAACTCTTGGAAGCAGACACCTTTTCTTATGTCTGCAAGTGCCATGCAGTTCTTAAGTACTATTTAAACAGTGCCTGTCTTACTTGCACAACTTACTTTGTTGTTGCACACTTAACTGGCATTTAATTAAATACATTTTTTTTTTTAACTCCAGTTAAGTTTTTGGAAGACATTTTCTTTAAAAGTATCAGACGTTATAACTAAGTGACTTCGAATAATAAAATGCCAAATTCAATTCCCTTAAAAAAAAAAAAAAAAAAAAAAGCTCAAAAGCATTCTCAAATACAAATAAAAATTGCTTATTGTTGGAGTTTTAAGTTTTCTATTATTAAATGATACTCAAGATATAATTTTTAAAAAATGTATATTAATCTTTCCCCTATGTGGAATGTGTGTGTAACTAAAATGGTTGTTGCCTAAGCACATGGACTACTATTTAGGTTACTGCTTGTGTTATTTTTTCCTTTTGCAGCATATTTCTATGAACCTCTCACTGTAGCTGAACCTGGTGAGTCTAAAAGGGTAACAGTATAATCCCAGTGAGAGGGATAAAGGAAACAAGCTGTGGTGTTTAATTGAAAAGGTAACAAAAGGCACGAAAAATTCCCTTAGATTCTGCAGGTTTGGTTAGAGGTGCACAAAAACCCCCCACTAGTATTGGAACTAAATATGCAGAGATTATCTCAGATTGATAGATTCCTAACAAACTGCATGAAAATACGTTTGTCTTGTCCTTGTTCAAGAACAGAAAAGCTTTTGGAAGGTTTGGTCTCAGTAGTGAAGCAGCAGCTACTTAAACAGAAGCAGATTTCTGAAGCTTCTTAACAACTCTCACTGGTGACTTGTTACATCCTACCACTCGTCCCTGCACGTCCAGTACCCTGACAGGCAGTATGAAAAGATTTTCTAACAGGGCTATTGGCTGTCAGAAGCCACCAGCTGGCCTGCCAGGGCTTTGCAATTGCACGGGCCAGCTGACAGTCTGGGTGTTGCTGACCATGCTGAGCAGCGTGCCACCCAGCTGCTGTGTGGTCACGTCCATCTGGAGATCTCCAGCCAGACAAATCTCTACGCCTGTCAGATCTCTTCAGCAAGCCTTGTTATGCAAATTCAATTACTCAAGTGTGCCCTATTACTGCTGGCTAACTGCTCCTAGAACCAATCTCATACTGACAGTCCATTCACAGTTTTACTCACTAAAAGTACCTCATTTATTCTTGCTCAGCTATTCCCTTGTATCATTAAAGCAGACGAGCCAAAGTCCACAGTACTGTAACCTCTCTTCAGTGGGCTACTGTTCCTTGCAAAGAGCTTGGAGAGAAATTAATTAAAAAAAAAAACCCTTCTAATCAAACATGATCTTGTTAAAGCCACAGTATCTACACAATTTCAGACATAATTTTACTACCAAAAATGTGAATTTTAAAACTCTGAACAAAAGTCTAGCTAGTCTGACAATCTATTTTAAAAGCATGAAACAAAATAGTCAGGATGTTCGTGAACTGTATTTGGATACTCGCTTCATCTAAAGTGATTTCTGTAAAGCAAGCAAGATCTTTTAGTCAGACATTGTATAGCACAATGATGTTTAGATTTGTTTAATTAATGAGACTGTTTTATCAATAGCCTTACATTTCCCTGACACATTAAAACACTGGATCCAACAATCTTTTAGCTGTCCATGTTTGCCTGGTGAGGAGACATACAAAACAGTTTACTCAGGGATGTCATCGTGCAAATACAATGATAATTATATATAAAAGCTATCTGGCCAAGATTTAGAAACAGAGTTAAATGATAAGCCTTTTGAGGTGACTCCCCCAGCATATCAATACAATTTCCTACATACAAAGTCATTTTTAAGGTGCATTTATTTATATTTTGAAAAATAGTTTGTCATGGCCACAGAAAACTAAGCAAAAGAAGAGAATTTTAGTAGGTAGAACAAGCTACTGTAACTGTCTGTGTCTAGCGTATATATGCTAAATTTAAAGTATATCTGATGTCTGTAGCCTAAAAGCCAGAATAAGAGATCACACTTCAGCTATTGGTAGATCTTTGCCTGGATTCAAAAATGCAAGGTAAATAATAACAAGTAACTTACAATATAGCTATTTTACATATGGGCGTCCACTGTGTTTTACAGAATAAATAAGATAAATATCTTACAATCTAATTCAGATAACACAACAAAGGACAACGAGCCTTGTTAGATGAGTTTTCTCCACTTTTATAGCACTGAAACCGCCTTTCTATATGTGAACACTGATTTATCTTATTAGCATCTGTCTAACTTTTTAAATATTAGGTGAGTTGGAAGGTTGGCTGAAAGGAGAAAGTATTAGAGAGACCAGAAAAGGAGAATTCAATTGGCTCATAGAATCAAGGAGCATATAATTGTAAAATAAAGAAAAATCTTTAAAAATTAAAGCTAGAAATAGAAAATACACCCTTCTTTTCACAGGTGTATCAGAAAAGGCACCATTTGTGTAATAATTTATGAAAGTGATAGAACAAATGACTTGCTGAGTCTAAAAGAGCTCTCTTAAAAGCCAGTGGGACATAAGCATATGCTTAAGTGCTTTACTAAATCAGAGCTTAGTTAACGAAGACAACGCAGGAAAGAGTTTATAGGATGGGGACAAATGGAAATGTACATCACTACAACATTTGTTTTTGATGTAGCATCACTGCTGTTGAAGACACATTAGAAGCCTTGCTCCTATTGCTGTTTGGAGTTTTGCTATTGGCTTCAAATGGGAGTAGGATGTGTGGGGAATTACCTTTCCCCTTCAGACCCTCTTGTTTTAATAAATGCATTTAAGTTTATCTATCATATTGCAACTTCTAGGAAAGATAGGGATAGTCTAAATAATAAAAAGGCTCTAAATCTAATATTGTTTATACTCCAAACACGCACAAAGTTTCTACCCACTACAAATGCAGTTAAGCAACAGTAAAGTTAACATACTAGTGAAATTCCATTTTACAAGTTATGCTGAATGATACTTTTCAAACAAAATAACATAACAGCAAAGATGATCTTGTCAATAAGCATCAAACATTGCCTAGCAATCATTTATGGTTAATAAAACAAGGTGAGCTTTACCATAAAAGGAGAACAAAAAAAAGTTAGTTATGGAGGTTCATATATTGTTATTAGACTGAACCTCTGCAACATTGCATTCTATTTCATACTTATGTGGCAATAGTATTTTTGCCAAATCAATAGCTATCCAAATAAATGGATGCTATTAAAACAGTACTACCCACATCTCCCTGGCACATATACAAGATCATGAGTCTGAAAAGAGATTTGATCAAATTTTATTGAAATATACGCTAACGGAACTAGTCTGATTAACTGTTTTTATACAACCCAATATTGATTCTGCTAATTTGACTTTCTACACTCCTTTGTCACAATAGGATAGGTTCTGTCACACCTCCTAACCAGTACCCCAAGTTAGTGGCAGAGCACAGCCAAACTGCACTGCCTTAGGAGTAGTTACCAGAGGAACTTTGGCTCAAGGAGGCAAAATAAATCCTATAGCTGCTTGGTAGCTGGTGGAACATACCTCTGGGGAGCAGGAAGCCAGCCCGAGTGCATCTATCCAGTTCTTCTCGCTGGTGCTTAAAGGAAGCAGGACCCAATCCCATCCTGTCCAGCCCTTGGCCATCAAGAGGGAGAAATCACAAGTGATTGCACTTCTGAGAGTCCAGGGACTGAGCTGCACATGTCTGCTGGACAGTGACATGTGGGGGGGGGAGAATGAGGGAGAGGGAAGGCTTCTTGCACCCTTTCCCTTGCACGTCCTTGTAGTAAGGGGGAGACATCTGGCTTATTAATAGCACCAGAAGTTTGAAGAGTATTCTGAGCTATGCTCTAGCACATTTCAGGAGACTGCATCACTACATGTTATTTGGGTATTAGTTACAGCTGGTTGTCTGTAATGGGGTAAAGGGGGAAAAAAGCCCCTGTTGGTGTGAAAAATAGGTAAAAGTTACCAATGTAGAGTAAACACATTTCAAAAGTCACAGGTCACACAAGTCTTTGAATTGCCAATACTGCAAGGTTCTAAATCACTTAAGTAACAGTTTAAAACTGTTTAAAAGCTATTTCACAGTTCTCAGAGAATATCTCAGAGAAATCATGGAATCCATGCATGGACTACTCATGACAAGTCACTAATTATGCAAGTTTCTGCTCTGAAGCCACACAGGAAGCCTAGGTTTTAAAGTTGATAGTTCTCAATGTTCTCATTAAAATGGACTCAGATGCTTACTATCGTCCACATACCCACATACATCCAAAAATCCCAAAGTTGCATGAAAGGTTATCTCTCTCTAATTTGTTTTAAAAAAATCTAATATCAATGTAATATTTAATGTATCTGTGGATGTTCTTATTAGCCATACACACGTTTAATCCTTAAACTCTGCTAAGTTCTTGGCTCCAAAGACAACTTTTGGTATTGAGTTCTATGGGCTAATCACACATTTCATTTAAAAAAAAATTAAAAAAGGGTATATAGTATGAGTTTTAAATTTGTTGCCTTTCAGTTTCATTGAGCATCCCTTTGTTCTCATATCATGAGACAAGGCAAACCAAGAAGTGCACTATCACCTTCTCTACACCATTATTTTGTATGCTTCTGTCATGTTACCTTTTATTCATCTCCTCTTTAAAGACCCCACATTTTCAGCCTCTCTTTCTATGAAGTCTTTCCGTGCCTCTAAATAATTTTGCTTACCTATCTCTATATCGTCTTCATTTCAGCTAAAGAAATTTAGAGGGAGTGTGACCAGAATTAAACATAGTATTACATGTGAGGACCCCCCCCTTGATTTGCATAGTGGTATTATTATTAGCATTATTACTAGTAGATGTATTTTCTATCCCATTCCTCATGCACTCTAATACTGTTTGTTTGAATGCTGCTGCACTTTGAATAGGTGTTTTCATTGAATTGCATACAATGATGCACAGGGGCAACCGCCCCACTTACTTGGAACCCAGCAATATATAGGAGTCATTCAAATAATTCTTTCCAATATATATTACTTAGTATTTATCAACACTAAACTGCATCTGACCTCATGTTGCTTAACTACCTAGCTTTATGATGTCTTCCTGAAGCTCCTAATGGTCTTCTCTAGTCATGCGTAATCTACATAACATTGGGTCATTTACAAGAGTTGCCACCTAACTGTTCACTTCTTTTTTCTGATAATTGATTAATATGTTAAGTAACACCATTCTTAGTTCAAAACCTCCAGGTATCCTAGCTTTAATATTACTACTACTGCTGGATGTATGGGAAAACATCAATATCAAGTACAGCCTCTTCACCTTGCAATAAAACTAGAACTTAAATGGGGAGGAGAAAAATCTCTAGTTAGGTGAATTGACTCTGCTCTGTTAGAACCGTTGCCAATGATTCAGATGACTTTTTGAAGCTTAATTGAACCTCCTGTGTATTAGGAGTGTTCTGTATCTCCACTACCCTTGCTGTGAGCAGTGACAACAGTGGTCTCTCTCTTTCCCCACCTTACACTGATTCTTGCATGCACCATCAGGCCTGTCTCTTCTTCCCACCCTCAGCTGGTGGGATTGGGGACCTCACCACCAAGTTCTTTTTCTTGTGGGAGTCCTGGGGTATCTTCTTACTGGCAGCCTTTCAGCAGGTCCTACATCCTCTCCCTTTAGCAAGAATTCACTCTGGCTGCCCTCCCTACCACTATTCCAGCCATTCACTGCTGGGATTCAGGGTTTCTCCCTTCCCGTTGTTGAAATACTGGAAACAAGGTCCCCTTTTCACTAAAGCATGCTCCCTGAATAGCATCTGGGCTCTTGTCAGGAAGCGATCTCTGTGTAACTGCTGTTTCTCTCCTGCATTCTAGGTAGTCACTGCCTCCCAGACCTTGTGAAGTTAGAGTAGAAATCATTCAAACCCAAACTCCGTATTAAAACAAACAAAATAAAAATGGGACGGAAAAAATCCACACAGAATGGGACCTAAATCTTTAGGGCATTTGAAATGATAAAGTTCTATGGATCCAAAAAATGGCAATATTGCCACTTCAAAAGAGCTGCTTTCAGGTGATCTTGCCCATTTTATTCCAATCAGAATGAAAACGAAAGGAAGATAATAAAAACCAGAAGGGAGAGTGTAGAATCTACATGCCCACCCCTTTCAGTTTATAAGAAAGAGAATTGTGTAAAATTATTGATACAGTGCAAGAAAGCCAATGCCTCCTTCGAAATCCTCTCTTTTAGAGTATGCGCAATAGATTAATACTAGAGTCCCAAAAGGTCATCATTATTGGGTGATTTTCAGAGTCTTTGAAAACTGAAACGGTCAGGTCAGAAACAGAATGGTGTCTATGACAAGTGTTTGTAACAAAACTATGGAGAGTAATTTATTCTAAAAGAAAACAACAGATGGGAATGGTTATTTCCACATAGAGAGCTTCTGTCCAGCACATACTAAAACACAAACATAGCTAATTCATTATATACTACCACATCTGCTCCAACCAAAAGGATACTTAATAGAGCTCTCCAAAAGACCAACTGTAAACCTAGCACCTTTGAAGAAAACAGAACCTGTACTTTGCAGAACTAGGCATGTTTCAACAGGACCTCTGCACCACTGCCACCTCCTAAAAACTACCTATGTTTGCAACATACACTTGAATAGTGTAAAAATTCCAAACAACCATTAATGAAAAACACTACAGCTTACAATATATACACCTCTAAAACATGTGCAAATGAAAACAATGTCATGAGTATCAAACTCTGGACACCCCAAAAAAATGGTAAGGAGAAACTGGTGATTATGTCATAAAAACCAACTGAAAGACAAAGTCTTGAACTTGTTAAGAAAGCAGCAACCCTCTTTGCTTAATAACATCTCCTTCAACATAGCACGAAATGAACAATTATAAAAATGATTAAAGCACTTTGCTTATACATACACACACACTTCTCCAAAATTGTTTTGGGTCAGTTACTTTTTACTACAGTGTTTCAGTCAAACCCGTCCAGAAGTGCCATAACCATACTCTATTGATGCTGAGCTGGCTGGACAGGAGTGCACACCTTTTAAACTTTTAAATCTTGTGTGATTTTCAGTTTTAAAGTTAAGTAGATCAAATCAGATTTCCACTTAGACTATGACAGTAATATCCAGAGTCTGTCAAATCCCTCTGAAATCTCCTTCAGTTGCTTTGGTAAATTAGGGCCTCCTTGCGTAAAATGCATGCTATATTTTGATCAAAGTACCCATATTTAGTAGAAGCTTCAACATATTTAGGGCACATGGATGGAGATACTGAGACACAAATATTTCTGAGTTCCACTGAGTGTCACTGCAACATTGGCACATAAGTTTTCTGAACAGTCAGTTACAAGGCTGATGGTAATGTAGAAACATGGTTGACCTTTCACAATATGCTTTTAGGACTGAGTTAGCATTATTAACTAATAGTTAACTTATAATGAATAATTAACTAATATTGTTCTGAACATGCATATGAAAGAAGCTTAGGATGACTGAACCTGGGAAGTTCTCTCATCTTTAATTCTATTTTTGTTTTCTGAGCAAATGGCAAAGACATCCTGGTCACGTTTTTCCTCTGCATTCTTGGATGGCATCTTCAGCAACTCAGACATAATATTCTGGAATTTTCTGTTCAGTTGTAGAATCAATAGCATTAAGTAGAAACACTTGTAGGCATTATTGGTTCACTTCTGATTTCTGACAAGTCATCTTGTATCAATGACAATGTTTCATCTTAATTTTTCCACTCCTCCTTCACTTGCAGCATCTAGCACTGGACCCATAAGTTTAAATCTGCTTGGAGACGTGCTAAACTGTGATGGAGCAGTGACGTTTCTTTGGCTGTGCCAAGAGATGGGCAGTAGAATATTGCACATGCTGGAACCTGGACAGCTGGGCTTTGGAGGGGGGACTATGGAGAAGGGAGTTGCAATACCAAGGGCAAAAGAAGACAAGCTGTGGAGGTGGTGATAGGCAGATTTACAAACATGGGAGTTTACAGAGGAGAGTCCAAAGTCAAGGAGCAGGTCAGAGGAGGCAGATAAAAGGCCTGAGTACAGAAAGGAGAGAGATTTATATTTGAGGCCTGAGGAGAGCAAGAAGAGAGATTTATATTTGAGGATGTTTTTCTTGCCTAAGAGAAGCACTTTTGTTTGAAACACTTAGCTGAAGGAAACTGAGATGAAGCCACGTTTACTTGGTCAAGGAAAGCACGAGTGGATGGATGGAGGAAGGGGGGACGCTGTCATTACAGAGGTCAAAAGACACATACAATTAACCATCAGGGTAGAAGCGGTAAAAGATAAGATAAGATAACCAAGAGGGAGAAGGTAAGTGGGGAACAAAAGAGCTAAGGATTGGAGAATTTAACCTTGTGGGATGTCATTGAGGAAAGGTTTTAGCCATAGCTCTCAATCATCCCAGGTACAACAGCATCCTCCTGATCCCCTCTATGGCTACTCTAAAACTTTCTGTATCAGAGGTTACCAGCTCCTCTGCCTACCCTGGCTTCTTCCTCCTCTGCTTCTGCACAGCTCACTGGATAGTAAGATTCCAAGTGACACTAAGTGTTGACAAGATCATCTTTGCTTCAAAGCCACCAACGTAGTATTAAATGCACTGCCATTCAGTCAGATTCCTTTTAAATTCCCACTCTGCGAATAGGACAATGGGCAGTGGAGCAGCGCGGTAGGGAAGCAACTAAGGGCAGAAGGTGCCACAAATCACATGACAGTTGTCTGCCACCTTCTCCAAAGTTCCACTCAGACAGCCCTAAAAACTCATATGCCGCACTCATCACCATGATATCCAAGCTCTCCCGTCCTGTTACTTGAATCATCAGCTCTCTACCTGGCTAAGCAGGTTGTTTGTTGAGTACCTGCTCTTGCTATCAGCTAAGTGGTCTGTTTAAAAATAATTGCTTCTCTGCTCAGTTCCCCATGGCCAGGTAGGGTGCTCTGATTACTGCAGCAGGTGCAGGTGTAGAGTATCAGCAATGTAAGCAGTTCTCCCTGGGACATTGTTGCCCAGGTCAAAGAATGAGTGAAAGACAGACGGGAAGGGATGAAAATGTAAATCAAAGACAAAAATTCAAATCTCCCTCTAGCACCAAGCAAACCTTTCCTTAAGCCTGTGGTTGAAACTTGAAAGTTCTGGTCTTGGTGGTAAGGTGGAATTGTTGTCAGAAAGAGCAGTGATTTGACAGGCAGGAGAATTACTAGAGAAGCCTATTTAGCTATGGAGATGACCTGGGTAATGAAATGAGCCACACTGGCAAAAGCTGCACCAAGGAAAGTGGGGGGGGGAGGGAAGGGGGAGGGAGGGGAGGAATAGAAAGATCCATAGCCATCCCAATAAAACATTATTAATTTCATGGATGATAGTGTTTTTGGTACAATGGCCAGCTTGAGAATTCTGCTTCTCTATAAACCCCCAAGACACCAAAGCCTCAAAAATAGAGATTTTTTTTTTACATGTCAATGAAATACATAAGATTATTCACCTTGGGAAGCTTCAACAGTTATACAAACAGTGGCCCAAAACTGGCAGTCCAAACTCTTCACCGTGAGTTTCTCACAGTTCTCACATAATGCATACATACAGCTGGCCATACTCTGGACTGAATCTTGGGCAGGGGATGGACATAAATTTAAGAACTGCTCCCTCTTGCCCCCAAACCTGGCCAGATCACTTCCCCTTCTTGTCAGAAATAATCACCACCAATAAAAAAAAACAACAAAAAAATAAAATAAATCAACAACCCAACTCTCCTGTCATAAGCCAAGAAAAAGCCCATCACCATGGTCTACACCTCAGAAACTCCTGAGACCTGTTAAAGTCCAAAATTAACTTACAGAAAAATCTAATTCTTTTATTCTTTGGCCTCTTAAATGGTTAATGAGGCACTAGACATTAGTCAAGGAGTGGCTGTAGAGACACTAATATCAAAGCCTTCATTCCACCACAGTCATCTACCACGTTATTCAACATCTGTGAAGCTAATGGGATAGCTGATAAAACAACATGGGCTGAAGTGCACGGATGTCACTCAGTTAAAATTGCTTGGTGTCAAGCATAAACAGCAACCCCTCTTTCTCAAAGCTTTAAAAAAAAAAAAAAAAAAAAAAAAAAAAAAAAAAGAGCAGCTGGCTCAAGCTAAATTCAAGGAAGACTGAGGATGCTGGTAGGAAGAGGGAAGTGACTTGAAGAACCTGCCCTCTACAATAGGGGATATTATAGAAGAGATATCTGCCCTCAGATTGTTGTCAGTATACAGCCATGGGGACCTTTTGGACTCCTCCATGATATTAAATGCCCATATATCTACAGTGGCAAAACATATTCACTTCCATACGTGAGTAGCTAGAGGTTTGCAAGCCGGCCTGTTGGGCTCAAAGCTGGACAGTGATCCATGTTTCTATGAATTCCAGGTTTCGTTATTACAACTCATATCCAGGTCTGAAGTCACATCCTTTTGAAAAAAAGCTCTAGGTTGTACAAAAATCGTAGCAGCCTACTATGTACCAACACAGGTCACTGTGAGCACACCGTCCCAATGCTCTGCTAGTTGCACTAGTCCCCCCCGTTGAACAGAATCCACTATCCTGATATAGTTAGAGCCTTTCATGGAAGCCGACATATCTATTCAAGAGATTGGTTCACCCTCCATGCCTGTGGTCTTCAAATAATATGCTTCACTGAAATGACAAAACTGACAATAGGTGCACAAATGTGTGAGTAGGTGCACAAAGATGTGAAACAGGAGTTCCACAGGAACTAGTCCTAAATTATGGAATTCAATCCCATATGGAGATAAGAATGACCACAAACTCAGCACGTTTAGAACTCAAATATGTTTAATATATTACAGTATATTTCTCACACCCCCCCCCAAATATGTAGGAATGCATAGCTCCCGAATCGCCAGCTCACAGGTGCGGCAAACTGCTCCCATGGCAACGAGGCAGGAGTGACCTTCAACCCGGCGTTTGTGATTAGGAAACTTATTTGGCTGATTTGACCATCACCCTCGCAGCTGGTGTTCACGTGCACAAGAGATGGGTTTGTTATCTCATGTTGATGTACACTGCATGCCTTTTCTATGCGCAAGAATGTAACCACTAAGAAGTGTTGTAAACAAAGTAAGGAGAGAAATAAAAACCCCAGGAAAAGTTTTCCTGGAGGCTCTTTGGCTTGAAGCTTGTGAAGCTCTCTAGCTACCACAAACCTGGTGCTCTATTTCCTTTCCTGTGTCGTCACCACACCAATACAAACACAAAACCCTATAAACGAATCAAGCTATTTCTCCTATAGGTAGGAAAGGAGACAGTTGCAATTTCTATTATTAAATACTTGGGAGGTGCTCGGATATTAAGATGATGGAGAGAGGAAAGAGAACACGAGCATACACAAGGATGGACATCCCTCTATAATTCAAGATTAAGGAATTTATGGCTTATGCATTTGTTCACAGCCAGAACAGGACTTACATGTCTGACCAGAGGCAAAATACGTTGCTCTGGCAGGTAAGGCCGATACCATGGCTGCTGTAAATACTGACTCTTTGTTTTCTTTGTTATGCCAGCCCATTTTCAGAAAGCTCCATTTCATCATTTGTCACCACTTCAGTCAGTCAGCAACTATAAATTTTAATGCTCTGGGCCACTGCCACTATTACACAGATTAAGCACTCTTGGATAAATATTTTTCACCAACTAGTTCATGACAGATTCGCTGCTTATACTTCCCATCTATTCAGAGAATACAATTACTTCGTCAAAGATGCGTTTCAGCAGCTTTTCTGCATTCTAGTGAGACTAGCTCACTCCAGAATAGTGTTGGTTATTTTATCTTGCCATTTTACAACTGAGAGTGACCACAGAGATCTTATATGGGAGTTTGCACATTATACTGGTAGCAAACCCATGGCTTTTCAACATATAATTGGGTGGAAAGCACTACTGTACTGGTACTGTAGAGTTTGAGCTTATGTTGTTTCCATACGACAGCCAAATACACAGCTAGCTTTTTGGATAGAGAATCATAAGTGTAGGACTGGACGGGACCTCAAAAAGTCATCTAGTCCAGTCCCCTGCAGGCAGGACTCAAGGCAGCACTACATAATAACTAGACCAATCCTGATAGGTGTTTGTCTAACCTGTTCTTAAAAACCTCCAATGACAGAGATTCCACAACATCCTTAGACAATTTGTTTTAGTGCTTAACTACCTTGACAGTAGGAAGTTTTTCCTAATGTCCAACCTAAACCTCCCTTTTAAGCATGTAATTTAAGCCCATTGCTTCTTGTCCTATCCTCAAAGGTTAACGAGAACAATTTTTCACCCTCCTCCTTGTAATAACCTATGTACTTGAAAACTGTTATGTCCCCCCTCAGTCTTCTCTTCTCCAGACTAAACAAACCCAATTTTTACATCTTTATTTATAGGTCAAGTTTTCTAGACCTTTAATTATTTTTGTTGCTCTCCTCTGGATTTTCTCCAATTTGTTCACATCTTTCCTGAAATGTGGCACCCAGAACTGGACACAATACTCCAGCTGAGAGTTTATCAGGATGGAGAAGAACGGAAAAATTGCTTCTTGTGTCCTGCTTATAACACACCTGTTAATACATCCCAGAATTATGTTCTCTCTCTCTTCCCCCCGCCCCCAACAGTGTTACACTGTTGACTCATATTTAGCTTGTGATTCACTAAAACCCCCAGATCCCTTTTGTAAGTACTCCTTCCTAGGCAGTCATTTCCCATTTTGTATGTGTGCAACTGATTGTTCTTTCCTAAATGGAGTATTTTGTATGTGTCTTTATAGAATGTCACTTCAGACCATTTCTCCATTTTGTCCAGATCATTTTGAATTTTTATCCTATCCTTCAAAGCACTTGCAACTCCTCCCAGCTTGGTATCATCCACAAACTTTATAAGTGTACCCTCTATGCCATTATCTAAATCACTGATGAAGATATTGAACAGGACTGGACCCAGGACTAAACCCTTTAGGAAATCACTTGATATGCCCTTCCAGGTTGACTGAACCACTGAATTACTCTCTGGGAATGGTCTCCCAACCACTTATGCACCCACCTTATAGTAGCTCCAGCTAGGTTGTATTTCCCTAGTTTGTTTATCAGAAGGTCATGCAAGACAGTATCAAAAGCCTTACTAAAGTCAAGATATATCACATCTACCGCTTCCCCCCATCCACAAGGCTTGTTACCCTGTCAAAGAAAGCTATTAGGTTGGTCTGACACAATTTGTTCTTGTCAAATCCAAGTTGATTGTTATTTATCACATTATCTTCTAGATGTTTGCAAACTGATTGCTCAATTAATTGTTCTATTATCTTTCCCGGTAGTGAAGTTAAGCTGCTGATCTGTAATTGTCTGGGTGGTCCTTATCCCCCTTTTTATAGATTGGCACTATATTGACAAAGCCCTGGCTGGAATGATTTACTTGGGGATTGGTTATGCTTTGAGCAGGATGTTGGACTAGATGACCTCCTGATGTCCCTTCCAACCTTGATATTCTATGACGGGGTAGGCAACCTATGGCACACGTGCCAAAGGCAGCATGCGAGCTGATTTTCAGTGGCACTCACACTGCCCGGGTCCTGGCCACCGGTCTGGGGGGCTCTGCATTTTAATTTAATTTTAAATGAAGCTTCTTAAACATTTTAAAAACGTTATTTACTTTACATACAACAATAGTTTAGTTATATATTATAGACTTATAGAAAGAGACCTTCTAAAAACGTTAAAATGTATTACTGGCACGCAAAACCTTAAATTAGACTGAATAAATGAAGACTCGGCACACCACTTCTGAAAGGCTGCTGACCCCTGTTCTATGATTTGCCCTCTTCTAGTCCTCTGGAATCTCTCCAGTCTTCTATGAGTTTTTGAAGAGAATCGATAATGGCTCAGATATCTCCTCAGTCAGTTCCTTGAGTATTCTAGGATGTATTTCATCAGGCCCTGCCAACTTGAAGACATCTGACTTATCTAAATAATTTTAACTTATTCTTTACCTATTTTAGCCTCAGAGCCTACCTCATTTTCACTGGTGTTCACTATGTTAAACATCCAATTGCTACTAAACTTTGTGAAAACTGAAACAAAAAAAGTCATATAGCACATCTGCCATTTCCATATTTTCTGTTATCCTTCTCCTTTCATTGAGTAGTGGGCTGTAACAGGGCCTCCTGGCCTACAAACTGCTCAAAGACCCTTGTGCTGGTCCAACACCTTATGCAGTTCATTTACAAATGGATTTCCACCACCTTCATAACATATACAGTTCCTGTAACAAGCAGGAGAGAGCAATCTTTCTCTCCCCTTGCTGCCTGCTTCCCCCTTTCCACCTCCTTCCTGTACCTATTTGTGGGCTCTGGCTAATGGCTTAATTAGCCTTTCTGCCCTGCCCCACCCACAAATTAGGCACAGCTCTGCTTAGTCAGCTCAATTCTGCCTTGCTTGATTGGAGCTACTGTGAACAGAGTGCTGACTCAGCCTTTCTTGCCTAGCACTCTGTCACATGAGCCTACCCTGTCCTTGGTCGTCATCTTTCTTCCACTTGATTTGTAGAACATTTTCTTGTTATCCTTTATGTCTCTAGCTAGTTTAATCTCATTTTGTGCATTGGCCTTTCTAATTTTGTCCCTACATATTTGTGTTGTTTATATTCATCCTTTGTAATCTGACATAATTTCCACTTTTTGTAAGACTCTTTTTTGAGTTTCAGATCATTGAACATCTCCTGGTTAAGCCAGGATGGTCTCTTGCTATATTTCCTATCTTCCTATAGAGTGGAAGAGTTTGCTATTGTGCCCTTAATAATGCCTCTTTGAAAAATTGCCAACTCTCTCAAACTGTTTTTCCCATTAGATATTACCTATCAACTCCCAGAGTTTGCCTTCTTGAAATCCACTGTCTTTATTGGGCTCTTTTCCCTCCTACCATTTCTTAGAATCATGAACTATATCATTTCATGATCTTTCACCCAAGCTGCCTTCCACTTTCAAATTCTCAACCCATTCCTCCCTATTTGTCAAAATCAAATATACAACTGTCTCTCCCATAGCTGCTTTCATCCCCATCTGAAACGGGGGGGAAAAAATGGTCTCCAATGCATTCCAAGAACTTGTTGGATAATCTGTGCCCTGCTGTGTTATTTTCCCAACAGATGTCTGGGTAGTTGAAGTCCCCCATCACCACCAAGTCCTGTGCTTTAGATGATTTTGTTCGTTGTTTGTGGTCTGCTTTCATGCCCTTCCACCTCAGCAGCCCAGTTACACTCCAGCTGGAGCCTGGGATTTTGAACAGTCAAGGACCAGTCAAGGAGGAAGCGTTTCTGTGATGAATTTATGGTGGACATCCCAGACAGGGCCAACAAACAGATAGAATACCAAAGGGAAAAGGATTGACAGCAAATGGAAAGGCACAGTCAGGCAGCAGAGAGTGAGGAGAGAATTACTGACCGTGAGGAGAGACTTGCCCCGCTGTTTCTGGTCCCTTGAGCAATGTTCAAAGATAGAGTGCAGCAGAAAGACCTGTTTGAGAGACTATTTGCACGAATGGCACAAGACTTTAGGCTTCTGCTCCACCCGCACCACGTCCTGAGTCCCCTCCACAGTACCATGTCCTGTAGACCAGGAGTGCATTGGACAATACCAGGGTTGGGTGGCCCATGCAACCGGAACTGACCACCAGTTGGAGGGGGCAAATTTACCCTCAGCAGTCCTCCATTCCACCCTGCAGTGGCACCAAGTGCATGCTAAATGTGCTACAAAGGGAAAGGAGAATGGGGGTCTAGTGGACATGTAAAAGCGTAGTATTAATTTGTTTGCACTGGTTTCACTATTTTGCGCTGTTTAGTGTTTCTGTTATGCACATTATTTTATTACTGGTTTTGATATTGGTTTATTACTGGTGTTTTGGTGTTGTAATGGCAGCTGACCTTCCTGTCAAGGCTTTAATTTATTTTTATTTTTTTTGAGAGGAGGGATTTAAATACTGTCAGGCTCACAGATAAAGGGTTTTAACTTCTTTAAAAGTGTATTAACATCCTGTATAACATCATATAATGTGTATTTTGAAGAATAAAGATAAAGGCAGAACTGGGAAGTTATATCCAAACACAATTTCTCAACACATCTATTTAGATCAATCCATAATGAAAGTCCACTATTCATGTTGCACAAACTACTGTCCTCTCCCTTCTAAAGAAGTCATCTCAGCCACAATTAACAATTCATAACAATTATGCACCCCCCCCCCATTCATAGCATATAGCAAGAGTACTTAGTTTACTGTAAAAAAATGCTGTATAAATACAGTAGAACCTCAGAGTTACGAACACCTCGGGAATGGAAGTTGTTCATAACTCTGAAATGTTCATAACTCCGAACAAAACATAATGGCTGTTCTTTCAAAAGTTTCCAACTGAACATTGACTTAATGCAGCCGTGAAACTTTACTATGCAGGAGAAAAATGCTACTTTCCCTTTTTTTGGGGGGGGGGAAAAGGGAGTTTACATTTAACATAGTGTTATATTGTGTTTGCTTTTTTTTGGTTTCTTCTGCGTAAGCCTGATTGCGTAATCCCGATTCCAAATTAGGTGTGCGGTTGACTGGTCAGTTCGTAACACTGGTGTTCGTAACTCTGAGGTTCTACTGTACATCCATAAACATACTAGTCTCCCTCTTCCATTGGTCCATGCAATTCCATAATGTGGGTGCACAAAGCATGATTTCTGTTGCCCTTGTGCATCTTGTGCACTTTCTGGCTGAGTGTTCAGCCTGTCAGAGCAGCTCCAGCCAGGCCAGAGACATCCTCCCCCGGCCCTCCCCAGACAAGGTGAGATGGGATGGGATGAGATGGGATGGGGAGAGTGTGGGGGTCCGGGACTAGGGGTGGGGTCATGTGGGGAGTGGTCACCAGGGTTACTCCCCTGACTCCCAGCTTCTCCCCCGCAAAAAAAATTTCCCCACCAGTTGCTGTCCTGGTCCGTCAGGGTAAGCAGCTGGCACGCCGGGACACTTTGTTTACTTAGGTTTACCTCCGTGCCTGCGGACGCTCGAGGTAAACAAACCATCTCAGCCCACCAGCGGCTTATCCTGATGGCCTGGGAGCCAAAGTTTGCTGACCCCTGAATTATAGGGTCGGCTTATGAACGGGTTATAAAAATTTTTCATTTTTACTTATCCATTTTGGGGGGGGGGGTCAGCTTATAAACGAACCGGCTTATGATAGAGTATATACGGTATATTAATTTCAATTACAACAGAATACAAAGCATACAGTGCTCACTTTATTTTTGGATTACAAATATTTGCACTGTAAAAAACAAAAAAAATGTATTTTTAAATTCACCTCATACAAGTACAATAGTGCAATCTCTTTATCATGAAAGCTGAACTTACAAATGTAGAATTCTGTACAAAAACTGCATTCAAAAATAAAACAATGTAAAACGTTAGAGACTACAAGTCCACTCAGTCCTACTTCTTGATCAGCCAATCACTCAGACAAACAAGGTTGGTTACAATTTACAGGAGATAATGCTGCCTGCTTCTTGTTTACAGTGTCACCTGAAAGTCAGAACAGGCGTTCGCAGGGCACTGTTGTAACTGGCGTTGTAAAATATTTATTTGCCAGATGCGCTGAAGATTCATATATCCCTTCATGCGTCAACCACCATTCCAGAGGACATGCTTCCATGCTGATGATGGCTTCTGCTTGATAACGATCCAAAGCAGTGCAGACTGACGCACATTCATTTTCATCATCATCTGAGTCAGATGCCACCAGAAGAAGGTTGATTTTCTTTTTTTGGTGGTTCGGGTTCTGTAGTTTCCACATCAGAGTGTTGCTCTTTTAAGACTTCTAAAAGCATGCTCCATACCGCTTCCCTCTCAGATTTTGGACAGCTCTTCAGATTCTTAAACCTTGGGTCGAGTGCTGTAGCTATTTTTAGAAATCTCACGTCGGTACCTTCTTTGCGTTTTGTCAAATCTGTTGTGAAAGGGTTCTTAAAACAAACATTTGCTGGGTCATCATCTGAGACTGCTATAACATGAAATATATGCAGAATGCGGATAAAACAGAGAAGGAGACATACAATTCTCCCCCAAGGAGTACAGTCACAAATTTAATTGACGCATTTATTTTTAATGAGCATCATCAGCATGGAAGCATGTCCTCTGGAATGGTGGCCGAAACACGGAAGGGGCATATGAATGTTTAGCATATCTGGCATGTAAATACCTTGCAATGCCGGCTACAAAAGTGCCACGCGAATGCCTGTTCTCACTTTCAGGTGACATTGTAAATAAGAAGCAGGCAGCAGTATCTCCTGTCAATGTAAACAAACTTGTTTGTCTTAGCGATTGACAGAATAAGAAGTAGGACTGAGTGGACTTGTAGGCTCTAAAGTTTTACACTGTTTTGGTTTTGAGTGCAGTTATGTAAGCAAAAAAAAAATCTGCATTTGCAAGTTACAGTTTCACGATAAAGAGATTGCACTTCAGTACTTATATGAGGTGAACTGAAAAGTACTATTTCTTTTATTTATCATTTTTGCAGTGCATATATTTGTAATCAAAAATAATATAAAGTGAGCACTGTGCACTTTGTATTCTGTGTTGTAATTGAAATCAATATTGAAAATGTAGAAAAACATCCAAAACTATTTAATAAATTTCATTTGGTATTCTCGTGTTATAAGTGCAATTAATCACGATTAATTTTTTTAATCGCAATTAATTTTTTGAGTTAATCACGTGAATTAACTGTGATTAATTGACAACCCTATTAATTATTGTACTTAAATTCCTGTGAAAAAGTTTCTTGTGAAATAGCTTTTTTTCTAAAAATTATTAAAAAATCATTTCATCCAAATATAAGATTTAAAGCCCTCTCTCGCAGCCATTACATTATAGTGGTTCACAGCACTTAGAGTCTCTGAAGGGCTTCAGATTGACATAGGTTGTGAAGGCATGACAAAGTTTAATCATTTCAGGCAAGTTGAAAAGCTACTCAATTCTTACAGTAGAAGAATTAATGCTGTCTATAGCGCGCACACAAAGACAGCAGCATTGCCAACAAAATTAGGATAATCATTAATGTAATTGAAATAATTAAGCAATAAGAGAAGAAGAGGTGTGCTACTGGATTTTACTGCCACTTTTATGGCTGCGATACATTGATAGGCATGAGGCTGAAGGTCGAGTGCAATAAACATATCAGATAATGCATTATTACCCAATAATACACACCCTGAAGTGCCTCATTGGCATTATAAAATGGGTATTTTTTTGTTGTAAGCAAATTTTAAAAGGGTTTTGTTTTTCATTTTATTGAACTTCTGATATGAGAAGCAGGACACTGTAGGATAAGAGATGAGGGAGAAGAGGTTTAAAAAGAAAATACTTGATTTAACATTTGTCCTCTCCACTGTCACCCTAATACTGCAGGCTTTAAACTAAACTGTGGAGACTTATAAATACTCGCAGGGCCCTATCCTCTTGCTCAAAACATTTCTGTCACTCCTCATCCTCCTCAATCCAACGTACACCTTCCCTGATTTGTTTTATATTTAAAATAATACCTAGGATCACATTAATTCAGTTACCTCGTTTATTAGTTGATGTATTAAGGTTTCATTTTTAAAAGGGAACAAAAATCAAAAACCCTCTTGATTAGACTCATTGATTATGAAACAGTAAAAGCCATGGCAGAAAAAGGACTTGAGATTCAGGGAAACAAAGGGGATAAAGTCTCTATTGCTCTAGCAAATAATTTTTAATCCATTAACTGAGTTACATGCCCAATAGTAACCAGCTATATGACTACCCCTAGGGCCTAGAGCAACCATTTTCTGACATGTCTACCCCTCCCCTTTTCATTAAGCATACAGAGCCACAGGATAACTATAAGGAAACTAAATAATATAGTAAGGAACTTAAATCCCTTAACCTAATAACTATGTATGCTTCATCTCACTTTTCAACATGCACTCTCCCTTTATTCATTTCACATACTCTCCATGCTACCCCCTGCTATTTCAATTGTTTTTTTTCCTTCCATTTTTTATTTCTCCAGAGGAACATTCTTCTGATTTCCCAGTTACAAACACATGTCAATAACACACCCTTCTTTCACATTCTTCTTTCCCCTCAACTCAGTATTTTGTGATAGTACTAATTTAACATTTGTCAGAATCAAGGAGGAACAATACATTCCTGAGAACCACAATCTTGTGAATGAAGATTTTCCTGTTACTGTTACTCATTTTCTTTGGAACACAGGAGGACGTCACATAAATCCCCCACAGTTTACACTGCAATGAGATATAGTTCAGAATACAAGGAAATGCATTTACTTGAATAAGTCTTTTGAAATACATTACAGCTATAGAACAGATGTCTGCACCCTTAAAAATTGCTGTATTTCAGTTAGAATGACCTTCCTTCAACATGATTGTTCTTAACTGTTCTCACTTATGCTCTATTGCCCAATGCATCCCAGCTGTGAACTCAGATTCTACAGCGGATCACTTGAATTTCTGCAGATTTCATTTCTAAATACACCTCTATCTCAATATAACACTGTCCTCGGAAGCCAAAAAAAAAATCTTACCACGTTATAGGTGAAACCGCGTTATATTGAACTTGCTTTGATACACCGGAGTGCGCAACCCCGCCCCCCTAGAGCGCTGCTTTACCACATTATATCCGAATTTGTGTTATATCGGGTCGCATTATATCGGGGTAGAGGTGTACTACTTTGGGGCTTTTAACACTTTACTTTATACACTCTCTCCCCATTCTTTTTAATATACAGCTTACAGATTAATGATCCTAAAAGACAGCGGTGTTTTCAAGAAGAGTTAAAATAGTGTATAATTCCACTACTCATTCTGTTCATTTCAAATTTCAGCATTCCTGGGAGTGTTGGAACTAATGCTACAGAATTTGTAATTTAAAAGCTTTGGAGTGTTTTCCACAGAGGCAGTGTTAATTTTTCCTCTATATTTACTACTAAGGTAAGTATAAACTGATCTTGAAACACTGCTCTTCTAGACTTTGTTATACACTATTTGTAACTATTACAGAAAATAATGTTAAGCATTGTCAGTGTAGCGTCTTGTCTTTATTTTGCTGCATTGACTTGTTTGATAAAAATATAATTTTATGTTATTTTAAAAAATAAATATCTGAGTTTGAAATCTATATAGTTAGCTTGGGTTTTTTAAAATAAAAATCCTTTTTTTATTTCCATCTTTCCTAACAGGCTATATTTTTAAACATCACCTTAATGTTTGGCCAGTGCAGAATATTAAAAAGCAAATGTGCAAAAACACTCACGCACACACGTATACCCCCTACTCAGGGCCGGCTCCAGGCACCAGCCCACCAAGCTTGTGCTTGGGGCGGCACCTGGAGGGGGGCGGCGCGGCGCTCCGGCCCCCAGGGAGAGCGGGGCCACGGCCGGGCTCGCAGCCCTCCCCCCGGCGCTCTGGCCACCCTCCCCCCCCGGCGCCCTCTCGCCGTCCTGCCCCCTGCGCTCTGGCCGCCAGGGGGAGAGCAGGCTCGCCGCCCTGCCCCCGGCGCCCTCCCCCTGGCCGCCGGGGGGAGAGAGGAGCCCACGCCGGGGCTCGCCGCCCTCCTCCCAGGGCTCCGGCCGCCCTCCCCCCGGCGGCCAGGGGCGGGGCTAGCCGCCCTCCCCCCGGCTGCCGGGGGCGGGGCTAGCCGCCCTCCCCCCGGGGCTCCGGCCGCCCCCTCCCCCACCCCAGAGCCGGCCCTGCCCCTACTGCATACACAACTACACTTTTTCATTCTTAAAGATGCATCTTTTAAATCCTATTATGTGTGGAAGTAGAAAGTTTTAAAAAGTTTTTAGCTAACACCATATGCTGTATAATTCTTTTTCCATTTTCACTGACCCAGGACAACAAAGGAAAGAAAATGTTAAAAGTCAAAAACTGTCCAAGTAGGAAATAAATCATAATCCTGTAAAGTTTACAGCAAGGCTGAAGGGTACATATTTTCTACAGATATTTTATTCTAAATTGTAGCTTACTGGAACAGATTTTAGTAATTAAACAATTAAACACCAATTTTAAGTGTATGTTGAAACAAAGAAATTTGTTTATCCAAGTACTTATAAAATTAGCAAAGTGGTATACAACTTTGATATGAGTGTGACAAAATATAGACATTACTAATGTAAATGAAGAGTCAAAGAGGACTCTGCAACTCAGTGAAAAAGTAAGTTGTTTGCTTTCTTCCCATTTCCCCACAAATCAGTGCCTAACGTTTTAGACTGGTAATGATTATTCCATTTTTTTCCTTTCACCCAGTCCTCCTTGTTTTTCACCCAATGCAAGGTTCCCACAGCTACTTCCAAAGTACTGGTGCCATTCCTAGCTGAAATCGGTAGAGCCAGAATCAAAACTGTAATATGATTAAATAGTTCTATAAGTGAACAGTTTAACATGTAGAGATTTCCCCCCAACCCCACTCTCAGCAACCATTATTTTTAATGAGGCTAGTTTACTTTTGGAATCTTGGCAACAAAGAGTCATTTACTCCAGTCCTAGAGCAATGATTGCAAAATGAGCAAATATAAAGATTACATGCAATGTAAAATCTGCATGTGCATATCATTATGCCACAAAATCACGATGTGCTAGAAGAGAGGCCCATCAAACTACTGCATGTTAATGAAAAGAACAGTTATTCTAAACCAGTCTACTGTATCAGATTTGATAAAACAAGTGTTAACTAAATGCCTTGCTTAAAAGCTTTGATGAGAAAATCTAACACGTTAAACCAAGAAACAGTTCAAGGACAGCAGGAGGCAATTCCAGAACACAGGCGCAATCTATAAAGGCAAACTACCACAGCTTTTTGATGTTAAGTAGCAATATCAGCATACAACAAAGCTTAGAGGCAGACTGTTGTATCAAGTTTAAAAGTGTAATATTCAGGGTCAAAAGTCACAATTACTATATACTACCACTATTTTCAAGTGAAATCAAGGTCAGTTTTAAACAAATAGTAAAACACTATCTAAATTATAATATTTCCTCTTTATCCTCTTAACACTTGAGCTTTTAGATTTTTAGTTAGGTTGTATTGCAGATACTCTATAAGACTAGGGCAACATACACACTTGGACTTCAACAAGGTGGGAGGTCACAGACACTTACTTTGAAAACATATAGATTTCTTAAAACAGGTTACGCACATCAAATAGTCTAAGTAAGAGAAGGGGCAATGGTACAAGATGAGTGACACTTCATAAAATTGTAGATAAATTACCAGAGTAGTGTATTAAAGTACTCCCTATATAGTAAAAGCATAAAACCAATGGGTAGACTAAAAAACCCAAAAATACAGTATGAAAAAATTGCCTTCTTTATTCTATGATTTTCTGATTGTATTTTATCAAATGAAATTAAAACTTGTCAGACCAGATGACAAATATTATTAGTTATTTAATTTTGTTAAATGGTGAAAGTTTTATAGTCACACTTAATGGGAAGCAGCCTTTATTGTCTAGTTGAGGGGAAAAAAAACTAAAAATAATTAAGTTACAGAATAATTTCAAGTGAATCATTAAGGTGTCAATAAAAAAAAATTTCTCCTTAAATAAAAGAGGGGAGAGAAATAAGTTTTCCAATGATCATTTTCTTGCAAACTTAGAATTGAAGAGAATGTTGAAGAGTTGGATAGACTCCCTTAGACTTGGTAAAAGGAAAACGCATAATTCCCTTCCAACCACCCACCACCACCACCCTCCCCCCCGCCCCCGGAACGAACACACACACACACACACACACACACACACAAAGAAAATAATTACATGAATGAATGACTCCAAGTTGACTCATTAAGTTCAACTTGTACATTCAATTGTATTATCAGTGCATCACAGAAAATGCCACACCACCTCACCGAAGCTTCGACGTGGCAATTTTAAGATTGTTTTTATCTTGCCCTCCTAATAAAATGGAGTAAAATCCCTTACTGTTTCCTAGAGATGCTTAAAAAGCCATATTTTAATCTTATTAGTTACCACTACCAGAAAGGTTTTTAAAACAGGTTTTAAAAGTTACAGAAAATAATAAAAAGAAAATGCACACTTCTGTCCAAATTTCCAATTCTATTCATTGACTATTCTGAGCAAGTTTGGTTGCAATGCCACCTGGTGGTTTAGAAAACTAACAGATTTTGTTTGCACTGTGCTTAATAGTTTGGCAAATATGCAATGTTCTATAAAATAGTAAAGCTTGCAAAAATTGTTTCAGTTAATCATTTGCATTTATTAGTATACAATTTCTTTCATATTGATTTGTCAGTGTTCTGCATTCTAGAGGAATTTTTAAAATTCATACATACAGCACAAACTAAACTGGGATTTTACAATTGTTTTGAGTCCTGTAAATTGAACTCCTCGATCAGAATGTATACATACACACTTCAGGCTTCTTAGAATTAGCCCCCAAAAGTTGAATTTTTCCATCTGAGGAAAAATGGAATGCTGCAGAAGTCTTAAAGAAGGGTTACTGAACTGCTTTGTAAAATTACACTGTATAATTAATTCCATAGTAAGAACGTTTTTATGGTGTGTTTTGGTGACCTTTTATTACCATCAAGTTCACAATGCTGGTGGGCTGCCTTTTAATCCCTCCGCAGACAAAAGCCCTAAATAAACACAGATCCCTTCCTGGGAAAAAGTCCACTCTGGTTAAATGGTAAGGAAATGAGTAAATCATTAGTAATCTTTAAAGCCAAAGCTATAAACTCAAGTTACCTTAAGTTAAAATGAAAGTGTCCTGCAAAAGTTTCAAAGTTCTGTCACAGATAGAAATCTCCAGCTCTTGACTCCAGACTAGGCGCCAGCTGATAAACAAACAATTTAAGTCAAGAGCTGGAGAATTCCCAGCTTTTTCATTTAATGGCTTTGGCCAAGAGTATTTATTGCCTCCAGTTTTATTCTCACTTAGGTCTAAGAGGAAATTTAAACTCATCATTATCTGAAAGCCCCATATGGGCAACAGTCAGCTCACCTGATACAGCTCCTTTTACTCTGCATAAGTTTTAGTCTCCACTAGAAGTGATGTAATAGTGTAAACTAATTACCTGTAGTTTTAGGTTGACTTTTTAATAGGCTAAATAAATTTTGTTCAGTATGGTTTATATTCCCACTTGGAGCAGTAACAAGTCCAAAAAGTTTAACTTTACAGTTTCCAGTCCAAACTACAAGTAGCATACATCCGTAAAGGACAACAAAAAAACCCTCTCTCTCTCTGCACAAGAACACCGCAATGCTACATGCAACAACTTTTGGGAATTCTCTGCTATGGATCAGTTTTTCAATTTTGAAAACTCTGCAGACCTGTGAAAGGTAAAATTTTAAACAACTACTTCAGACATATTTCAGAAGTATAATCCCAATATTTACACAGAGATATAAAAAATTAAAATTCTCAGTTCAGTACCAGTTGTAGCTTTTAAGCAAAGTAAAGCAAATTGTCAAATTTAAGCATAAACATCAATTAAGCATTTTTGGTAAAAGCTCAGAGAGGCTCAAACTAGGGTGATGAATGCAGGAGAAATTCCAAGATAAAATACTTCTATCATGGAGAAATCAGAAGAGAGAATCATTCTATGCCCTCATCTCCTGCACACTAAAAGAAATCTAAGTAGATGTATGGATGTACATCCAAATGCTTATTTCATCTTAGGGTGTTTGTATGGAGTTATACAAACCATTTTCTGATTCAGCAATGGTCATTTTAGTCCCTCTCCTCCTAACAAGACCTATTAGTTTTATATTGCATAATTTGATTTAATGCCTTGCTACTCGAAATTTTACAAGTACTACAGACCAATACAGTTATGCTTAGCAAAGGGAACACTCTGACTTTCATCCCTTAAGGGTTAATATAGATTGCACTTTAAACCAGGAGGTTCGGTTTCCCCATCACCACACTCCCCCCAAAATTCTTTCCTAACCTGACTTGGCTGAAAAAGGCAATTAATTGCTCCAGTTTCTGCCAAGACACTCTTATTCCTTTAAAATGAGGACAGCATTTGAAACAGCTGACTATTCTAAAAACAGGTAACACCCCTAAATATGGGAAAGAATGAGAGGAAAATGAACTATGATCAACATTTAAAAAAGGATTTGCATTGTGTGGACAGGTGTCTTAAAACTATTATATTTCCAGTATATGCTAAAAATAATTGGCCTCCTATATTTGAAATTACATACTTTAAAAAGATGTAGGAAACAATTATTAGTGTTGCTGTATACATTTGTGAAAATAATTTAAAATAAACTGATTTTTAAGAGTTTTTCCATCTCTGTTCTTACCAAACAGGACAATAATCCAGATAATTAAAGAAATAACACACAGTTCAAGCAGTTACCAATCTAAGACCATCAGCAGAAAGCCTGAGAAAATGCAACCCTTACAGAAGTGTCACTTCAGGTCAGGTTAAGGTCATTGCAAGGCAGAAAAAGAAGCCCATACAGCACTTGTCTGCCAAGTATCTAGTTTAGCAATGAATGGACTGCAATTAAATTCTCATTTACATTTCCAAAAGAAAAGGGAAGTCCAAAATAAATTAGACTTCTGTTTTCCATAGAAGTCATGTACAGCTTCACATACCTTCTCATTTTGCAATATGTCAATTTACTAAAATAATTTGTTTACTGTGTCAAAAGTATTCAGAAAGGTGGTGGTAAGAGATCATTGAATGACATAGTACTGTTCACAAAACATACTACCAGAAAGCCATATGTTTAAAGTGATATGACTACTGCTAAAAGATGACATAGTACTAATTAGCTACAAGGTAAATACGTTAAAAGTGACATTCAGCTACCTCTATACATGGAACAAAATTTCACTGTTTTTAGAAATGAACTTACATCAATTAAATAAATTATTTTTATTTTAAATGTCACTCCTGTCCATTCCACTTTTGTCTTACAGACCAAGCATTCAAAATGAAGCCTCTGGTTGTGCACACAAAATTTCGAGTAGAGAATGTGTTTTGTGCACTATTGTGTGTGATACACAGGATGTACATCCACTTAGACCAGGACACTGCACTCAAATGTGTGTGAATAGAGCCCCAAATTGTGGGGGGGCGGGGAATTTGTTTTCTAGTTTTTGAGTCTCTAAGATACACCCCGTTTATGTTTTCAATCTTTTCTCCAACCATGACGGCTAGGAGAATTTTAACAGACGCTGGTATTTTCATGTTCTCTCTTGATTCCAGCAGCAGGTGCTTCAGACAAACAAATATCCCACCTACTACCAAAAGATTTGCAATAAAAATCACAAAAGGCTGCAATACCAAGATCATTACATCTGTACAGAGTCCCACTGTCATCAACCAAATTCTCTATAGGCTCAGGGGTTCCACCCCCCCCCCCACACACACACACACACCTCCATGGGGATCCAAATGCAAGATCAGAGCCTAAACATCTAATGATTAAAACTCTTTGTCCAGACTATATAATCCTAATTTAGCATCTTATCTTATCTTTTGCCTACAAAATGTATATGCAGGACTGCAGTGAAGTATTTATGACTGAACACCAGCAGCACTGCTAAATGAACCTAATTCCTTAGTTCAATTCCCCTCTCCCAGAGTAGCTTTCCTTTCTCCTGCAAAATGGTATTAAAGACAAACCCCCTTTATTGGTAATGTACATAAGCATTTGGATGTGAAGTTAGAATTTTAGACTAAAAACACATGGCTATAAAAACACTTGGTAGTTTCTCTTGCTATTGCAGTTCAAGTCAAGTACTTACCGACAACTACACAGCAGCTAATAAACCAATTTTCTCTCCCCTCCCTCCCAAAAATCCCCAAAGAATCCTATACTTTTGGATTTGTCATTAGACATCCAGACGATAACGGGAATTTAGGTCACATTATCTTTTATCCCATTAACTTGTGTGGAAGACATTCAAGTTGTTAAAGAATCAACTGATAAGGATTCAAGAATGCAGTTCCTTCCCAGCTAAGATTTCACTGGAAACAGTAGTCTGAGCTCTAGCTTCAATAAGGAAAAAACTGGACAGTATTTCTGCCTCAGTCAGTGAACTGAAAAGTAAAGGGCAGTATTTAAAGGAGTCAGTCAAAGTTGTATTGGAAAAATCATCAATGCTAATTATAATAAAGACTACAGTTTATGAAGTCTAAATACATACATTGGTTCACGGTCATATTTGCAGAAGTCAATTACATAAATAAGTGAAATCTATTACTACCTTTCCGAAAATGGCAAACAAGCAGTCTGAATCTGTGTGTTCAAGTTATATTTCAATGAGGTTTTTGATATTAAATTGAAAGTAACACCTCGCTTTGCTACTAAGATTTAATTGATATCAACACCAATTCCTTTAGGCTTACTTCAAACTTCAAAAACAATTTCATCTAAAAATAAAAAGGATGAGATTTTTCAAAGCAATGCAAGAAATTCAGCTAAACATCTTCCATTAACACCTGCACTGCTTTGAAATACCCAATGAGGCTGGTCCTGCGAGATGTTCTGTGAGGCAAACCACTGTGCCTTCATGAGGCTCATTGCAAGATGAAGCCCTTAGTGTTTAACACAACACTACAGCTAAATAGTCAAACCCTGAGCACCCATTCTGCAAACTGTTCAGTGTAGGTGGACCCATAGGCCCTCATTGAGCATCACTAACAAACAATTCAAGAAGAATGTGGATAAATTGGAGAGGGTTCAGAGAAGAACCATGAGAACGATCAGGCCTTTTAGTGAAAAACTTAAGGAGCTCAATCTATTTAGTTTAACAAAGAAAAAGTTAAGTGGTGACTTGATTAAATACCTACATGGGGAACAAAAATTGGATAATGGGCTCTTCAATCTAGCAGACAAAGATACAAGATCCAATGGCTGGAAATTGAAGATAGACAAATATAGTCTCAAAATACAACGGGGATTGACAACTTTCCAACCACACAAAACCGAACACCCTTGCCCTGCCCCTACCCCACCCCTTCTCTGAGAGCCTGCCCCTGCCCTTTCTCCGAGGTCCCACCCCTCCGAGCCCCCGCTCCCCTCACTCCATCCCCCCTCCCTCTGTTGCTTGCTCTCGCTCATTTTCACCGGGCTGGGGCAGAGGGTTGTGGTGTAGGAGGGGGTGAGGGCTCCATCTGTGGTGGGGCCGGAGATGAGGGGTTTGAGCTGCAGGAGGGGGCTATGAGCTGAAACCAAGGGGTTCGGAGGGCGGGAGGGGGATCAGGGCTGGTTCAGGGAGTTGGAGTGTGGGCTCCCTGAGGGAGTTTGGGTGTGGGAAGGGGCTCAGGGCTGGGGAAAGGGAGTGATTAGATGGTTTTCTAAAATATATGGTCTAGTTCAAAACAGGAAACCAATTCAGGGAAGTCCTATGGCCTGTGTTATATAAGAAATCAGACCAGATGATCACAATCACTTTCAGTCTTTATAATCCAGAAATATATGAACTTCTGAGGATGAGGGTCCACACATGCAGAACAGCTTGCAAGATCAGAGCCTTAAAACCCAATTCAGCACGTATGTTAATATCATGCTTAATTCCCACTGCTGTCAATGGGACTTAAGCATCTACTTAAGTGTTTTGCTGAACTGGGGCCTTCAATGAGTGCACATACTACCTGTGTATGCTTACATGAGAGGTGGAAGGTACTCTTTTCCTGGTGTAGTTGAGTATACATTTCTTGGTCTTTGGTGATATTTGGATACCAGTGACTGTAACGCCTTAAATGATTTCAGCGTTAACAAACCTTGCAATTTTATTCTGATATTTAGTGTTTTCATTAATGTCCCTGCCTCCTGGAGTCATGCATTTGTGAAAATCTCGGGTTTCATTAAAAAAAAAAAAATGCTAGCCCTCAGTCATGAGCAAAAAGCTTGAAAACAAGAATCCTAACAAGCTCAAAAAGCAAGAGAAAGAGTACCCAAATGTGTATTTAAAAAAAAAAAATCATGATTTTTTTTAAGCCAATCTCATGATTTTGGGGGGGTCTGACTCATGAGTTTTGGATGCTTGGGATTGGCAATACTGTGATGTATGGTTTGATTTTCAAGGGCACAAATGGGAGCTGGGTGCCCATCTGCCCTAAATGTGCCTTTGAAAATCTCTCCTTTACTGGGTTTTTGATGATATGCATAAAAATACAGAAGAAAGAAATTAGGTTTCTTTTCATCCTGAAATTCATACGTTATCACCTCCGTTACTTTAGACTAGTTTAGGTTTCATGCCAAAGAATACACCTTTTTAAAAAACACAAGGTGGTAAACTTTTTTTTAAAATGCAGACTTAGAGCAAAACAAAAATATATCCAGAGAAACTCTATGCAAAGTTACAAAATGGTTTATTCTTTTTTCAGTTTTGCACTGAGTAGTTTACACTTTTTTTCTAATTGAACCCAGTCATTAGAAAAACAAAGGATAAGCCAAGCTATTTTACTATTGTTTTCACAGTTATGATTATTATTTCTGGGGCTTGCCATGCATCATGTCAATGTGCATTATTTATTCATATTATTCTAGCAAGAACATACATGTTGATGTGTAGTAAAACATACTTTGCTCACTCTGCTTAGTACTACAGTAGAGCAACATATGAGAACAAAATGAGTCAAATTTACTCTGGCCATGGCATGCAGGAATTGGGGGAATGCAATTCACACCAACCTTGACTCAAAGGGCAAGCTGCATCCAAAAAAAGGCAATTCACAAGTGCCTCCAGGAAAGAGCAGACTGTTGGGGAATGCAGCTTTACCAAGCACAAGGGTTGTGATGAATCAATCACTCTGACAGATCTCTTGGCTCCATCTCTTTCCTAGTGAGCTCCACCCATTTTATGGACTGCAATGACCAGCTTCAGGCCTCCAAGTGGAGCTGGGCAATTTGTGCCTCCAGACCAGTGGTTCTCAAAGTTTTGTACTGGTGACCCCCTCCACGTAGCAAGCCTCTGAGTGCGACCCCCCTTATAAATTAAAAGCACTTTTAAACATATTTAACACTATTATAAATTCTGGAGGCAAAGCGGGGTTTGGGGTGGAGGCTGACAGCTCACAACCCCCCATGTAATAACCTCGTGACCCCCTGACGGGTCCCGATTCCCAGTTTGAGAACCCCTGGTCCAGACGGACTTTTACTACTGGGGTCCAGTCTGGTTCTTCTGCTAGTTAAAGCAAACTGTGCCTTTGGGTAGGGGCAGAAGAGAAAAGTGTTAGTAGCAACTTTAAAAAGTGGTTTTAGGTAATTTGATATAACCAAGGAAGGGTTAAATGACTACAAAATAAAATAAAAACACCATTTTTCTTTCATTACATAGGTTGACCAAAAAGCTTCTGAAACCAAAATTAAACCCTGTATTCCCTTCAACTCCAAATACTCCCACTCTCTAATAAACAGTGGCCAAACTGATTTAAATGAAATCTGTAAAAGAATTTGTGCTTGGAAAGAAATGGCGTGTTTGAGTCCAAAGCAAACTAAAACCACCAAGTTATAAACCTCTCAAAGAGAAGGTTTATAATGGAAATGCCAACAGACTTTTAACTATAGTGGTGCTGTTAGGGGCCAACATACAAATAATTTTTGTTTTTGTGGTCACCTCACCATAAATTAGATACAGTGCTAGTAGAAACAGTAGGGTTCTGATTCAGTAAACAGTAAAGACCAAGAGTGCATGTTTGTATTTTAAGACAAGCATAGCATAGATATGACATTGGCTCTGAAATGAAGTCTATAAGGGGCTGTTGGATAAAAAAAAATTTAGTAAGCAAGCCATGTTCTCAATTCTTGAGAGCCTGTAAAGTAACAGCTCCTTAACAAGCTCTGTTGCCTACTGTTTCAATCTTCTAGGAATCCTTTAAGCAAGTTACCAAAAAATGCTCCATTCAACCTTTGTATAATTGTCTCTAGAAAATTCAATGCGTGCACGCACAGTATGAAGCACAATTACTCATACTGGACACAAGCAATTGCTGAATACAACATATACGTGAGCACATTCTGCCAAAAAAGGAGCACGTGATGGCTATACAATGACACATTAGAGTCACTTGCTTCATTACTCAGTTTACACTGGTGCTTGTTACATCATTAATAAATGGCTTGGCATATCCTAGTTTGTCTCAGTGGAAGAGTGATGCACTTAGAGGAACAGATATACTCATACTGGCATGGGGAAGTCAGAACTCTCTCTCTCTCTCTAAGGCAGCCTCATCTCCTATGCCCTTGACAAGCTGGGTGGGAGAGGTAACCAGTGGTACCACCAGCACACCCCATTTAAGTTTCCATATGAGAGAGAGTGGGAGCTCTAAGTTACAGCCAGGATTCAAGCAGAGGCTATCTAAGAGGATGCCCTGATTCAGTGAATGTTCTTAGTTCGCTCATCCATGCCGCCTTCCTAGTCAGGACTGCCCAAAGAGTGATAGTTACAGCAGATTTACTCTGACACCAGATCACCCTCAGAACCCTCTGCTGAGGTGTATCCTGGGCTGAATGTATCCCAAAGAAAATCAGATGTAGGCACTATTAACCAGAGCCTTACTAACTCATTATTCCACCAAGCTGGTAATATTCACACATTCTCTCAGCAGACCCTTAAGAGTGCTATAGTGAGTTAAACAGTTTCACAAAATATACTAAGATTTACTACTCTACCCAGAAGTATTACAAAATAAACACTGAATTACATTTAAACTAAAGACAAGATTGTGCCCCAGTACAATGCAGCTACACTGAATAAAACCCCTCCCACTCTGTCCACACAGAGCTTACTCAAAGAGTATGTCTACACTGCAGCTGGGAGCGTGTTGCCCAGCTCGGGTGAGCAGATGTGCACTAGGTCTGCTCTGGCTAACATGCTAAAATCAGCAAGGTAACCAGAGTAGGAGGGGCAAGAGCTCAGGCTAGGTGCCGAAGTATAAACCCTCCCAGACCCCTGGGTGTGTACTGAAGTGGCTACACCCAGCTATACTGCTATTTCTAGACTGCTTGCTCAATCAGCACTACCGTGTGACTGTCTACTCAAGCTGGGAAACACTGTCCCAGCTGCAGTGTAAACATACCCAAAAATGCAGCTGGGTGAGGGAGTGGCAGGTACTGCACACCCAATACCCACTCAAGCAAGAAGAGCCATGCCACTGCTTCTCTACATGCCAGCCACATGGGAAGCACAAGAGAGGCAGGAGAAACTGCACTCTGAAGAGGAAGTGACACAAATTACTCCTCCCATGCTGTCCTCTTGCTTCTGGGAAGAGGAAGTTTTCACTGAGTCACGATTTTTTCCTGGGGTCTTGAAGCAACACACCATCCCATATTCAAGGTAGAGTTCAAAGCTCAATCTGATCTTAAATAAACAGTGTACATTTTAAGATACAAAATCCTCAGCCTTTACTTTGTTGCGTGTTAATTTAAGTCTCCCAGTCACCAGTGCAAGTTAGCAAGAGTCTACTGTGATAATTGTGTTTTTTCTTGAATGCCTTATTCATTAGAGATACAGAAAGACTATCTAATTTTTACTAAAAGTTTGGTTCTCTCCAGTAGCCAGAACTCTGTTTAACTTGAGGTGTGTGTATATCTTTTAGTGAAGACGTAATAAGTAGTGTGTCATCACAAAAGTGACCGTATTTGTCAAGAAATGCCTTTGCTAGGGAGCATGACACACTTAAGGTTGTAAATAGCTTAACCATTACTAGCTTGATTCTGAATTCCTGCCCCCCCCCCTCGCCCCATCTAAATTCCACGAAAAGCTGGTTTCTACTCAAAATTTCTTATGCATGTTGTCTAGCCAGATGATGGTTTTATGGTGATGGTGGTGCTTTTGTTTTGTTTGTTCTGAAATATTTGAAATATTCATCTGACAATGTTTACCGGTTGCAAGTATGAAAAATAATACTTTTTCCTCCTTCTGGAAAAAAGTCTACATTTTTTCCAGCGTATTCCATCTCAAATGCCTTGTTTAAAAACTCCAAATGTATTTCACTCAGTTGTCTCCAAAATCATCACTTGTGTTTTTGACTATTGGCAATTTTAGTAATAGTAGGCAATCACTGAGTTATTCACTACAAGTCTTCAGAAACCAGTAAAGCTTATGAATTAACACAGCTAACCCTTCATGCATCCAGATTAATCCAAGCTTCAAATTACATGTTCAGTCCTGATATGCAATTAATTTTTTAAAAATAAAAAATAGGTCATAGGTGCAACCTTGCCAATTATTTACGTCATATACACTCACAATCCAAAAATATTGCCAGAACAAGATAAAGTCAAAAGAAGGCTTCTTCAATATCTGTGGGTTTGCAAACATACTAGTGGTTGTGACCAGACATACTCAATAACTGTGGCTTTTCATGAAGCAGAGGAAGTATACAGAAACTGAAAACAATATGACAGCAAGAATGCATGTTATCTTTGACAACACTCAAATCATCATATTGTGTGGGTTACCCAATAACCAGGGTCTTACAACAAAGTAAAGAATCCAGCAAGCCATATCTTTTAAACAAAAAAACCACAAAACTAAACATATGATATCTCATTGGCAAGAATATTGCAGCTAAACATTAACAGAAAAAGAAAGAAAAGTTTGCCGACATTCTACTCAACTTAAAGGGCCATCCTCAAATAATTTACGTCAGTTTTTTTTAAAAACACCTAAAGGGTTTAATAAAACTTTATACAATGTTTTCACACTTTTTTTTTCATTTCAGTGGAGATATTTTTATTTTAACATTCCCCTGGAGTACTGAAAAGCCAAACACAACTGCACTGTGCTGAGAACCAGAAACAGAAACTCGAAGCCAAACAAACTAGTTTTAGGGCATGGTTTTCAAAAGCACTCAATGTTGGCCTAACTCTGCTCCATTGAAGCCAATAGTAAAATTCCCTTTTATTCATCTTAGGAGCAGAGTTAAGCCAATGCTGGGTGTGCTTTATAAAATCCCACACTCAGCGTCCAAGCTAAGTGAACTACAAGGATTAACGAAGCAATGTAAAAAATGCAAAGTTTTTTTTTCCTCCCCAATTTTAAGAGTTAAGATCTCAGGTCAAACTTCTAACGCAGCAAACCATTTTGCTTTCATTTCAGTTTTATATTATACTGGGCATGGAGGAATCTTAGTTACCACAATAATCCTCTTTTAACCCAGGAATGGAGTTAAATGAATCTTCCTTATTCTCTGTGTCTCTATGCTTTCTCTCCACCAGACCAAATATTACTTGTCAGACTGTGCCAACCTTGGCATATGTCTTATATTCACATCTCATGAGCAGTACAGGGCTATGCAGTTTCATTTGGTTATGCACTTTCATTTAATGCAAAGTAATGGTACTTCTATCTGATTGGAGGAGGAACAAATTTAATCAAGTTAATCCAGAGTTTCCACATAGTTTCAGGTAATCCAAGATCAATCCTTTCAAGGAGAATGACCCAAGATGCTGAATCAATGAAAAACTGACACGATTAATGTAGATACTGCTACAAACTGTACTACTTTCACAATTTATTTTTCTTCTTTTTTAAAAATAAAGAGGGATTGCTTCTGTTAGAACATTTTCCCTTTTTATCAGCCCTGCTTAAAAAGAGAAAAGTAAAAACAGAGAGGCGTCCTCCATTATAGGGCTAGTAGTCTCAACAAATTGGCTTCTTGCACAGTCACTTGGAATCAGCTGTGTTTTCAAATATATAAATAAATCTCCTTTCTTGCCCAACCAGCTTCATAGTTTTAAGAAATAAATGGAAAGAATCCTAATGCAGACATCATTCAGATGGGACCCAACAGTAGGTTCAGTTTCAGACCTATTGATCTTGACTAAATCCATTTAAAAGATCAATAAGTGACATTTTCAGAAGTGAGCTTCAAAGCCCCTACTCTGCAAAATATTCTGTGTTGGTGGACCCCTGCACCTTCAATTTTATTTTACTTTTTTAAATAGCATAAGATTTCAGTGGGGCTGCACACAGGCACAGGAGTCTACCCCACTGCAGAGCAGCTAACAGGATTGGAGTATTTAGGAAGCAAGGCACTGAGGTACAATAGTCTCATGGATGTCAATGGGACTACTCATGTACCTAAAATCAGACATGTGCTTAAGTACCTTCCTGAATCAGGGTCAAAGTTTGCAAATGCAATTTAAGATGTTAATGCAGATTGTCTTGTTGAACAAGTGGTTATATATATGAAAGTGCCCCTGTTAATTTAAAGAAAAAGATTCTGACTACATTATTTTTGTATGCTAGATGAAACAGAAAAATCTAGTATACTTTTCTTTAAACAAGAGGCTTCATTAAAAAAAATTCCCCATAACATTTAAAAATAAAAAAGAATGAACAGTTGTATATAGCTTCACAGCAGCCTTTGCATTCCAGAGGCACCAGCCTATAGCCCCTGCATCCCCTTAAAAGTTAAAGCACTTATAAAAGGCCAATCACCAAAATAAATTAAAAAGAAATAAGGTTTTCCCTTGGGATTATGATAAACTAGAGTTTGAATTTCTGTAGCCTTTTTCTTACTTTGTGTATCCCAAAGCACTTCACTAAGGGGTGAGTTAGACACTGGCATCGAAGCGACTGTAGACAAACAGAGCAGCCACTAGAAATTTAGTAACAGCTAACATATTAGAACCAGTTTATTGAGAAAAGAAATGAATGTTGGGCATAATTCCAGGGTTATCCCCTACTCTTTTCAAAGGGTGCCATGGGGATCATTAACTTCCATCTGGACAGTTTTCCTTTAACTGTTTTTGAACACTATTTGTGAAAACACAATAGAATTGTAGAAAATAGGAAAAGATCTATTAGATCATGTAACCCATCCTCTTGCCAGTTAAATATTTTTCCCTACAGAATACTTTCTAGTGCTTTGCCCAGTCTATTTTTAAGCATATCAAGAGGATTGGCTTCTACCTCCCATCCCTCCTTTGAAAAGCATTGCTAAGAAGTTTTTCCTGGTGTATTCAGCCTACATTTTTCCTTTAAAAAAAAAAATAATAATATTTCTAGCCCATTATAGCTAGTTCTATTCCACTGGACCACCTCAATGATTCCCTTCTCTCATTATTTACACCTTCAAATATATGAAGATTAATACTTTCCTCTGAACACCTGTGATTTCTTGGCCAAAAAACAAAGTTACTATTATAGCCACATTATATGTTCAACTTGAATAAATCAATCCCTCCATCCCCATTTCTCTCCCCACCCCACTTTTTTTTTTAAAAAACATATTGATACAGACTTTGTTTACCCATTCTCAATCTTCTAATACCTCTCCAGTTCTCCATAATATGTAAAACCAGAAAACAAAAGTCGAGTAAATTTGTTATCCAAATTCTTTTGCAGCATATTGTTCAAACCTGTTGATATTTATACTGAAAGTTTATAAATTTTCATGTGTTCAATAACTTGCATTTTATAAATAGCTAGATTTTCCAAGATTTTCAATACTTTCTGGTTGTCCAGATTGCACCTCCTTACTTCTTACTTCTTGTTAAAGACTTTAGAAATAAATAGTCAGTAATTCAGAAACTTTTAAAATAATTTATAACCTTCAATTTTAGTGGCCCAACTTTCATTCTAATATTTCTTCCTCCTTCATGCCTGCCTGCTCCACTCCCAATTCACCTGTAAATCCCCTTTATATTACCACTTACCTCTTTGATTATCAATAGCTCATTTGGCTTTCAGAATAATATCACAACATTTTGCATACTATCTTTAATATAAACAGTCACATAAAATGATTTATACTGTAGTCTGAATGACAAAAAGCAGCAGTGCAAAAAACATTGTACGTAGACTATATTAAAGAATTCAGCTATAACACAAACAGGAAGAGAGAAAAACAAGCAGTAAAGTCAAGGAAGAAAACAGTGGACAAGACATGAAATGGAAAGGGGAGAGCAGAGGAAGGAGACAGAGAAATGAGAAAGCTCTTCCCGATGTCAGGAGCAGTACAGATTATACTGTTGTCAGCTGTACAAGGGGCAAGGTTTGTGAAGAGGGCTGGAGCATGTCCATGAGAGTTATAAAACAAGGCATAAACCCAAAAATATCAGTAGTGCAAGAAGTGGAAGTGGGCAGAGGAGCATCTTCTTCCACTTATGATAGGCTTGCCAGTGAGTAAAAGGGTTATATATCATGACTGGAAAAAAAATAGTTTGGAAGATGTTCCTTCTTCTGGGTATTGTTCCAAAGATCCTAATAATTAGTTTCTACTCCAAACAGAAACACACACACACACACACACACACACACACACACACACCCTCTGAGGAGACAACTGAAGTGCCTCCCCTCTCCATATGCTAGAACAAAGAGAACTGTCTCTCTCACAGCAGAGATGACAAATCCAAAAATTATGGAGTTTAAAGGACCATATGTACACAGTGGCATCAGAAATAGGGCATAGGCACTCAAAAATAATTAGTTTTTAGAAAACAAAAATCCTCACATCTCTGGAAGTTTGTCTAACGAAACAAAAGATTGAACCAGGAGTGTTGTCAAAAACATATTGCTGAACCTTTCACATTGCATGCACACAGCTTTCTTTTAACTTGCGCATAATTTTGTTCTGCTTTGAGTCCTCTTAAGGTATACTCTGCTGGCCAGTTTGCTTGTATTAAGCATATCCCTAAGCCATTTATGAAGACATCAGCTTGCACAACTACTGAACTGGTCAGCTATACTGAGGCAGAGCTGCTTCGGGTAGTGCTAACTTCACTGCAACAAAGGCTCTTTGCTCTGGCATCCACTGATACAGCACATAATTTTAGCAGTTATTGCAATGGTGCAGTCAGCTTCGCTTCGCTTGGGAAAAATACATACTGGATCTTTACTACAGCTGACATTATGGCTAGTATGTTTCCATCACCTGATATAGGATTTGACCATGCCGATCTGCTGCCTTGGATACTATGATCATGCCATCCACTATAAATATTAACTTATTCTATTTGGCAAAAGCATTATGAAGTCAAAAAGTTCAGATTTCAGGTGCTGCAGTAAGAGCACCTTAAATTGTTTAATGGTTAGTAGAAGCTGGTGGAAGGCAAAGAAAAGGGAAATCCACTACATCAGTTTTGGGATGGTTGTGGAAAAAGGAACTCTGCCCTTGTGTGACCATTTTCAGCCTGGAGATGCACAATGAGCTGTTCCAATATATGGGTGGTTTGCCCCCTTCTTAATCACCAAGTTAGCATGAGAATTGTTCTATACTTCACAGCTCTTTTTAGTCAGCATCAGACCACCATCTTCCACAGATTCTCACAAGAGACATAAAAATGTCATGGCTGCAGTATGTGGTGAAGGAAAACCCATTAAAATCTCAGTCAGATTGACAATATTTCAGACATTCCTGGAGACAGTCTTGCCTACAGCTCTGGGAAGTTAAAAACCAAACAAGCTCACGGATTTTGTTTTTATATACCACCTTTAAGATACTGCAATACCAAGTATTTTGAGTAGAAGGGCTGATGGATATCTTATCCTGGATTTTTTCACTAGTCTTTAAAATAATTATATTCTTGTATGTCAAAAGTTAAATATAAAAGTTCACAACACTGATAATGAAACATACATTGCTTTTAAAATTATAAAAAATGTTACATGAACATATCAGCTGTAGTTTTAGACTCACAGCATAAAATATATAATATGCAAACATACTAAATTCAATATATTACAGAAGTATTACTGTGAGCTGCAAGCCTAAAATGTTCTATGAACAGTAAAATCAGAATCCTGTAACTTCATAAAACAAACTATTTTGGTTTTGTTCTGTTGTTTCTGATATACATTGAATACTTTCCTTTATACATGATGCAATGGGAGAAGAGTTTATCTGTGGCTTACTGTAGTACAATATCTACTTAGAGTTAAATCAGTATTACACCCCAAGGCTATATCTTGCCTCCACTGAAGTCAATGGGGTCAGGATTTTATCCCTGTTAAGGAATAGATTTTGACACCCTGACTCATGATGAGATATCCTACCCTGTGCAAAGCCCCACTGATTTCAAAGGAAGTTAATTTTAATATGCTACATAAATAAGCTTCTTTGTGTGATAATTTGTATTTATAGGAGGCTATTGTAAAGTTGCCAAGCCAAAAATCTTTGCTGAGCCAAAACTGAGCCCAACCAAAAAAAGGATCAATTTATTATTAGTCTAATTGTAATAGACATTTATTGGTTTTCATTGTATCCTCATTAGGCATGGAAAATTTATATTCATGAACTCATCTCCTGTTTTTATTCACATCAATATAGTGCTGGCAATGATGGTACAAACTTTCTCACATAGACCTGCCAACGATCGTAATCCCCAATGTAAAGTGATTGCCACCTCTAGACAGTATTAATAGTTAAATCTGAATGCAACAGTGGGAATGAAGTATTTTCCAAAGTTAGTTAATACAACACTGTAGTGGGTTTGTGTATTAATTTCCAATTAGAAAGTCCTGAATCTAGGCTACAAGTGTGTATAACAGTGATACTTAGACTGAGGCTCTCAAGCTGCAATTTGCTCTTTAATGTATCTCCTGTGGCTCTTTGCAGCACATGATGATATTAAAACACTGTGATTTAATTATTAACCACTCTAAGTTATTAACCAATAAGGATGCTTTTACTATGTCATTAACCCAGGGATCTCAAACTGGAATCACCACGAGGGCCACATGAGGACTAGTACATTGGCCTGAGAGCTGCATCACTGCCACCTTTGCATATAAAGGTACAAAAGCCCCCCCGCCTTCCATGAGGCCCCACCCCTACCCCGCCTCTTCCTACCCCTTCCCTGCCCTCATTCCAACCCCTTCCCCAAAGTCCCCACCCCAACTCTGCCCCCTCCCTGCCCCTATTCCAACCCCTTCCCCAAATCCCCGCCCCGGCCCCGCCTCTTCTCCGCCTCCTCCTCTGAGCGCATGGCTCCCCGCTCCTCCTCCCCTGAGCGCATGGCTCCCCGCTCCTCCCCCTCCCTCTTGGAAAGCGCTAAACACTGCCAAACGGTGCCTGGAGGTAGGCAGAGGAGTGGGGACGCGGCACGCTGGGGGGAGGGGGAGCGAAGCAGCCCACAGGAAATAACTCCAGGGGGGTGGGGGGAGTCGCAGGGAGCTTGGTGGGCCACAGGACATAACCCCGCGGGCCACATGTTTGAGACCCCTGCATTATCCACTTGTAGTTGAAAATAAAATAATATTTGGTCAGTCATTCTGCTGTGAGCATAGTACATATAAATTCATTTTCATTTTCTCTCTCTCTAATTAATTATACACACACACACACACACACACACACACACACACACACACACACTGTCTCTCTCTCTCTCTGACTGCCCAATTATTATTATATCAACTACAATATATAGTACTATAGTAAATGAAACAATGAATTCACAGCACTGTGGCTCTTTTGTGTAATGTTGATTGCCAATGTGGCTCCTGAACCAATGAGATCTGCGTATAACTGGTGTACAACATGACAGTTTCACACCAACCAAGAAAGGGTGTCACTACTCCAGGGAATTCTAGGTCTGTCCTGAAATAAGCCTTATAAGAGAGTAAAAAATGCAAATAAACTGTCAAATTAATGTTGAATACATATGACCTCCAGTTTGCATTTCATTTGGAACCACCAACCTCAAATACTGGAGGCCAGCACTTTCTCCATGAACTCTACAGCCCAAATGATTTCCAAAAGATTATTTGGAATGTAAACATATGCTTTCACAAAACAGACAAATATTAACTTCCATTAGAAACAGCATTACTCTGGGCAGAAGTGGAACCATCTGTCAACAACGCCCTGTAAATGTACAGGTACACGGATGATTGTTCGTGTCTCTTGCCTGCCATCCCCAACCCCCACACCACTGCATTTCAAAACAACACAAGGCCTGTAGCTTTCTAGGGGAATTACTGTACTTCTGTTGGTCATTAGACCAACATTAAATAATGCAATCAAGATATGCAGTAATTCCTCCAAAGGATCCTTTTATGACTTACTGCTTAATGTTATGTTTTATTACTGAATGCTTTATCTTTTTAATTCTTCTAATGCGGCACTTAACACAGAACATACCCTGCAATTGTCCATTTTCATTTGGTTTAGTGTACAGTTAATGTTACCTTTATCTACTAGAAAGCTAAATATTGATTTCCCTTCCCCTCAAAATGCTAAGTTGCTCATGATATTTTGTATTTTATTGGCATTACAAACTAAGTGAAAGAATTTTTATTCAGATAAGGCAACTATGTCGGTTATTGCTTTAACCAAACCTCCATTTTATATTCCCAAGCAACAAAAAAAGCAGCCAATAGAATAGTTTGAATGGAATGTTTTAAAATAAATTACCTCCGTGAGTTCTGGGTAGCAAGAGAACAGGGAACACTTTCAGGAGATAACCAATCAGAGCAGGCAAACAATTTGTGAAATTATACCTGAAGTGGTGTAACAAAGGGAACCACATAAAAGGTCTGAATGCTGCCAAACAGATAAATATGACATACTATGTTTCAGTGGTTCTCAAGCTGCTTGCGGCCCAGTCAGCACACAGCTGTAGCCCATGCGACATCCTCAGGGCCAGACAGGTAGTATATATATATATATATATAGTGTGGATACGACCCACATTACCTAGAGAGCTGCATATACGGCCCATAATGGTAAATAGGTTGAGAACCACTGCTATGTTTAGTAAAAGATGATGCAAAAACAGAAAGGAAAAAAAAAATGTGGTAGAGGGGGATATCTATTCCCAGGCTAACAATTTATCTAATTTTACAAATCGGAAACAGATATTTTGGCTGTGGAGTAAGAACCCTTCCTTCCACATCCTGTCAGCTGATATCTTCTGAGTTTTTCTACTCTCTGTTCACAGAAACAGAGAAAAACGTCCCCCACACTCCAATCGCGTGGCCAAATTCAGCCTCAGTTAGATCTTGAAGGGAATGAAGCTGCACAGAGTAGAAGCAGAATTTGCCCTTGCAGACTCTCTATCATCATGATGATACACAATCTAGAAGAACCCAGTTTGAACTTCAGCTCCTAGAGTCAGTTTGCAGGACTGCCAGCTTGGAGAGGTGGGGGGGAAGAAGGAACATCTTTTTACTTGTAAACTGAGAAAGTTTTATCTGAAGTCAGTAAAAGATAATAAATATGAAACTACACAATGCCATTTACACAGTTATTTTTAGAGTAGAACTGTAATTAAACTCTGGATGGCCAAGAATGATTGTCCCAAATAGTTCAATAAAACTGTCTGGTATTTTTTGTTTTAAATTTCAAGACCGCCGTTGCAGGTTGTAAAAAATTTAGACAAGAATTAGGCTTTAATAATGATCCATTAGTGTGATTTTTTTTAACATCTAATTTTACCCAAGAAAATGGGAAAGACTTGCATATTTTAAAAAGTGTCTCCTGACGCATGCAATACTAAGGTCTAGAGCATCAGTCTCCAACTTCAAGAGTATACAAATATTACATATACACATTCCAATCATTTCCAAACCAGAGACAAGAGAAAGTTTGCTACATCTCACCATTAGCCATTATGGGATACATTTAGTATGTTCTACATAAACACTGAAAACATTTGAAAAATCATTTAAAAAAAATTGTCCTGCCTTTTTATTTTTAAATCATTTAACTGACGCCCTAAACTTTAAGCTAACATTTCTCAAACAGGAAGTTGGGTTTCTTTTGTTTTGTTGTTGTTGTTGTTGTTTCTTTTTTAAGGAGGGGTGTGTGCAAACAATTTGCTTACTAATAGTGCTGTCCTAGGAAACTTGGGGCAAAAGAAAGGACCATAGTGCTGAGAGAAGGCTCCGTGAGTTCAGATCCAGCCTACAACCACTGCAGCAAAGTGTGCAGCTAAGGCTTTAGGTAAAGTCACAGGCAGCTTCTTGAAGGCCATCAGCCTTCCCTTCCTACTCCTGCAGGAGACTCTAACGCTGCTGGCTATGGAAACATTTGAAATGTACCAGGCTGCAAGATCAGGCAGAAGCCTACAAGCCCAAGCTACCTCTCTCTGCTGCAGCAGCACTCCTCTCAGCCAAGAGAGCACAACAAGTAACATGACCCAGCCTTTGGAGAGGGCCAAACACCACACTCTGAAGCAACTGTGTGTGCCAGTACATGTGTTAAGGGAGGCAGGCAGCCCAAGAGCAATAAAAAAAATTAACGAAACCAAGAAAAATATATCTATGCAACTGGACAAACAAAGGATAGGAGGGAAAATGAAAACATTAACAAAAAGGGGTAGCAACTGTGCCAGTTTATGGCACAAAGAGTTGCTCATAGCAATAACAAGAAAGAAAAAAAAAAGGGAAAGGGCAAGAAATGTCTTGTTCAACATACAGGATTATATATTTAGCAAAGAGACTTACCACCAGAAACAGGGGCATCCATGAAAACAGCTCCCATTTTTTCAACTGCTTTAGCTATTTCTTTTGAAACGGCAGGGTCAATAGTACTGGAGTCTATTAACAATGAACCTTTCTTCACTTTCCTAAAAAAACAATATCAATAAATAAAATATTTGTAGCTAAGTAGAAACTGCACATGACGACATCTCTGACTGCTGTCACTGGCTAGTAAAGCCAATGTACTCCATGCAAGAAAGTGGCCACAGATCCTTTTCAGATCACAATCTTAAAATCCTAGTGAGTTAGGGTTACCATACGTCTGGATTTTCCCAGACATGTCCGGCTTTTTGGTCCTCAAATCCCCGTCCGGGAGGAAATTCCAAAAAGACGGATATGTGCGGGAAAATAGGGAGGGGTCGTGGGGCTTGGGTCTGGGCTGGAGCCGCTGGGGCTGGCCGTGCTCGGCCACCAGCCGGCGCCGCTCAGCCAGGGCCGGGGCCGCGCCGCAGCCGCTCAACTGGAACCGGGGCCCAAGCCGCTGGGACCGGGGCTGGGGGTGCTCGGCCGCCGGCCGGCGCCGCTTGCCCAGGGCCGGGGCGGAGCCGCTCGTCCAGAACCAGGGCCAGAGCCGAGTCGGGCCGGAGCCGCTGGGACCAGGGTTGGGGGTGCTCGGCCGGCGCTGCTCGGCCAGGGCCCCGGGACCCGAGCTGAGCTGGAGTCGCTAGGGCCGGAGCCGCTCAGCCAGGGCCGGCACACTCGGCCGGAACTGGGGCCGGCCTCTTGGCCGGAGCGAGCCGCTCGGCCGGGGGGGGGGGAGGGAGCCGGACTGGGCCGCGCCTCCTCGTGCCCCCCTCACCGCCGCAGTCCCAGCCCCAGCTTACCTGCTGCCTGCCTGCCTCAGGCTTCCCGCGAACATTTGATTCGCGGGAAGCAGGGGAGGGGGAGGAGCAGGGGGCAGAGCGTTCAGGGGAGGGGGCGGAGTTGGGGCGAGGCCGGGGAAGGGGCAGAGTTGGGGCGGGGCTGGGGCCCCGTGGAGTGTCCTCCTTTTAGAATATAAAAATATGGTAACTCTGTAGTGAGTGAGACCTGCTAAGGTACCAACATATATACCTGTTCCTCTTGAACTTCATTATACAGGGTTATGGGTTTATTTGGGGTTTTTTGTTTGTTTGTATGTTTGGTTTGGTTGATAATCCAAAACCAGTCACTTAAAATGGACTAACAGATATACAAAACCCTTATGAACCTGAACAGAAAAAGGATGTTCTGCCTAAACCCTGCTATAACATAAAGGATCAAGACGACTTGCATTGTTTAGGTACAAATTCTATCAAACAAGATTATATATAGTTCTATATGTGGCAGACTTAAAAATGTTTATGCAATGAATGGTAGAGTACTGTATACAGGTATATAGATGCAATTCCCTTCAAACTTTTAAAGTTACATACACAATGGATCTTTTTTCCATAAGCAATTTCTTTCATATAAAAGTATCTGATGAGAATTACCTATTTCTTTCAATGTAGCAACCTCCTTTTATTTACCACCCGAACTTGCTCTAAATAAAAACTATAATTACAAGTTGTAAATCCAGCAGATTGAAATAGGTAAAAGAAATGTGAAGCAACATGGAAAAAAGTTGTGGGGTTGTTAGGTTTTTTCCTACTGGGGTCTGGTAAATGTATGTAGCATGGAAAAGTTCATTTTTCATATTGCACCTTTGAAATGTACACAAAGTAAAATGCAGATATCACACACAAAATATACCTTTAAATGGCAGCTGTCCATATTTGGGTCAAAAATCAAATTCAGCCTGCTTCTTTGCCTTCTTCCTCCCCACCCCACACGCAATTCTTGCTCAAACAACCCATAACACTCAGCTCACACAGCACATATTTCCAATTAAAAAAAGGTAATTTAAAGCTATATATTAGGCAATAAAAACCCATTCTATGATGATATGTTGTAACCAATTTCTATTTAGAGTACAGTACAAATACATTTAATTTTATTTCTGTATCAATGTGTTACTTCTGTATCAATGCAACATTGTTGCAAGTACACCAACACATCTTGTTTAACATAAATGGTTAAATTTTGCTCTTGGATATACAGATACAAACATTTTTTGACTTCTAGCCCATACTACAACTCCAGACTCAAACATTACCCAACATATGAAGTTCTTGTCCTATTTAACAGAAGAAACAGACTGGAGAGATTACTTTGGATACAGCCTAACAAAAGCCAATTATGAAGATACTATTGGGTTACCTTCCTCCAGGTTCAGAACAAGCCCTCAAATAGGGGACTGATGGAAGTCTGTGCCACCACGCAGAATATAGACCAGAGGTTTTCAAACTGTGGGGCACACTTCTGGGGGTGGGGGGACATGGAGGAGTATTTGTGGGGCACTAGTAGGCCACCCCCACCCCCCACACCCCAGGCTGACAGCAGGAGCCCTGGCCAGCAGTCCCCGGAGAAAACACAACTAAAAATTGTAACTCAACGGGGAGGGCTCAGCTCACAAAGTTTGAAAACCACTGATGTAGACCCACACCTCTTCTGGCAAATGGAAACTTCTGGAGTATGACTAGGATCATTCTTAAGCTCTTGGGATCAATGCTTTCTTGGCAAGAGTGAAGAATCCTTAAAAATGGTCAAAGTCCAACCTATTATCAAAAAATGATACAAAAAAAATCAACACAATCTGGCAGTTACTGCGAGTCTCTAGCTTTCCTTTATTGAGTAAGGGAATTGAGAAGGCAGCAGGAGGGAAATTCCAGCAGTTTTTAACTGCTTTCAGGATTTTGGGTTCCCTACAGCTTGAACTCACTATCAGAGTACTCTTTGACCTACTGGCTGCCTTTGACACATGATTAAGTGCTTCCACCCACGGAAGGCAGCCACTGTGGAGAGAGCCATGCCCTAAACTCATCAGGTTTCACCTGAACAGGTCCCAAAGCATGGGGCAACTACGCTTCTCCAAAGGTTCTAATCTACAGATTCCTTCAGGGCCCTATTCTGTCCTTCCATCTTGCCAGTGATTACGGCAATAGAATGCAGGGAGAAAAGTGTCCCACGCCTCTGCTGAACGCAGAGGGGAGCTCCCCCTCCTCCCTCTGGTTTGGGTAAGGAGTGCTCCCCCACAGTTTCTCCTCCTCCTCACCTAGTGCGGTAAGATTTCTGTCCAATCTGCCCTAACCACACACCTAATCAATATCTATTAAGAGTCTCTAAGGCTATGTCTACACTTCCACTTGTCCCCAGGTACTTGTCTATCTACTACTAGCACATGCACCCTGTACCCGCACTGAGTGTCCACACATGCTGTGCTTGGCCAGGGTATAATACACTGACAGGCATATACCCACATCCACGATGTCCCTTTTTGGTAAACAATGTTAGTGCTACCACTTCAGGATCTGTAACCCAGAGTCTTGTGCATCACAGGAGATACTCTGGGAACTGCTGGTACGGTATGGCACCTTCACACGTCTGGCAATGGCAGTTCCCTCTCACCTCTGCCAAACTGCATGGAAGGCATGGAGCAAGTGTATGATGATGTGGTTCTGCTCCTGCTGGCAGGACTAATGTTCGTGCCAGGGCCGGCTCCAGGCACCAGCGTAGCAAGCAGGTGCCTGGGGCGGCCAATGAAGACAAGGGCAGCACGTTCGGACATTCGGTGACAATTCGGCGGCGGGGCCATCACTCCCTCTCGGAGAGAAGGACCTGCCGCCGAACTGCCACCATAGAATGAAGTGGTGGTAGAGCTGCCGCCCATCGCAATCGCAGCTTTTTTTTTTTTTTTTTTTGCGCTGTTTGGGGCAGCAAAAATGCTAGAGCCGGCCCTGGTTCGTGTGGTGCAGTACTAGTTATTGGATGGAATGGACCCAAAACTATTTGAAACACCAAAGATGGCTGACCAAGAAACTGCATGCTTTATGCACTTAATCATTCTTAAATAACTGATTATGTTATGTAAGGTTTTGGGGGGAGGGCTTCCCACATTCCTTCTTCACAATGTTTTCTGAAACCGGTGCTCCCAACACTTCGCTGTTACGAATGAGTACACCCCGGGTGCAAGTGGTGATTGTTTGGGGGGTGAGGCAGGATGAGTCATAAAAGCACAGCTCAGCGTCAGATATCTTCAATGTTAATTTAGTTTGGTTTCCTCTGTCTGTATTGTCGCTCAAGTTATCAACAAAAGCGTAAAGACATTTCAGTTAACTTCTCTTCTGTTTTCCATTCCGGTGCTTTGGACAGCAACAGTTATTTCACAGCTTAGTTCACTGTCATGAACCCTGCTTTTCTTTTTTTTTTTTTTTTTTTTTTAAATGGCTAGGGGCAAGAGAGATGGAGAATGAATTGCATTTCTGTGGCACCAGAGTTACAGAACTCTCAGTTGTGCTGCGAGTCCCGCTGATCCATCCCAAACGTGTGGGAAATATCCCATACTCGGAAAGCACACACAAGTGAAGTGAACAGAAACTTTTATTTAAAGAGATACATGGAACACAGAACTACAATATTAACAGGCACTACAAATGAACAACAACAAAAAGATCAAATTCCCAAGCATTACTGTCTGTGGACCCATCTCCTTGTCCTTCCACTCCCCCTCTTTCTGAGGGGGAAACAGATGCAGAATATTGTGCAAGGGGGCAAACAACGATGACTCCTGGGTGGAGTTTGGGGGCTGAACACTGGCTGGGATACAGCCACCGGCTCAGGCTCATCGTTCCACTCCTGCATGTTCTGGGGAATTCCCCTGCAAGGGGCTTCAGGTGCCGGTGGAGGGTGTTGTGACAGGTGTCCAGCATGCTCCTCCCCACCACGAGAGGACAGTGGGTTGGATCCACCACATCAGCAGCAGCCTGCTTGGCAGCTGGAGAAGCAGTGGGAGGAGGTGGCAGTGCCTGTTCCTGGGGAGAAGCAGTGATCACAGAGGCGGACAGGCCCCGAAAGTGTTCTGTCACCAGTTCTAGCGGCTGCGTGAGTTCACAATCCTGTTCTCTCTGGGCATACTCCTGTTAACTGTGGTGCGACTCCAGATCCAGAAACCAGTTCATCAGTGCCTCATCCTGCCTAAGGGCCCAACTATCCCTCACCCTAAGGAACTCAAACTGCTCCTGCTCCTTCTGTCAATGCCAATGAGCAGGTCCTCCATGGCCCTTCTTCGTCTGCTATCTCTGGGACACTGCTCCTGCCCTAACCCAGTGGAGTGGGCACTGGAATGGCCAGAAGTACCTTTGGCTAGTCAAAAGACTCTGGGTCTTCCTACCAGACGTAGAGCTAACTATGGTCACCTATGATAACTATGGTCACCTATGGTCACGTGATTCTGGGATGTATTAACAGGTGTGTTGTGAGCAAGACACGAGAAGTCATTCTTCTGCTCTACTCTGCGCTGGTTAGGCCTCAGCTGGAGTATTGTGTCCAGTTCTGGGCACCGCATTTCAAGAAAGATGTGGAGAAATTGGAGAGGGTCCAGAGAAGAGCAACAAGAATGATTAAAGGTCTTGAGAACATGACCTATGAAGGAAGGCTGAAATAATTGGGTTTGTTTAGTTTGGAAAAGAGAAGACAGAGGGGACATGATAGCAATTTTCAGGTATCTAAAAGGGTGTCATAAGGAGGAGGGAGAAAACTTGTTCACCTTAGCCTCTAAGGATAGAACAAGAAGCAATGGGCTTAAACTGCAGCAAGGGAGGTCTAGGTTGGACATTAGGAAAAAGTTCCAAACTGTCAGGGTGGTTAAACACTGGAATAAATTGCCTAGGGAGGTTGTGGAATCTCCATCTCTGGAGATATTTAAGAGCAGGTTAGATAAATGTCTATCAGGGATGGTCTAGACAGTATTTGGTCCTGCCATGCGAGCAGGGGACTGGACTCGATGACCTCTCGAGGTCCCTTCCAGTCCTAGAATCTATGAATCTATAAGCAAATCACCACCAAATGAGACAGTTTCAATTAATTCTACCTGGGGAAGACCCTAAAGGCCACCCAATAACTTCAGAGGGTTAAGCATGTAGCAGCTAAACTCCTGATTAAAACAGATCATACCAGTGCTCCAAACCCTACCAGCTATAACTACAATGTCCAATCCATTTCAAGGTCCTGATCCATCTCCTTAAAGCTCTAAATGGATTAGGAAGCATCATCTCAATGACTGGCTAGAGCTTTGTGTACCAACAAGTTGGAGCATCCCTATTGAGCATACCTGAATGGTGAACACCTGATTTGCCCACACCTGAATTAGGGGTAGAGTTTCCTAATGGAGTGCCATCTGGTTATGAATTGGAGTTTAGATGAACCAGAAGGACAGATGGAGCTGTGCTGATTTACAACAGCTGAGAATCGGTCTCCAAATCTTAACATCTTCAAGGCACAGTTTAAATGATATGCATATTTTCAAAAGGTATTCCCCAACCACCCAAGAAGAGGAGCAGAGTAAATCCTTTTACACTTTACCTAGTGTACTTATTAAAACCATGAGGTACCATTTGTCATGTTAATGGACATTCTAAAATGTGAATAAAAGGTGATTTTATAAAAGCCCTTCAGTATATCCAAAAGCAGAATTCAGTCTTGAGTTAGAAAAGATCAATATTAGACAGGTCAATGATTCTCGCTTTTCAATAATCTAGCAATTCTTTTTCCACCCACAAGTCCGAGAGTTTCTTTATCAAATAGTCTTTCAAATAAGGCAAGAGTCAATTGCAAGGATTTGTAAACTTGTTAAAACTCATTAAAATTTAAAATAAATTAATAAAGTCTGTCCAGATACTCTATGGTAATGTTCTGCACTACTGTGAGCCAACATGGCATCATTTCAGATCTAACCCAGACATGGGATTCACTGACTCCAAAGAATTAAAAAAAAAAAAAATAAATAAAAAAATGATATGCTTGAGCAAGTGATTCATTGCCAATGAATATGGAAACACTGGAGAATAACTATAAAACAGCTATGTATCATATTAATAGGAATATGCACTTATTTTTAGAAAAACATGAAGTTTAAATTGTGTCCCTCCTTTAAACGTCACAGATAAATCTTGTGCTAATAAAAGATAAAGTTATTTTAGTCAATGACATTTAACCAATATTTACTATTGAAAGAATCCTACAGTTAGCAAATCAATCAAACAACAACCAAGCAGATAAAAACCAATCAGTTAAATGCATGTCTGGCATAACATTTAGTTAAAACAATAGAAAAAAATCACTTGATAAAATCAATATTGGCTTGATCATAAATGGAAATTAACTAGCATAGAGCAAATTCTTACTTTAGAATTCCATTTGCTCCTGTGTAAACTTCTACAGCATTGGGGCTGGAGGGTAGCATAGTAATAATCCTGTCTGCTCTTTCTGCTACATCTGCTGGGGAATCCATTACCTTTAAAAAATAATAAATAATAATAATAATAATAATAATGTAACTGCTGTTGAAAGACAGAAAGAAAATATCTTCTTTAATGACTTGTAAAGCACCACACTTAACAGCTAGACAAAAATGAAAACACAGGAAACAGACCACACCATTAGACAAGCTCTAGTGATGGAGGGAGAAAAATTTGATGAGGATCCTGTCACAGAGATTCCTCCAAATTCTCCATCCAGGGGTGTGATCATCATGCTATCCATGGATCCTCCAAGATTGAGGGCTAACTAACGATCTACTGCAAGCACAAGGCCATCTATGCAAAATGCATCTCCACACTGTCTCTGGGGTGGTCCCATAATACTAGAGAATTAGTCCCACATGGATGACTGCCCCTAGGTCCCTTCTATAGATACTGGGAGGGACAGGAAAAGACCCCCCTTTCCACAGATGTATTTAATTTTAGAGCAACATACTGCGGTTAGCTTTAACTAAAGCTTTAACTAAAGCTAACCAATGCTGCCAGCAGGAACATATTGGCAGCATCATGCATGTTCTGGCTGACTGCCAGGGAGGCTTCCAAAGGCCAAGGCCCTCTGCAAAAAGAGCAATTGGTCCTGGAAAAGTTCTGACAGCAAAGCCATCCCAGCCAATCTTAAATTACTGCAATAGCACAACTGATACAGAAAATGAAAAGAGTGAAATCTTCAGACTTTTTGTTTCCACCTTGTCATAATCATACTCTCGCCTACAAATGAAGTCAGTTTAGGAACAGGTAAATGCAGCCAACAACAATATATATTATTAGAAATTAGAAACAGAGACCTATTAGAATGACTAGACGAGCCTGGGCAAGACTGTCGCAGGCAGTATAATTCCTGGAGTGCCACAGAATTTAAGGCCAGAAGGGACCATCAGATCATGTAGTCTGACCTCCTCTATATCACAGGCCACTAAATTTCACCCCAATAGCTCTATATGGACCCCAATGACTTTAGCCCTCAAGAGATGAAGGCCTGGTCTATATCAGGATATTAGGTCATATAAACTATGCCACTGAGACCTAACCCACCGTGTCAAGCTAGCTACTGCCTCTTGGGGAGGTGGATTACCTACACCAACAGAAGAACCCCCCTCACTGGCGTATGCAGCATTTTCACTGAAGTGCTACAGCAGTGCTTCTGCAGCATTTTAAGTGTAGACTAGCCCTAAGCTGTTGTGTGCCACAGGCAGTGGATAGGAGAGACCAAGGTGCTACCAATATCCGAGGCCCCTGAAATGACAAGGAATTGATTGGTGAGATATGCCCAGATGACTAAGCAAACCATAACGCATGCTGCAGAGAAAAGTAAAGTATTCCCAAGGACAAGCAACACTAAATACCTTCTGCCTATTAAGGACAGCAAGCAAAATAAGATAACTTGACAAGATGAGAGATTAGGAAAATAAAATTTTACTTTATAGAAAAATTAGAGTGCAAGAATAAGTTTAATTAAAATCAATTTTACGGCACTGATATGCTTGATTGATATTATTATTATGACCAATTACAATGCAAAATAAGTTAACACAAGTACAGCTGCATTCATATAGTCTAACCTCAAAATACAATTTATTATATGAAAAGTTTCTTACTTAAGAGTTGTGTTTTAAGAAAAGCAACATGAGAAAAATAACTGACGTGTCACACTTAAAAACACAAGACCAGACAACAATAAAAGTCAAAACCACATAAGAGACGGAGAAAAAGACACAAACTTCATTGCTACAATTTTTGAGTCGTATTCATTTGAAACATTGCAGAAAATGTATAAAAAAAAGATATTCACAATTCAATATTGAATTCAATTGACAACTGCTAATAAAATTATTTTAAATGTATAGCGAGAAAAGACATTTTAAAATAAGTCCTAAGAGACTTGTGCTTATTTTCAATACATTAACACTCTTTTTCATAGTAGGAAGCTTCTTACATCACAAAGACAAACTGGATGGAAATTAATCTTTGGAGAAGTGTTGCAAAATTAAAATCAGCCAAAGCCACCAAACCTAAAAATGAGTAAGTTTTAGTGACCAAGGGCAACAGTTTATTTGCTGATCACAACAATCTCACATTTTACTTGGCATAGTTACAGCAACAATGAACAGAAAGGAGTTGTTAAAAAGAAAAAAGGTATTCATTCCTTCTTTGAGCCCCGTCTTAAAAAAAAAAAAAACAGTCAAAATGATGGGTGTCTGACAACTGTTTTTGTTTTTAAGTAGAAAGTTAACAGCTCAAATGTCCCTCTCCAGAAACTTCCATACAGGTTTCAACATGTCCACCCTGCTAATTATCGAGCTGTTACAAAAGATATCAATCTGACCATCAACAGCATGCTTTCTCAGAGACATGGCATCTTCAGGAGACAAAATACACACACACTGCGGGTGAAATCCTGGCCCCATTGAAGTCAATGGCAGAACTCCCATTGATTTCAGTGGCGGGTGGAATTTCATTCATAAGGTTTTTCCAGGCTTTCCAATAATATTTCTGTGTACCTTCAAATTTCTTTAAAAACTGAAGTTGTGATTTTGAAAGAGATACAACGTGTGACAGACCCAGACCAGTGGGGTACAGGAGTCTGGTAGAGGGCAAATATACTGGTCACTGGATGAGTAGTTTTCTGTTCCCTGAGTGACCAGAGCAGGGGTTGCACTAGAGTAATCAGGAACCTGCTAGAACCAGTTAAGGCAGGCAGGCTAATTAGGACACCTGGAGCCAATTAAGAAGCTTCTAGAATCAATTAAGGCAGGCTAATCAGGGCACCTGGGTTTTAAAAAAAGGAGCTCACTTCAGTTTGTGGTGGGAGTGTGAGGCGCTGGGAGCAAGAGGTGCAAGGAGCTGAGAGTGAGAGGGTGAGGGTGAGCTGCTGGAGGACTGAGGAGCACAAGCGTTATCAGACACCAGGAGGAAGGTCCTGTGGTGAGAATAAGGAAGGTGTTAGGAGGAGGCCATGGGGAAGTAGCCCAGGGAGTTGTAGCTGTCATGGAGCTGTTACAGGAGGCACTATAGACAGCTGCAGTTCACAGGGCCCTGGGCTGGAACCCGGAGTAGATGGCGGGCCCGGGTTCCCCCCAAACCTCCCAATTGACCTGGACTGTGGGTTCTCCCGGAGGGGAAGGTCTCTGGGCTGTTCCCCAACCCACATGGTGAATCTCTGAGGCAAGAAAATCCGCCAATAAGCGCAGGACCCACCAAGACAGAGGAGGAACTTTGTCACAAACGGTAAAGATAAAATACTTCGTCTCTTTTTCTTCACATCCAATCATCTTCATTTTTGAGTCAGTGAATGTAATAACAAAGATTGTGAAACACAATTTTTAATCTTTCAGCTGGTCCTAGACCATTAGGGTTCCAATCCTGCTTACCTTACTCACACAGGTAGTTCTTTTGATTGCAGTAGGATCACTTGCAGGAATAAGGTGAAGGAAGATCTTTTATAATTTTTTCCATCTATTCAAGAGCCTAAATATCACACATTCATGCTAAAGAATATCCTTGATAGTATGATTGTCTATTTCCATATAAACTCTGAATCACAAAGCATAAATAAAATATTCTGCTTTTTAGACTTTAAAAAAAAAAAAGATATAATTAAGGCTTTCTACATCACAAGGCACTGTTAATGTTAGGGGGGGGAAGTTTGGTTAAAAATGAAAATATGGGTCCATGTTTATTTGACCCTAAACCAGTCCAACCATCCCTACACAATGGATATCTATGAGTTTACACAATAAGTAAACACATCAAAGGACATATAAATATAACTCTCTCATATACACAATGTATTTATGAAGCTCAAAAGGGCCCATCGCCTTTTATTTAGGATGGTAGGCTTTTTCCTTGCTTTTAAACAGTGACCATGAGAGAGAAGTTGAAAGAGAAAAAATGGGACAGTTTGGGTAACTGGGTTTACCCAAAAGAATGATTAACTTTTTTGTTTGTTTGTTTTAAATACACAATACAGTATCTGCTGAGCGGTAAGACAAAGTTGCAGAAGGTGAAAGGAGGTAGACAGATTCCAAAACACAAAATTGACACTAGGTAGAATGAATGAAGCAATATCAGCAGAAGGGCTTACTACTGGTTAGTATGTAGGATCCAATCCACAGATGATAGGAGTCTGTCCTTCTTTAGTTCAAGCTGTAGAAACTCATGCTTTTAGTTCTGGGGGGTCTCCAATTCAATCCCCAGTGCTAGTCAAGATGACAGCCATCACATAAGTGGGGGCTACGCCAGAATTTTAACCTGGACTTGCATGCAGCTTATTTGAAATAACTATTTCCAGCTTTCTGATAGGTAGAGTTGACAACTGTTTAATCACACAAACCCAAACACCCTTGCCCTGCCCCTTACCCCATCCCTTCCCAGAGGCCCATCCCCCAATCACTTGCTCTCCCCCACCCTCACTCACTTTCACCGGGCTGGGGCAGCGGGTTGGAGTGCGGGGGGGGGAGCTCTGGGCTGAGCCTGGGGCAGGGGGGTTGGGGTGCAGGAGGGGCTGTGGGGTGCAAGCCCTGGGAAGGAGTTTGAATGCTGGAGGGGACTCAGGGCTGGGCCAGGAGATTGGGGTGCGGGACGGAGTGCAGGCTCTGTGAGCAAGTTGGGTGCAGGATGGGGCTCAGGGCTGGGGTGCAGGAGGGGTGAGGGATGCAGGCTTCGGCTGGGAGGTGCTTACTTCAGACGGCTTCCAGGTGGCAGCGCAGCAGGGCTAAGGCAGGTTCCCTGCCTGCCCAGGCTCCATGTCACTCCTGGAAGTGACCAGCATGTCTCTGCAGCTCCTGGGGGGACAGAGGGCTCCGTGCGCTGCCCCCACTCCGAGCGCCAACTCCACAGTTCCCATTGGCCGGGAACTGCAGCCAAGGGGAACTGCAGGGGCGGAGCCCACTGTGCCGCTGACCGGGAGCTGCCCAAGGTAAGCGGGGCCAGGGGGCTCCATGCACCACTTCCAGAAGCGGCCAGCATGTCCCTGCGGCCCCTGGGGAGGGGGCGGGGGAGAGCAGGTGGCTCCACGCGCTGCCCACACCCATAGGAGCCGCTCCCGCAGCTCCCATTGGCCGCACTTCCTGGCCAATGGGAGCTGCGGAGTCAGCGCTGTGGACGGGAGCAGTGCACGGAGACCCCCTGCCCACCCGCCAGCGGCCACAGGGATGTGCTGGCTGCTTCCAGGAGCGCCGCGGGACCAGGGCAGGCAGGGAGCCTGCCTTAGCCCTGCTGCACCACCAGACTTTTAGTGGCCTAAAATCTCCTGGTTTGGCTTCAGTAGCCTCTGAGAGATAGCCTGAAACCGGGAGGGTTGGCAACCCTACTGATAGGAGTGGAAATGTCAGTTATTTATACTGATAGTACAGCTGAAGATTCAGCAACCTATTTCCATCCTTTTACAGACATCATAAAGTCACACTATCTACACTGTACTGGGTACATAAGTTAAAATCACTTCAGTTTAATAGTTTACCTGGATGTTATGCAAAAAGAACAGGAGTACTTGTGGCACCTTAGAGACTAACAAATTTATTTCAGCATAAGCTTTCGTGGGCTACAGCTCACTTCTTCAGATGCATAGAGTGGATATGTGTTCCACTCTATGCATCTGAAGAAGTGAGATGTAGCTCACGAAAGCTTATGCTGAAATAAATTTGTTAGTCTCTAAGGTGCCACAAGTACTCCTGTTCTTTTTGAGGATACAGACTAACACGGCTGCTACTTTGAAACCTGGATGTTATGGTTCCAGGGCAAAGCTGCGTTAAGACAGTCTGATACATTAAAAACACACAAAAAACAAACAAAATCCAAAACTAAAACCTTTGCCCCATTCACACCACCCAGAAAAACCTGAATAAGTTTTAGAACTGGTCCAGTAATACATATTTCCTGTGCAGACAGAGCCTGTATCAGGATAGACAGGTGTATAGAAGATATTGCACAATATTTCTTTCTATAGATGCTTATTCATTCTGTCCATGGAAAAGCCTTCTTTTTTCAAAAATAGTGGGAAACACAAGTGCCACCAATCTATTATTATTTATCATAGTGCCTAAGAGCCATACTCATGGACCAGGACCCCACTGTGCTAGATGCTATGCAAATACAGAACACAAAGAGTTTGTGTTCCTGTCTCAAAGAGTTTGCAGTCTAAGACAAGAGTTCATCAAATACCTCTGATGGAGAAAGCTCTAGAATGCATATGATCTGACAGGAGAAACTGTACCAGGCCTCAGAAAAGCTGGAAGTCTACTGACCGTGTGTATAGTATATATGTGAAATAGCTATTTGATTACTCCCCATGTTCTGATTCAGAGCTCTGCCAAACAAACATTCCTTTAAATCCAGAAAAGAATGAGAAGAGGAAAATTATGCACAATCATGAAGAGTGGACAGTATCTTCACATATCTAAAAGCTTTTTTGCTATTTTTAAAAAGGGGAAGCCCTCACACTTGTCCCTCAGACACTGAAATAAATCTGCGTAATATTTCCAGAGCAAACTACTTCTATTGGCAGTATACATCTCATTTAGTATTTGCACAGTCAGAAATTAACTAAAATACTTTGAAAGAAATAAAAATGTTTAAAATTGTAAGTAATTGGGAATACTTGCCTTACAGTATTTACTTGTACTTTTTAAAGTAAGTGTTAATTTAAAAACAAAAAAAAACAACTGCCAACATAGGAATTGCCATACTGGAGCAGAGTAGTGGCCCACCTAGTTTAGATCCTGCCTCCAACAGTGGCCAGTGCCAGATGTTTTGGAAGAAGAAACTCTGCAGCAGTAGGCAGTTATGAGATAACCAAACCCCAGAAAAGCTTCCTTCTAACACCCAATGGTTGTAAGTTGGTTGATGCCCAGAAGCATGGAGGTTTGCATCACTTCTAAAGTTCTTGTTTAATAATTTAAAAAAAAATATTTACTATTATAACTCAATTCACAGTTCTGTGTTTCTCCTGCAAGGCTGACACCATTGCATATACCCAAAGCAGCATAGAAAACTCAATTTTTTAGGCTTTTTGATGAGCCTCTAGCATCTTAAACTATTTTAGTGAGCACCCCCTACAAATTCAGGCCCTAGAAGGTATGTAAATGGAGTCATAATTGGATAGACTTCCAAATTCCCACAATTGGGTCACCTCTAAATCATTCTGAAGTATCCCTTTTCCTGTGATTACTCCTTCTGCCACCCATCATAGAAGCCCATCCTAAGCCATACCGCCTCAGAGCACTTTTCCCAAGTCTCTTGTAGCTCCTCCCCTATACTCAGATGCCTCTGCCCTTTTCCTTACCTATCTGCCTTTCACCCTCTACTACAGGTGCCTGGGTTTAGCAAAAGAGGCTGTTACTACCTGCTATTCATCACAGGCAGGTAGGTGGCCACCTTCCTGCTAGGTAGGACATTCATCCAGTTTTAAACCACACAGTCCTGGTTTTGTAACGCACATCCCATGTCTGGTACTAAGACAAAACCACATCTGATTTTGTCTGGTATCACAGACAGCCAGGAACACCATTTTGAAGAAAGCGCTGCTCTGCCCCCTACCAACATGACCTAATATGTACCCTGACAGTGTGACATTCCTGGAAGCAGTGGAACATCCAGTATTTTGGGGATGCGTAATTGGCCACCCTATTTCTTACATATGTTGCTTCCCCAGTTGACTGCTTCTGAGACTACTGTAGTAATTGGGGAACGAGGCAGTGGACAGGCAAAGACACAGCATCCCCTCCCGACTCAACAGTTCCTAGCAGTAGCAGGAACCACCTGCAGCAAACACGGATATTTGACAGCCTTCACTGCTCCCTGCTCTCTTCTCTGGCACTCCTACTGGTTCTACCCCACACCCCAGATCAAAGGAAAGGCAGCCCTTGCCACCCAATGTTCCTTTTGCAGTAGCTTCTACAAGGCCCCCTGGACTCAAGTTTCCAAGTCCTGCAAAAACTGCTGGTGTAGGATTTACAGCTATGGAAGAAAAGGAGGAAATTATTTTCAAGGGTTTTTTTAAAGTGTGTTATTTGTATTTGACACTATAAATATAGTGTTCAGGAGCATAAACAGGCTTTTGGCTTTACTTACTTTTAAAAACATTTCTGCTCACCTTTAAAGTAACTTAATATCTCACGTTAAGTCTTGCAGCTGATGCCAAGGATTCTATTACAATGAAGTGTATGAATGGTCAGCCTTGACAAGTCCCACTGAACAAAGGATATCAAGAATACAATCAACTATACAGTCTTTTTTGTTGTTGTGTGTTTGTATAGTACCTAGCACAACAGTGCCCTGCTCCATGCATGGGGCTCCTATGTGCTATCACAAAACAAAACAATAAAAGCCAAGAAACAGGCTGTAAAAGGTTACTGATCCACTTACAGGCTTTTAGCTTTAAATCATTATTCAAAACCAGATGGAATTAGATGTCCAAATTACTAGAGCGTTCTGCCCCGCAGAACACCTTGATTGTAATTGTATTCTTAAATAGTGATAAAGTTACTATCAGCTCTAACAAATTAAAGATCTTTAGTTAGAACTGTATTCCCTACACCTACTCACACTACCCTTATAACTGCTGAATATTTTTTCCCCCACTGTTCGTCATATCACATGCTGAGTAGCTACAATATTATTTCTGTTCTGGTTTCCACTTACCCTAGCAATATCTTTTGTCTTTAGCTCTTCTGTGCCCATTAGTCCACCTACAAATAATGGGCAAGTGCCAAGACTATTAGAGCCCTGTAGCATTTTTTTTTTTTAATTATTAAATCAGACACTTGCTCTGAAGTGTAAACCACACAATCATGCAGGATAGTGGTTAGAATCCAGGGCCCATTAAAAAGCAACGAGAGTATTGCCATTGATTGCAACAGGGTCAGGCTATCACAAGATGCACAAGTGCGAGATGGGGAGAGGGAGAAGAACAGCTTATTAGCTTTATAATTAGCAACACATATCCATCATTTACTTTCCTTCCCTCCCTTTTTCTCCCACTACAACCCTCCCAACAAAATAAATAATCACATCAGTAATTTGTTGTTTTAAATTACGCTTAGTGATGTGTACCAAAGTCAGAACGTCTAAGAAGGAAAGTCATTTTAACAAATGCACAGTTAACATTAAAATAAAGAAAGTTGGTTACTATACCTGTGCCCCCGAGTCTTGAAATTCTTTGCAAGCTTCTGGGAATACATCATATGCAACAACAGGATATCCGTGTTTTACCAGGTTTTTTGCCATTGGATTTCCCATGTTACCCAGCCCAATGAATCCAACTGGGGTTTTGGAGGCCATTGCCCTAGAACACACTGATTTCAATACAATAAATGAATATTCAGGAGAAATACACCTTAAAACATAAGAGTAAAATCTAGTGAGCAATTTAGTTGGCGTCATTTAAACATGGGGGGGGAGGAAGTAACTTCAAACCCAGTTATATTTAAATTTCATTAGGTGGACAGATTTAAATCCTATTCACGTAAAATGTAAACAGTGTCCCATTACTTTTTACCAATATAATCTCAGTCTGAGGCAAAGCAATTTTACATTTTATTTAATTTTAAAAACATTTCTCCAGCTTAAATATTGGATATTTTTTTAATTGAATATTAATGAATGATACCTAATCAATAATCCTGGAGACAGAAATCCCATTTAGCCACAAAACAGATAAGGTGGGTGAGATAATATCTTTTATTGGACCAACTTCTGTTGGTGAAAGAGACAAGCTTTCATGCTATACAGAGCTCTTCCTCAGGTCTGGGAAAGGTATTGAGTGTCACAGCTAAATATAAGGTCATAGCTTATGTAGTTAGCATATATTCTAAGGGACTGTTCAAGGTGGCGTGGCCTGTTAACACCACTGTAGTCGTAGGACAAAAAGGGGAGTTAGTGGATTACAGATTGTTGTAATAAAGCATAAATCCAGTGTCTTTATTAAGACAATGGTACATAGCATCTAGCAAAGTTGTGAATTTAAACTCCCAGGCTTGTCTTTTGAAAGTGTTGCGCAGATATCCTTTGAAGATGAGGACTGATAGATCAGATAAAGAGAGTGATTACTTTTTGAAAAGTGTTTACCCACAGGTGATGTGGCATTTTGTCTTTTGTCATTTTCCTGTGTGAATTCATTTAAGAATGTATTGATTGTCTAGTTTCTCCCACATAGTTGTTATTAGGGCATTTAGTGCACTGGATGAGGTACACCACACGTTGTGATAGGAATGTGTAAGACCCATTGATCTTGAAAGGTGTTTTGTGGGGGGTGTTGATCACTGCAGCAGTGGAGACATGTTTGCCGGTTTTGCAACTGTTGTTGTGGCAGGGTCTGGTGCGACTCTGAGTTGGTATGTCCTGGTCTGTGTGGAGCTTGCTTCTGATGATTAGGTTGGAGAGGTTGGGAGGTTGTTTGAAGGCCAGAAGAGGTTAAGGAAAGATTTCTTTCGCGGAGTACCTTTCCCAGACCTGAGGAAGAGCTCCATGTTGCTCAAAAGCTTGTCTTTCTCACCAAAAGAAGTTGGTCCAATAAAATATATTACCTCACCCACCTTGTCTCTCTAATATGCCGGGACTGACATGGCTACAACACCACTGCATACAACAAAGGGGAAAGGTGAAATAAAGGCTGCTTCTCGGAGACACAAAGGGCTCTCACTTGGGACTAAGGACAAAGGGGGAGAGCTGGAGCCAGAAATGGATTCCAGCTTGGTTGTCTGAGTGCACTGGCTTGGCCAGGATGGACTATAACAGGGGTAGGCAACCTATGGCACGTGTGCCAAAGGCGGCACGCAAGCTGATTTTCAGTGGCACTCACACTGCCCAGGTCCTGGCCACCGGTCCGGAGGGCTCTGCATTTTAATTTAATTTTAAATGAAGCTTCTTAAACATTTTAAAAACCTTATTTACTTTACATACAACAATAGTTTAGTTATATATTATAGACTTATAGAAAGAGACCTTCTAAAAACATTAAAATGTATTACTGGCACGTGAAACCTTAAATTAGAGTGAATAAATGAAGACTTGGCACACCACTTCTGAAAGGTTGCCAACCCCTGGACTATAACCTTTGCCTCTCTTTGCTAACCTGAGGACTTTCAGATTCTGTATGCCAAGTGACTAATATAATACCTTGTTTTGAAAAGGCTACCTACTGTAGCTGCAAATACTCACTGAGAGCACTGCGCCCTGAAGGGGTACAGTACAAGCCTCCTGCACATGTCTAGCTTGGCTGAATTCACAGCAGAAAGGTCCAGTCTTGGAGGCCACAGGCCTGCCCCTTCAGAACTGTGTGAACCACTGGGGCTCGGCACACTAAAGAGGTCACTCCCAAGAGACTGGTTACAGGCTAGGGCACAGACCAGACCCTGTGGTTCTGTGAAAACCACCAATTCATTTCATATAGGTTGCCAAACCACTATCAGATGGTGACTGGTCACTACTGTCTGTGGCCAAATGTAAATCACTGAAAGAGAAAGTCTCAATTACACATTATCAATCCCTTGAACAATGGCATAAAGATTATTTATAAAATGCTACAGTCTTCACTGCAGGAACAACTTTCATAGAAGTACAAAAAATATGACAGAAAAATATAACATGATGTACAATATACTAATACCATGTGCTATGGCAGTTTATGGATACATGGAAAATAATGTAGTTTTCAGCCATTTTTAGCACAAGCTACTGTGTATGAGTATATAATGTCAGGCAATGCATAATTCCCATAAATACCAGTGTACAATAATTCCTTTCTAATAATTCTAAATTAAAATAATACTAGCTCAATGCTAGGGCAGACGCCAGTTTTTAGGTCTCACTGCCAGTTACAGAAGACAATTTTTCTTTGAAAGGAAGAGAAAATCTCATTCAAATTAAACATTAAGACAAGTGAAGACCAAACAGAAATAAGGATAATAAATTAAACTATCCAAACTCAAAAGAAAAATTGCATATCCTATACTTAGACTTTGAGATGTCTCATTGCTTAAAGCAGAATTTTTCTTAGTTCAGAAAACTCTTCATTAATTATTTTAAAGTTTTTTTTCTGACATTAAAGTGCCTTCTTAGGTAACAACAGTCAGGCTCTTATTTACACCACTATTTTGTTAGTGTCATATTTAATAAGTCAGGTGTATCGAGAGGACTGCTGTTAAGCCCTGGTTTCCACAAAGGCCAATAACAATTATCTGGCTGGATAAATATGGTCAGTTTAAAAAAAAAAAAAAAAACTACACTATAATTTATATACATGTTCTAAAATCTATATGTCCAAGTATGCAAAGAGCAAATCACTATAAAACATATTAAACATGCCAAACATAGTAAACAACTGAACAAAGAGCCAACATACACCCCTGACCATACTCTTCTTGAAATCTTGTCCTCTCTTGGCTTCTGTGATTCTGACCTCTCTTGGTTCACCTCCTGTCTTTCTAATTGCTCCTTCAGCATGTCCTTCAGAGGATCCTCCTCATATCCCCCTCTCCCCCAACTTTCTGGGCTCTATCTTTCACAGGGCTCTATCCCTAGTCCCCTTCTCTTTTCCCTCTATACGTTATCTCTGGGTAATCTCATCCACAAACACAAATTCAACGACAGTCTCTATGCTGATGACTAAGGCTAAGATTTTGTCATGGATATTTTTAGTAAAAGTCACGGACAGCTTACAGGCAAAAAAGAAAAATTCACAGAAGCCGTGACCTGTCCGTGACTTTTATTAAAAATATCTGTGACAAAATGGGGATCTGCAGGTCCCCACACCGCCGGAAGCAGGGCAGCTGCACAGGGGCTAGGAGCTGCCTGCAGCAGCTGGGGGTGGTGGGGTGCCCCTGCCGCCCACAGCTCCAGGGACCCACAGCAGCCGGGAGCTCCGGGGTTCCCCCACCACGGCCAGGAGCTGCGGGGGGTTCCCCACTGCCTGCGGAGTCCGGGAGCTTGGGGGTTCCCACACTGCCCACAGTGGCCGGAAGCTGGCAGCCGGGAGTTGCGGGGGACGCCAGAGGTAGTGGGGGTCAGGAGAACATCTCCTACCGACATAGCCCTGGTGCGGACAGTGCTTAGGTCGCTGTAATTTGCGTCACTCAGAGTGGTGGCTTTTTCACTCCCGAGCAACGCAAGTTATATCGAGGTAAGCGGTAGTGTAGATCTGCCCTGAGCAAGACAGAGAAAGAATGGACCTATACCCTGGTGGTTAGGGCACTCACCTAGTACATTGGAGATTCAAATTCAAGTTCCTGCTCTAATGACCAGATAGTCATAGAAAGTGGAACAGCTTCAATAGGAGAAATTGAGCAAGACCAGTCCCCAGAATATCCCATAGCTTCGTGGCTGGGGCACTCTCCTGTAATGTAAGAAACTCAAGTTCAAATCCCTTCTCTACATCAGGCAAAGGGAGAAACAGAAAGGTCTCCCAAAGCCCAGATGAGTGCTCTAATCACTGTGCTAAGGTTTTAAGGGAGGCCACTTCCTCCTCTTCTGAGTCCTCAATAAAAAAAAAAAAAAGTTTGGCCCTAAACTATTTGACAAGTTTGTGAATAGTTTTGAGTTGACCAAACTGCATGTTTTGGCAAATAAACTATTTGTGCAAATTTTTTACCCAGCTCCCAACCAAGTTAATCTACCCTTCACTTATCAGGAATAGAACCACAAACATTGGTTAAGCATATGGGTCTGACATTCACTACTGGCATAAGCATAGATATAACTTTATTAATTCTGGCAGAATTGTGCCTACGTACATCAGAAGTTAACTTGGCTTGGTTATAATGTCTTCAGGCTCAATACCTGAAATACTTGCAATTGCTCTGTTGTCATGAAGAAACCATTGGCTAGGCCTTCCCTTCATTTTACTCACAAACAGAAACTCTGATCCTGCAATCAAATCTGTGCAGGCAGACCCTTTCGCCCGTTTACGTCAAGGATCTACCTGTGCTGATCCAGTTGCAGGATCAGGGCCTTAGAATAGAAGGATTTCAAGACTATAAATTTAAATGTTTCTCTTTTAAAATAAGTCTATAAGAGTACTTCTAAAATACTCTATGATTTCACAGTTTTGCTGAAGAATTCTGTAAAACTGAGTGAATCTCTGAATGCCTGTTCCTTGATTAACATTAACAGGCAATTGCTGATCAATGGGTAAGATACTTCCAGTGTAGATGCCCCCTTGCCTTAATTTCCTCATGGAAGTAAGTATTATTTTTACAGACACTGGGCTGTTGGGAGGATTAATAAATTATGTTTGTACTTTAAAGATAAAAATGTAACTACTATTCTTTTCCAAACATGCATGTAATGTTACAATTCACATTTGACCCTGTGATTAAATAATTGGATTTGTTCTCTTTTCATCGACTTGTCATTAGGCTAATAGAGCTAATCTGCATTAGAACACTAAAGTTAGTGGTGCTTCAGTCAACTGTATGGCACCAACAGAAGCACCAACCGATTGAGTAGATCCACATTACCAACCCTGAATTGATATAAGGTTTGTTTGTGTGTGTCCACAACAGGGCTGCTTAACACAGATTCAGTGGGGATGGAGAGAGGGCTGTCATCTTTGTCAAAAACAACAGCACTCCCTAAGTTAGCAAAACTTCTTACTTTGCCAGCAAAGCCGCTTCACTATCCCACCATACCTCCTTCAGCAATCAGCAGTCCCACCCCAGGAGTGCCTCCCAGGAAGGCTTCCCCCCCCCCTCATGATCCCACCTATTTTTATACCACACTCCCTCCCTCTCTCCCCCCCCCCCCCCCCCACTCCCCTCCCAATCCATCCAGCTGGAAATTACCAGATGAAACTGCACACCTTGACCATCTGGTACCCTCATACAGACATGTCCACAACCACAAATATTCTCCCTACATGTTTCTCTCTTAGCTAAATTTATGCCTCCAGTACAAATGTACAAAGTCAGCAATGCAGGTGTGGTTTGCCAGCTGCAAGTAGCAGTTCAAGCAAGCCACTAGGGAACTCAAAGCAAGTGTGCTAAGAAGGTTCACTGGCTGAGGGAGCTGTCAGATCTGAGAACTGTCTAAGCTGACTGAACCAGTCATGACACTGTGGACATTACAATCAACTGATCTCTCTAAAACCAGGCAAACTCTTAGACTAATCAAAATTAACAAGGGAAGATGACAAGACTGATGTGTGTGTAGAAAGAGAGGAAAGGAGAGAACATATGAATGACTGGCACTGCCTTTAACAGGCAACTGTACGTTACATTTAAGGCACCCAATCCTGCAAACACTTCTCACAGTCAATAGGACTTTATGATAATAACATATAAGTGCTTGCAGCAGAATCAATTTAAGCACCTAGGGTATGTCTACACTGCACTATAGCTCGGGTTCAAGACTAAACCCCCTTGCATCGACACTGCTATTGCACCAACCCAGGGCTCGGACCCAGGGTCCAAGCACGAGTCAAGCCGGGGCCCAGGGTTTGAGCCCTACTGCTTTGCACTGTAGACGCTTGACTCGTAACCTGGGAGTCTGCCAGAAGTATCAAACAATTCCATGTACCAACTTCCTTAGTCCTCTCTATCCCAATAATCTGTAATTGACTCTGTTGAAAATGGAAGCCAGCCCCACTCCTTGGAGTATGGCAGCTGCTCCCATCAGCATTAACCCATTCTCTTCTGTTCACTGAGCTGCAAGCTGATTAGTGAGCCTCCTGGGTTTGCAATGGAGACTGAGCAAAGGAAGTCTTCTGCAAAGCACGCTTCTTTATGGTCATGGGAGCACAGCCAAATTTTGGTGAATCTCTGGTGCAAGGCCAGTAAAACCGTGGCCTTCAGCACTGGCACCAGGAATGACCAGGCATACCAGCAGATAGCTGAAAAGCTGGCAGCTTTGCAGGATAGGTGATCTGTGCAGGGAGTGTATTAAGACGCTGAAGACCAAGTACTGGAAGACCAGGGACAAGAACCACACCTTGGGCAACTCTCCAACAACATGCCCATTTTATGAGGAGTTTCATCAGGTGCTGGACACTGAGTGCCTGGTGCTGGGGATGGAACAAACTGTGCTTCATGATGACTGGGATGATGCCCAGGTGGCCCCTGAATCTCACACAGGGACTGATGGGAGCCAGCAGCAGGCTCTGAGTGAGGTGCATGAAGTGACTATTTATGAAATCAGTCCCAGAGCAAACTATGGATCAGGATCAATGGTAAATTCTAGGTCCCTATTAGGAAGAGCTGTCTGGTTCCCCCACCTCCAAGGAACAGACCACTGCTGAGCCTGCAGCAGACCTGGTGGAGACAGAAGCCACCCCAGATGCCAGTAAGTGTATGACTCCAATTTACAGTTAATTATTACAATAATAAGAAGCAATGCAAAAATTACAATAAGCCCCAGCTACCAGCGTCTTCACTACTGGCAGACTGTATCACAGCATCTTGGTATTTCCCCTCCCCTGCCATCCTACTATATGGAGTTCAAAATGGTGACTGGGGATTTCAAACATTCATAAAGAGGCGTAAAGGGCATTTTCATTGTAAAGTAACCAATGTTTGCCAGGGTCATTCATGTTTTCCTTTCAGTAGTAAGGGCTTGAAATTTGCCACTCTGTAATCATTTCTCCTCTGTCTATGGAGCCACCTGGAAACAGTGCACTCAGTGTTTGTGAAACATTCTTCTATTTCCAAATCTAGTCTATTTCAGTTAGAGATAGTCCATGATGTTTTCAGGTCACAAAATCATTTCTCTAAAGTACGAGTGAAGTGTCTGTACAAGTTCTGGGCAAAAACTAAGCACAGAGCGGAGGAACGCTGTAGAGTTCTGCATGTTTGTATGCAGCAACAACAGGGTAAACCATGTGTGAGATAATACAGCATCCTGTTAATTCCCTCAGGAACTCTGACACAATCCTGGTTGCTAAGAGCTGCAAACTTTTCTTTAAGCAGGAACTCCAGATAGTCAAATAGAGAGAAGGGTGTATTTTACAGGCCCTCCTTTATAGCCCACTCCACTCACAGATGTGCTGTTTGGTCACTATATGTTTGAATACTTCCGCTGCATACAGTGCAGGTTTCCCACCAGCAGCTTGGATTAACATTTCCCTTTGCCACTAGGGCCCCACAAGAACTGTTACGTCCTCCAAAATGTGGAAGGCCTGAAATGATAGAGAAAGCCTTTTGCAGCAAGGGCATTATATGCATCCCCTCCACCCACCCCCCAGAAAAAAGGTTGTAATTTTAACTTTACTATTGTCTCTGCAGTTAACAAGGCTGTGTCCAGAGAAAGTATGTAGACTAAAGCATCCCTTCACAATATATGATAGTTCGGTTGAGAAATGTAACATTTTAGGTCCTTGAGATTCCACGAGAATGAATTCTGTGCTCCTCCACTGAGCTACTTTAGACAATAACCCTCTAATTCTTGTCCTATTTCAGGGCCTCTCAACCTCTATTGACTGCTGTTCATCAGGAACTCAATCCTGACCCAACGTACCTTCATGGACTATTCTAAATGGAAGCGTTTTTGTGATGAAGTTATGGGAGATGTTCTTGAGAGAGCAGACCAGCAGGTCCTGTACCAGAAGCAGAGGCATGAAAGACTGGAGCAACGGGCTGGTGACAAGCAGGCAGAGAGGCTGAGACTTGCAGTCCAAGTGGAGGACAAGGTTTCAGAGATTGAGCAGGCACTTGCAAAACAGTTCCTGGAACAGGAACAGCAGCTAAGGGAGGAGGACCGAGCTCAGAGAGAACTGTTTCATCAATTTATGTCCATCATGGCTGCAAGAGCACTAGCTCCTACGGCCTCCCTACACCATGACCTGATCCCCCTGCATTGTACGTCAGGCATGCAGTAGTTTGGACAACTCCGTGTTGGGGCAGCCCAAGCATTCAGGCCTCATGAGCAGCTGGGTAGGGCAACTAAACACCATGCAGCTTTCCTTCTTCAACCCCTCTCCTGTGGATACCTGCAACTCCCTCTCCCAGTGCCAAGTGAGCAGAAAACAAGGGGAAAAAGAATGCAGGGTCAGGAAGCATAGAGAAGTCGGGGGGTTGGGTTGGGTTTGCACCATTTTCAGCGGAAGGGAATAATGTTCTTCTGGTATGTGTTTTGGTGTGTTGTAATGGCAGCTAGTCTGTCCAGCACTGAGTGACACTTGTACTGTTTTAATACATATTTACAAACAAAGCCTTTTAGGTCTTCAAGAAAGTTTATTGCTATCATTAGATCACATGACAATCATGATTTCAGATAATAAATTATACATTAGTAAGCAAACACTATTCCTCTATTTACCAAGGTACAGCAATTCACATTTCAATAAATTCTATACATAAACCCATGCTGCCCCCCCAATTCATTAATCCTCAGGTAATTCATAATTACATTGGATGGCAATCAACCCATACACCTTCCAAAGCACTAAACACCCTGCCCCAACATTTAATTAGCCACTTTCCACCCCCAAAGCACATTCGTACAGGCACTATTCCCTTTCTTCCATTGGGCCACGTAAGTCCATAATGTGAGAACACAAAGTATCCCTGACTTCTGCTGCCTGGGTGCAACCAGCTCCTGCAGTGGTAGCTGCACTTGCTGGCTGAGGGTACCGATCCGGCAGCCCCTCACTGTCATAGGTCCATTCAGGGGGAAATGGCTCACCTCTAGCTTCATAAATGTTGTGAGGAGCACAGCAAACTACTGTAATGCAGACAGCATTGATGACACTGGCATCCAAATAGGTCTGTAGACATCTCCAACGTGATTTTACTTTGCCAAAAGCACATTCAACAGCTATTCTACACCTGTTGAGAGTGTAATTAAACCCATCTTTTATCAGAGCTTATGAAATCAGGGTATGGTTTCATAAGTCAAGGCAAAAGTGGGTATGCAGGGTCCTCTAGAATAATGATGGGGACAGGAACTCTGTTTATGTCAATGTCATTTGGTAGGAATAGTGTCAGTCTGTCCATGAATGTAGACTCCTGAGTGGCAAAAAAATTGGCATTATGAACATTTCCAGTACAGCCCACATTGATATTCCTAAGCCTCTGTGGTCCAGGAGGAACTGCATAATAATGTAGTAGTACCCTTTACAGTTTATGTATTGATGTACTCCTTGAGGTGGGCAAACTGTTGGCACAAGTCCCATCAATGGTCCCAGTGCAGTTAGGAACCCCCATTTTCTTAAAGCCAGCGGTTACCTCCAGAATATCTTTAATGCCCGTCATCTCAGATACCTCTGCCACCATTTTACCCACATCTTACTGTTGGTCAATGAACCTGTAGCAGTCCAGGGTAGCCAGCTTCCAGACACTTATAGCAACCAACTTCTGGACCAGCAAAGCTGACTTCCGTTGTCTCTCTTAATATTGAATTGCAGGAGCAAGCTGCTCACAAAGCTCCAGAAATGTAGCTTTCTTCATGCGAAAGTTCTGGACCCATGGCTGGTCATCCCAGGTCTGCATGACGATGTGTTCCCATCAGTCTGTGCTTGCCGGTCTATGTAGAGAGCATCAGTGGCTATGCCAATTGTACTGAGCAGCATCTGTCAGTGTAAGTTTACCATGCCATGCCAGGGTATTCTTCCTTCTCTTCTGCCACCACCTCCTCCTCTATCAGGAAATCTAATAGGTACCTTTGGTGGGGCAGAAAACATCACCGAAATGTCCACCAGTGCCTCACAGATGCTATGCCAGTTTCCAGACATAGGAGTGAAAACACAAGCAAGAGAAGTTCTTCAAAAGTTGCCTCCTCCATGCTGCTGGCTCCAGTAGCTGGGAGCACAGAGACCAAAATGACTGCTCAGCAGGCTGTGTTGGCAGCCTGTTCAAATTTCCTGTAACATGCAGGGAGGGCAGTAAAGTTTTCCCCACAGTGCATCACAGTCATAGGATAGAGTAGCCACATTTCAGGAGGGCGCAAGGGACTCTGGGATATGGCTGGTTTGACTTAGATCTGCATGCTGCAGTGTGGATGCTAGACCCCAGGTTCAACACGGGTTAGAAAAGTCTTAATGCGGGGTTAAAAAACAGTGTACACATTCAAGCTCAGAGTTCCCTAAGACAGGCCAGCTGACTCAAATCCCACTAACCCTGGGCTTACATTGCAGTGTAGACATACCCTTAGAGTGAAATCCTGGCTTCAGTTAAATCAGTGGAAGTTTTGCTATTGACTTCAATAGAGCCAGAATTTCATCTCAGACTGCAGTCATTGCTCTCTCAGGTCTCTATGCAAAAATAAAGCATATATTTGCCAACCTTAAAACCTGAAGTAATCGTTTGTTCTCTCCCCTCCCCATCAAAGATTATAGATCTCAAAGAAATAATGAAAGTTACTTTGTGGTACTTCAGGAGAACTGCATTCTGGATCTCTTCTCTCTTGCATGTGTTGACAACATTCAAGCTGTCACGTTTAAGACCATGAACAAAATCATAATGCTACTTCAAAGCTGTTACAGAAACGTCTTTATGAATAGTATAGACAGCAGGTATGAAACATAGTGACAATTACTACTGATAATATTGTGGCGAAAAAAAACAGATAGACCTGTTCTCTGTACCATTTGTGTATTTCATTTAACTTCACTTACATATGACCAAGTGTATCCATAAATCTGTATTCCACCTGAACAACTAAAAACTTTTTTAAAAGTCAGACTTAGAACTGTGAAAAGCTTTAATGGATTGTGTTAGTGGAAGAGAGATATTAAAGTAAAACAATGCCACTAAAAGTTCGTTTTAAAATAAAATTAAGAGTCAGACATTTGTTTTCATTGATCTATAAAATAAAATTATAAAAGGCACTAGAAGCTTAAAAAAACACTTTTAAAATAATAGAGTCGTTTCAGGTGCACCTTTTGCTGAGTCCCCTGTCAAATGTTGTGGTTTTAAAGTCACATTCCCCCTTTTTAAAAAAATATACACATATATTTCTCTTCTGTTACTATGTGAGAGACCCCTAATAAACACAGGGGAAACTGACTGAGCTACACAAGGGAAACAGTAAAATTGACTATAAATGAAGTGCTGTCAAATGCACAAAATAAACATTAAAAAGACTGTAGAAAAAGATTTTACAATTTATTTCACTTATAGTAATCTGAGGTGTTACTTGCAGCAACACAAGGTAGAACAATTTCAAACAAAAGTATAATCTTTAAATCACCAGTGTCCCTTTAAAAGGAAAGATAGGAGACAGGGGAAAGGTTATAACTTGGGCTCTAATCCTGCATATACACTTGCTTAACTTTGCATTCAACTGGACTACCTCTGTGTGTAAAGTGAAGCAAATGTATGCAGTAACAGGGTCTTGAATATAAAAAAAGTGCTGCTGGATTCAGCGTTGGCTCAAAAATAATGAAATATAATCACAAAGAAAGCAAAGTATGAGTACAGAGTACAGGTATGAATAACAGGCTGTTTTAAGTCACTAGCTTCACATAAACTTCTGTGGGCTGTTTTAAACTCTACATATGCTATTTTAAATAAACATGTTAAAATATTTATTACACTAAGGTACTCATAAGATTAAGTAAGTATTGATATGAGCCTCATATAATTTTACAACCTGTATGGCTTTAATAGAGTGCACAATACTTGTAAAAGGTGCAAAACACAAGTGATAATCCTCTCGTGCTATGAAGCACATTTATCAGGGGTTTCAAAACCCAATGCATGTTTCATCTGAGGAATTAGAAGCTTGTCAGGGGTGTCCTCCAAGTGCACTTAAATCCGGAGTGCAGCTCCTGTGTGCCTGCAACTACCACCCACCCCACCTCCACTGTTTTCACGTGATAAGAAGTTCTAGGGCGCTGCTGTCACTTGAGTGACTCACATGCCAATTTAGCGAGGGGGGTAGGAAGCAGCAGCAGAAGCATTTCTCTTGCTGGTTCAACAAGGAGGCCTGAGACTTTCAACACAACTGGGCAACGATTTGCAACCCCAGCTCGCGCTGCTAAAATGTCACCACAAAACCCAAGGCAAAGAGGGAGAGGCGGGTCCTTACCCATTGCAATGCTGACAGCACGCACCTTCCTGTGCTTGTATAACAGCCTGGCGGAGCCTCTGAGCATTAAAACCGCTGCCATGCCGCTTCCCCTAGCTCCACTCTGCGTGACCTCCGGTTAAACACCTCCCCTGGCTGCCCTCTCTGCCTGTGACCGTGGACGGGGCGGAGAGAGAGGAGACGAGTGACGGCCAGGGTAGCCAGCCACAGCGTAGCCTTGGCAGCCACACACCAATGAGAGGGGACATCCTCCTGTCGGTGACCTGCCGGGTTCGCCTCCAGCCTCATGATAGACAGGGGAGCAGCCTGCCTCCCCTCGCTGCTCTGAAACCGGAGGAGACGGGATGGGCTGTTCTGCGGGGCGGCGCCCGCTCGTGGGTAGTTGCTGCTGGACTGGAGTAGCACCTGGGGACAAGGCGAGGATTTCTCCACCCACCTCTGTGCCGCCTTCATTTACCCTTAATTTATCCCCTCCTACTCCCATAAGGCATTCCCCTCCCCCCCGTGCCATCCCCGCCAGCTTCTGCTTCCCTGCGCTACCTTCTGTGCGTATGGCTTTAACTAGCGAGGGGGCAAGCAGACCAGCCGCCTAGCTCCAGAGGGTGCTTAGCCAGCTAGTCTACACTAGAGCCAGCCTCAACTCCGTGCAGCTGCCACGCAATCGGTCTATATCTCAGTACACGCACTAGTGCAACATCCTTTTTGGAATTAACGTTCACGGTGTTTTAGGGTTACACACGCAGGTTTCCTTTCTCTCGCTCTGCCTGCCTCTCCCTTGCTGTGACAGCTTTTAGCTTGAATATTTCCTCTGCAACCAGTCAATAGAATCTTCTTGATGTCTGTAATAAACATCTGACATTTTATCCTGCTTCTCAAAATGCCATCCTACTGTAGCCCTAGAGCTCACTACCCTGCTAGCATTTTTATACACACATCAATTACGTTTTCAAATATTCTTGGACATAAAATCTTACATATTACATAGCTCACATTGTATTTTTTCCATCTAGCTGGTGGGGTCATTTCTATTGTCATAATATATAATGCATAACTGTAATGTAATATAGAATTAATTAATATATGTAATTAATATAAGATCTGATCCTGCACATGTTCAAGTAAATAGTCCCTTTTCTCCTGTTATATTTTGTTCTTACGGTTGAGATTAAAAAATATTTTGTTTTGAAAAGACTGTTTTGTTGTTGCTGTATTCACAATTGGTCACAGCTCCTGAAGGGAAGTTTCATGTTGCCAAACCTAGTCAGGCCTGCTGGGGAATCACAATTGCTACACAGGGTACTGTTGCCCAGGGACTGGGTCTAAGAGTGGGAGAATCATGGGATTCCATCCCAGGGCAGGTAAAGGGATGAGGGCTAAGAGCTGAGAGGGGTGTACTCGGAAAGAATAGAGAGAAGTCAAAGGTGCAGATAGGCCGGTGAAATGTGACCTGCTCCCTTTTCATTCTTAATTTTATTTCATCTTGCATTTCACATATGGGCCATTGCAAATGGAGAGGTGTAATTTTCCACTTGTCATAGTCAATGTAGTTAATACTGTTTAAAATGTAATTTAATTGAGTAGAAATCCAGCATATGGCAGAATTAGTAGATCCACTAATGAACTGTATAAAACAGCTGATCCAAAATCTATTCCTACATTGATTCCATGTAGAAATCAAAGAGGCCCGCTTCATCGGTCACATTACACAGTGTAGGAACTAGAGGTAATTTGGAAATCAAGTTAAAGCCTTAATAAACTGATAGGCTGACTGTTGTTGTTAAGCCTTAAATTATTAGCATGCCAATATACTAATCTCAAAGACAGGACTCTCGACTCCACCCATATTATAAACAAGATTCCGCTTTTCTTACTGTTCATCATGCAGTAAGAAGTCCAGTGCGTAGATCACATTACAACACAATGAATAAGGTACTTCATACATCACATGGCAAAATCAACCAGAATGCAGGTTTTGGATTACATCATATTTTAATTCAATTAGCAGCATTGTCAGATTAACATACTAAATTAGGCAAAATTTTCATATCACCTACATACGATATTAAAAGTTAAGAATTACTAAAATAACAATAGTCTAGGAATCACCTTTTTCAGTACAAGGGTTAATTTATGTGACTAGAAAGGTAGTTAAGACTGAAGCTACATTTCACTTAAAGCCAAATTTTGCATCTTTTCTAAAACCTACAACAAAATAAAATTTAAAAAGTCAGATCAGTTTGAAAATTGGTAAGTCAGGTCAATAGCTAGAGTAGAGTTTGTAAAGAAAACTTTTCATAATTTGAACAAGGGGTTCCCTGGAGGAGGCACCCTAAAAACTGAGCTGTTTTCAAAGTTGAAAAAGTCTTCTCATAGTTTTTTCACATACAGGGATAGGAACACATTAAATTTATATTTCTGGATTCCCTTTGCTGAAATCTAGTGCATTATGCCAAAGAAGGTCTAACACAAGAGATATGAATATGAATTAGACCTCCTACTTGGAACTACAGACTGGAACGCTGCAGTGCTGGGGATATCTCCGGATAGCATGCAGACTCCTTATGGCAACTACTGAAAGAGCTTTAGTGACAGTTCTCTTCCAAATCTAAAAAGGAATTTGGTAGGGATAGACAAATGCTTGCTTCTCAGTGCAGAATATGAATTCAGGACCTCCCATACCACAGCACAGATGTCTACAACTTGAACTGAAGGAGTAATTCCTTTACTTGGTAACAGTAGTATCCTAATATAGAGACTAGCCACTACAGAGGAAGACATAATGCACATTGAACCATTGGACTACACTTACATAGCCACGTGAAAATACCCTTTGACCTAGGCATTATGAAGTATAATTCATTCACTTTTACAGAGTAATAACTAGGAACAGAACCCACATCTTTCATATAGCAGAACTAACTTTTACTCACTTACCCTACTTCCTCACAGATATTATGCCAAATCTACATGCTTGGCATGTAGTCAACAAGACTACTTTTACATATTCATCTCTACACAGAGTAGTGAGACACACAGTTGAACTGCTTAGCAAATAGTTGCACATGATGGAATTTCTGTGTAGTATATGAGGCAGAGGGCTGCAGGAAGAGAAAACATGACACTGTGGCTAAAACAATGAAATAGGACCCAGGAGATCTGGAGCCATTCTGACTTGCTAGCATTTTACACCCCTGCAAAGCCACAGAGGATCAGGTCCAGCTATTTTTTCTGAAAGAGCCTTTTCCTCTTTCACTGTGAAGGTTGAACAGTGCAAAGTGAAAGAGGTAATTGTGCGGTTGTGAATTGTATCCTTAGTGTTCAGTGACTGGACTGCTCTCTTGCTGCATACTGCCCAGCCTGTACACTGAATGTGGCTCTGGCTCCCTGACTCATTCATTACACATTATCCAATCTGTGCACTCAGTGCCAAACTCATCATTAGTGTAACTCCACAGGTGCAAATGACTACTCAAGGTGTAATGCAGCGGTGAATAAGAGAGTCAATGCATGCTTACAAGAGGGCTCAGTTAAGATTACATGTGCTCGTGCTCATGTGCAACTCAAAGCTTGGGATTTCATGGATTTTGAGTACTGCATTTACTAATCTTAATGCACCTCTTACATAGCTTTTGTAGAGAATATATTACAGAGATAGGCACATTAGAAATACTTTAGACTCGAATAGATTAATTAGAGTCCCTTTTCCCACACTGACCATAGGTCACCAGCCCAGGCATTCTGGAATAGCCAATTTGAGAAGGAAACTAGCAATTGCAGGACAACTACACTATGGACATAAAAAAGAAAAAATAAGTAGGTAAATTAAGAGGCTTCTCTCTCCCCCCCCCCAAATACCCTCTAGTGATGTTTGAACTTTTAGTAGTTTATAATAAAGTTAGCTCATTTTGTTGAAAAATATATAATTTCACTTTTAGTACAGTTTATCTTAATATAAACTAAGCTTTCCTAGTTAATTTATTTTTACACGTTTCTCATTTCTTTGCCAAGCTAATCACATTCTTTCCACACAAAATGCAGAAAAAAGCTTTGTTAGACTCCAAAATGATTTTGTTTGAAGTAAATAGCTATGAAAGCTTTCACTTGTATTAGACTCTGGGACAAGTATGTTCTCATTTATTCAACATAGCAGCAATATCTTCAAAGTCACAACTAATAGGATAGCATTTCATAAAGAGATCTGTATATGATGATTTTTGAAATTGTTCAACAGTTAAAATGTAAATGTATAATTGAAATATTTATTATGTGTATAGCATATTTCTACATATTGAAACATTTTGTCTTCCACATGTTAAATATCTGGGTGCATACACTTTCTGGGTGCATCAAATAGAACTACTTGCATACTTTTAAAAATATTACAGTAAAATCTCGAGTCTCTATAAAAAGAAATTCAATAAAGATTTCAAAATATCTGTAAGTGCTAAATACATTTTCCAGAAATCAGTGATTACACTTCAAATGCATCACAAAGGGGAACTGTTAACAAGTGTGACTTTTCCAGTAGTAGGAAGATTGCCAACATTTAATTGGCTTTAAAGGTTCTGTTCCGTCAATGGTGTATTGTGTCTTAAAGGCAATAATAATAGCCTTATGATTTAGGTGTGACGAGGGAGATCAAAGTATCTGACTGAATGTGGCATGAAGCAACTATTTTCTTCAATGAAATTTGCTAAAATATTTGTCACCTTAGTTTAACTGCAATGTTAATTTTGCATTATGCAGCAAGAATCTGAATAGAAACAAATAAAAACATAGCTCTTATACAGCACTTTTCATCAGTATATCGCAAACTGCTTTAAAAAAGGAGGATAAGCAACATTACATCTATTTTACAGATGGTAAAACTGAGGTACTGAGAAGTGTAGTGAGTTTCCCAAGGACACTCAGCAGGTCAATGGCAGAGGGAAGAGAACACAGGACTCCTGACTATCATTCCAGTGTCCTATTCCCTAAATCACACTGCCTCACTATAACCAGTGAATAATTAATTATTGTATCATCTGTCCTTGTAAAACACTAATGGATAAATTGTGGCTAATCCTGAGTGGTGCATTAGGTACAGAAGACAGTGCAGCAACCTTTTCACTGCCTCCCATCCCTTCCCCACCAGCTCAGAAAGCAAGCAAAATGCTGCCATTAGTGATCCCTGAGCTAGTAATCACAAGGGTTGGGGATACAGTCAGGATTGTGCCCACTCTAAATATCTACTGGTGTGTGGCAGCAGGTGCTGGTGGGGAGCAAGTGCTGCTCTTTTCTTAAACAAACTAATAAGGTCAAGCATATTCTTCCTGGACCTTTCCAAGACATTCTGCCTGCATTTTCTCCACTCAGGCAGAATTGCATGAAGAGACTCTTCTTGGCCACTACCGTTCAGCTTCCCAGACTAAAAACCCTCAGTAGAAATTGTCAGAGCTTGGTTGTAAGGTCCTATTCCAAACTCCCCCCACCATTGAGGTCCATGGAAGGACACCCTCCATTCCCCACAGTGGCTTCAATTGGAGATGAACTGAGCCCAAAATATCTTGCTTTGTTGTCTGGCAAGTTTTTTTTTCATGCTATCATCCACAATCCAGCTATTCTAATATAGTGGAACCTAAAATATAACTCCAAAAAGTGTTTTTTGTTCACCATATACAATTTAAATATTTAGCATATATCATAAACCATAATAAATGAGAATGAAATACTGTTACAAATCAGTCACTGAGGTCTGATATTGTTAAACAATGATCATGCTGCAATCTCACAGTTTATAGTTCATCAAAAACTCTTCCATTGATCTGTAATTTAATAATAATAATAATATCAATGCATCCTTGCTAATGCTTGGTGACCTCCAATACTATGAGTTCCGTGTCTTTTAATGATTTTAATTGATTTTTATCATGTTACTATGTGAAGATTTTCCATGTGCCCTTTGACGCATAACCTGAGAGCATATGGTACCACAGACACTTACCCTGGTGAGCTGCGTGCCAAAGGTTGCCGACCCCTGGTGTAGATATACCTTCTGTGACTTGGGCTACTCATTTAGTCAGGGTTGGGCAGATTTTTCAGAAGTTTCCACTAGTTGGGGGTGATTAATTTTTTGAGACCTAGGGTTTTATTTTCAGGGGGTCTGAGTATGCATAGCTTCCACTGAATTTATCTGGAATTGTATGTGCTCAGCACTTATGAAAAATGAGGTCCTATCTATAGAGTATTTAAATTCAACATTAACTCAATTTGGTGATAGCAAGCTGGAATGGATGCAGCTGTAAATTTGAGGTTTTAGTTAGAAGAGAACTGGTAGCCAGGACTACCGAATTCTATTCCTTGCTCTAACATTAACCTCTCACTTCCTCTGTATACTTACCTAACTTGTATAGTTTCCTTACATGAGTATGTCTACACTGCAGCTCGGGTCATATAGTCTAACCCACTGCCAAGATGCAGGATTTATTGGGTCTAAACCATCCAAGAAAGATCGCTATCCAGCCTCCTTTTGAAAACCTCCAGAATTGACAGACATACACTAGCTCTATTGAAGCTGGCATACTAAAAATACCAATGTAGTCAGGGAGTAACATATGTGGCAGCTTGAGCTAGCTGCCCAAGTCTGCACCCAAAGGGCCAAACGGGTTTGTACTTGGGCGACTAGCCTGAGTTACTGCCCATGCTGCAGCAGGCTACATGGCTATATTTAGCACTCCTAGCTGCATAGTAGACATACCTTAATGTTTGTAAAATATTTTGAGATCCCGAATGAAAGGCACTTTATCAATGCAAAGCAGTTTCTATAAATATTATACTGTCAAATTCAGGAATTTCAGAGTTTGGGATTGTTTTAGTTTTCCACAATGTGCATATTTTTCAAATAAGATATATAAATAGTCATATAAATTGATGTATTTTTGCACCTAGTATTATACAAAAAGTGCAGCTCATTTGCATTGATGTATTTTTTGCTTAGTTGTGTGACACATGATTGCTCAATGGTGTGTAATTAAGTACTTAACAACACTCCTGTATGTAATGCATACCTATTAGGAGGCAAAATTAAAACTTTTGTGGGAACCCTACTTCTGAAATTCCTGAGAGTTAAAAGATTAAAATCTCAATGTCAATGTTGCATTTATACAGTGTTTGCATTAATGCTTACCGTAGTCCTATTTTGTTAGATATTTTTTCTGTTATATACAATTCTGTTGCTGTCTAGTTGGACATCTGAGGACATGCCAGACTGCATAGTATATGTCATCTGTGTTTACATTGAGTTCAACAAAGCCAAGTGTTAGTTTTCTTCTTGTCTGAGAGCAATTACATTAGGGCTCATAACCTTGAACCTGTGGATGGAATTTCCAAAAGGGGCTAGGCATCAAATGAGATTTGGTCACCTAACTCCCTTAGGTTCCTTTGAAAATCCCACTCTAAAAAGAGAAAAACATAAAAAGTAGTAAAGATAGAAATCTTTGGAGGAAGAAAGAGAACTCCAATCCCAGACTTTTCCAAGGTAGACATGTAAGGGGATGGTGCTGGAGTGCTGGCTGTGAGAAACTTCAGTCACTCCAGTTCTGGGGCTCTCCTCATGAGAATAGCTGGGCCACTAGCAGCAGAGCTACTCCACTACCAGAATTTGCAAGACATCACAATATGGGAAGTTATGTGTACTGCAGCCTAAGAAACTTCAGGTTCTGTTCCACTTTTGTGTTGTAATTGAAGAATATTTCAACTGACTTCAATGGATTTTGGATCAGACTCTTTATGCTGCTCATTTTCAGATGCTAGTCTGTACACTAACAAAGAGACAAGAGTAAGGCCCACAGACTAGCCTTACTGTACATCACTTAGGAATCTAACGTAGAGGGTAATTTTATTTTGGGTGAAGGGAAGGGTTCTTGGGAAAGCAACTAAAGATGAAAACAAAAAAAGAAAAAAATATTGGTACGTATACAGAAGTAATGATAAGTGTTTGAAGTTTTCAACTATTTTATTTTCATCATTAAGATATGCAACATGTTACATATCAAAATGTACTGATTTATGTCAGAATGTGACGAGGTTCTGTGGCCTGCAAAGTGCAGGAGGTCAGGCTAGATGATCATGATGATCCCTTCTAGCCTTAAAGTCTATGAGAACTGCAATAAACAAAGACCACACAATGCACATCTGTTGATTATGAGATACTGTGATACAGTTAAAAAAAAAGTGTTACAAAAAAAAGAAAGCAACAGAGAAAAGCTGATCTCAAACTTACATGGGCCAAAAGAGGATGGGATAATCTTCACTGCACATGAAAATATGTATCAATATAAAACATATTTATAATTTTATAAATAATACAGAATATATCATTCCAAAACTGTTAGCCTCCTACCACTCTGATCAAAGCCCAAACTGCTTCCACTTGAAAATACAAAGGGGATTTAATACATAAATTTGGCAATGCCTCAGTCCTCACTTTTGTCTTTGTCTACAAAAAGGCATAACAATACATTCTGTCAAATTGGAAACATTTTCTTCATTAGGTACTCCTCTTAGCAAAATCTTGAATCACCTTAACATAGGGGCTGTTTCTAGTTGCATTGAAATCAATGGGAATTGTATAAGGCCCATGGGAAAGAAAAAGACCTCCATCACTAACAGGCTGTCTGACCTAAAGGAGTCGGTATCCATGAACGAATGGAGCCTACTGTAGTATATGAAAATAATTAATTAACTTTGAATGCAGGGACATTTTTAATGAAGTAACATAACTCAGCACAGAAGAATCAACTTCTGAAGACTATTGTCTACTCTTGGATACAGACTTCAGAATTAGGGCTTGATCTTGCATTCTTTATGCACCCAGCCCCCATTGGGTTTAAGTCCTTTGCAGTTTGGGGTGTGTTTGGAACACAGGACTCATTGACTTCAATGGGAGCAGAATAGGACACTAAGCCCTTCACAAGAAAAAAAAAATCTATTGTTGTATTTACACTTAACCATCATTGAAGTCAGTGTGTATCAATATATCCTCTGTTCCATAGAAAGACAAAACTGCTCAATTATTGTAATATTTATTGTCTCAAAGTATTTTGAATTAAAATTTTATACAAAGTTCTGTAGTTTGCAAATATATAGGGCAATTAGGTACAGATATTTATTTTAACAAACTTCTGTCACATCCTACTAATTAAAGAGGAAGAATACACTTTGATGTTTAAATATTCTAAATATATAGCACACTTGTTTCATTTGAACATATTACCAAAATATTACCTTGCAGCATACTTAACTCTGAAATGTTTTTCTCATTCATTTTGTGGTGTCTATATTCTGTGTTAGCTCTTGCAGACCCTTTCTGTAGGTTAACAAAACTTAAAGAAAGTAAAGTCACCTGCAACTAAAAACAAAAAAAATATTGGAGAGGCTATTAGAGAATAATACTCTTTGGGGGGCTAACTTTCATAGGCTCTGTAGCTTCTTCTAACTCAAGAACTGGTGGCACATGCTTCACCATTGCCATTTGTGATACTACTGCTGCTAAGAGCAATGTCACTGGGGAACTGGCCATCAAAACAATACAGTCACCTCTTAAAGATCAACATGATGTAAGTGTTGCTATAAAGAATCATTGGACAAAAGCAATATCTTGCTTTTTCCACAACCACTTGGAAAGGACAAAGTATTTATTTACACTACTCCAACCTCATTGACATTAACAGGAGATTTGGTCCTTACTGTCTGAGGTGATAATAAATTAAGAACTACATATAAAGGCACTGAGCATTATTCTATCAGTAACCATTTAAATCCAGCAAAAAGACAAAAAGAGTAATCTATTTGTAAAAAAATAAATTTGGGTAGATTTTGAACTCACTTAATATGGACTTACACCAGTGTATCATCAATACAATTAATGGAATTACTCTGGAATCACTGGAGATAACGAAGTATTATTGAAATCAGAATCTGTTTTATTGTATCTGCCTGTCCACTCTTGACCAACTCTAGTGACAGATAACACAAGAAAAACAATCCTGATACATTTCCAAAATCCAGAGTTTCTTAGTTCCCCCTTTCTTTTTTTTTAAATAGCAGACTGGACTTTCTGTACCCCTTCATGTACACTAACTGAAGCCTTGATTCACAAATGAGAAGACCAACTGGTTTGAAATATGTATACTTTTATTTTGGGGTTTTTTTTGCACCAGAACTACATCATCCTCAACGCACATAAACCATCATTGGTTTACTACTTTTAAAAATGATCATAAATTTCTCATTATAAGTGGTGTAATACAATCCTATTATCATTTTATCAGATAAAAGAGAGTGACAATATTGTGTTTGTTACAGCCTACAGAGATGTAACAAATCTAGAGAATGCCAGCCTTGTCCAAGATAGATTAAATTTAGAGAACTGGAATACATTTCCCAATAAACAAACACTTTGAGGTCAGGAGATCATACTTGTTCGGCTGTTCTCCATAAGCCTTATTGGAAATAAACTTTCATACCATCACTGATTATATTTCATGCTACTTAATAATACTATGAGCCAAGTGTAATGGTGATCTAAATGGTGATTTAAGTTACACACTGGGTGTTGTAGGATGGTCATATAAGTAGCAAAAGAGTTTAGGACTACAGGCATTCAGTGGGGAAAGTATCTTCCTAATCTTCATCAGTTTAGGGCAGTGGTTTTCATTTGAGGACCCCTACAAATTTTTGAGTGGCAGTGCAGATCCTGAGGGTAACAACAACCTTTCATGGCCCCCTTAGACATAGTCTGTGGACCCCCAGCATTCCATGGACCACATGTTGAAAACCACTGAGTTAGGGGTTGGGCATTATGCCCTGATCCATAAGAGTTTATATCCCTTGCAAAGCTCTTGGGCTTTTGGTTTGTTTTAGCCTTCACTATTGTAACTTACAATATATGATATGCCACGTGTGATTTCTCTGTATCTGAATATAAAAGATTGGCCTTTTGGGAGTGCAGCTTCTCATTAATGTCAGATAGAATACAGGAAGACACAAAGCTGGTGAAAGCAGTAAATCTACCATACCATATAAAGTATACAGTAAAAATACTTGTTTTATATTTGTTAAAATTTAAATAGCACCTACTCAATGGTCATTTACATGCAGCTCTCTGTGTGCCAGTAGGAGGTGTGCTAAAAGTAGAAAACACCATAAATAAGAAATTAAACACTCCCCCAGACCTGGGTCTCCAGTGAACATATATTAATTATACCCCAGAGAGCAAAGACTCAGTGTGTGCTAGCATTTACTTCATTATTTGGATTTATTAAAAACATTCCTTTTCACTTTAACAATACAGTAATCCAACTGTGAAATAACAGCAATTCAAATGTGGTCATTTACAGAAATGTGGTTTCTTATGCCCATTGTACAGTGCAAAGCTGCCAAGTCTCACACCTTAGCAGTAAGCTCTCTCTTTCTTTCTCATACACACATGCACGCACACACACACAAAATTAACATGTCTGCTCTCACCTATACCTTTATGGGAAAAGTCACAAATTTAATCAATCTCACTCATACAGATTTAAAAATCCTGGCAGCTTTTGAATAGCTTTTCTTCATCAATTCCAATTAAGTGCTGGAAAAGAAATCCAAAGTACACATACCGAAACCTTCTCCTTAATAAGGAATGTTAGCAATATGTGATTTCTAATATGTTCCAAAGGGGTGCCTCCCAATCTTTTTTGAAGGTGAAGTCTGTAAGCACTTTAGTTACACTTTTTAATGTTCAGAAATGAAACATTGTCAGCAACGAAAGAATATTATTTGTAACTATGTGACTGCTTCACAATAATGTAACTATTAATTTTCTGTAAAATGATCTTAGATACAGGAGTTAATTAGAAGGTATACTTTACAACATAACTAGAAAGAGTTCCTGCTTTAGTGATTGATATATATCTTTTACATTTCATAGCAGCCTCAGGCTTTTTATGGGGGTTGGAGTATGGGTAGGATTACAACTAAGTGGAATCATTGGAACCTACACAAATCAATGCCAAACTTCATCAGTAGCACTAAATCATGCCCTTATACTATTTAGCCACAATATACAGTACCCTTTCTTGGGTACTAATAATTAGAAGTATATAGTTTGTTTGCAGTGTGTATAAAGCAGAGAGGAGCCTGAATGGAAAAGTTCAGATCTAGATCGAAGCCTGAAGCCTCCCATGGTTTTGGTTCATTCCGTGATGAAGACAGGGATCAAACAAGACTTTTGGATCTGGACCTGAATCCAGATTCAGATTTACCCAAGGTTACAGTTTTGTTTTGGCCCCATCTCTAATTTCCAGGCATTAAATTATTAAAGGAGCTCTTATTTTTTTTAAAAAAGAAGCTATTAGTAGGAAGGTGAATCCTTTCCTTTTGTTCCCATTAGTAGTGTTGGTACTGCAGCAGTATCTTCATATTGTTGGGAAAAGGTGCCCCTGCAAAGATACCTGTACCAATGATCAGAGGGGTAGTCGTGTTAGTCTGAATCTGTAAAAAGCAACAGAGGGTCCTGTGGCACCTTTAAGACTAACAGAAGTATTGGGAGCATAAGCTTTCGTGGGTAAGAACCTCACTTCTTCAGATGCAAGTGCAAGTGCATCTGAAGAAGTGAGGTTCTTACCCATGAAAGCTTATGCTCCCAATACTTCTGTTAGTCTTAAAGGTGCCACAGGACCCTCTGTTGCTCTGTACCAATGAGTGGTTTTAAACCTACCAGACATTAGGGTGTCCTCATCAGAAATATTTTTTCAACAGTTATCCTTTTTGGAAAGTTCATATTACTGATAAGTATTGCATTATCCTCAAAGATTTCCAAATTTTACCATCTTTACTTTATCTGCTGGAGGACCTATTATTAGAAGTGGAGATATTTGTATTTGAACCAATGCAGAAGTAAGAAATGACAGCAGTGCACTGATATGCCATGAAGGCAGTAGCCTGGAAGCGATCTTGGGGCTGCTATTTATTAGGTCCATGAATACGAGGCATGATTCTGAGCTAGTACACTGAAAGGAAGGATCCTAGGTGAATTGGTCTTTATGGGTATGTCTATACTGCAGCTAAATACTCACGGATGGCCCGTGTCAGCTTACTCAGGATTTCAGGGCTTGTGCTGCAGGTCTAAAAATAGCAATGTAGGTGTTTGGGCTCAGTCTGGTGCCAGGGCTCTGAAACCTGGTGATGGGGGAGGGTCTCAGAGCCTGGTTCCAGACCAGCCTGATCTCAAACTCATACACTGCTATTTTTAGCTCTGCAATGCAAGCCTCACAAGCACTTTGAGATTCACTGCAGTGGGGGTTTTTTGGGTTTTTTTGCTGTCAACTCCCCAAATTGGTTTGCTCATTAAATGACTTCTCATTAAAATATATCCTGCAAAGAATGTTTTTATATTTTCTAATGATACTGAGTGAGAACATACTCATATTTTTCATCAGACACTCTCTGTGCTTTTGGGAATAGTAAGTGATATCCACACACAGAAGAGTCCCTTCACCAAGAACTCACAATCTGCCACAAACTTGCTCTGTAACCTTTGAGCAGTCACTTAAATTCTCTATTCTTCACCTACCCCCCTGTGAGGACCGTGCTGATTCCCTCTTGGCCAAGGAGGCCTAGCTTAAATGCTCTATATAAGTGCTCAATATGATTAAGACGCATAGGGATATTTCATTGAATTTTGATCTTCAGATCCAAGGTTTAGATTCACGCCCATTTGTATCTTCCTAAATTGCACTATACTACTCTGTGCAATTCATAATTCAAACACAATAAATGGTGGTTTTATCCCATTTCTAAGTATACATTCAGTACCCAAACCTGCATGATTAAGTTAGGTGCTTAAATCAATCATGTTTGAAAAAAAATGTCTAACTTCTGTGCTTCAGATTTCCAACTCTAGACTAGGGATTATACTTACTTCTCTCACAGGCATTTATGAGAAATAATTGATTATTTGTACAGAACTTTAAAGATGAAAATTATTATTTGATTTAGGAAATGAAGCTAAAAATTAAAATCAATTATCTCCCTGTGAAAACTGCATGGCATGAAATATTTCTTTGGATGCTATACAACAGTGGTTCCCAAACTGGGGTTCGTGAACCCCTGGGGGTTCGCGAAATGTTACAGGGGGTTCTTGGAAAAAAATTCCCTAATGGTGGACAGAGCTGTCCCTAGGGACCCTGGGCAGCATGGGGCCAGCAGCCCGGAGCCACTGGACTTCCACGAGCTAAGCAGATCAAAGCAAGCAGATCTATCACACTGAGGAGATTTAAACTTCAAGACTCCTTATAAGAAATGGAACGGGAGGTGGATACTTTTTGCTGTTTTTAAAATTAAATAGGCAGCTAGTATTGTTTTTTTTTAAATTATTATGAAGAACAAGTTTAAGCTTTGTTGTAATGTGCATTGTTTGCCTGGACTGCTCAAGCCCTGAATGCTTGTGTAGGAGGAACTCTTTGAGTTGGCTTCTTAAATACCGTCATGACATTTCACATCTGATACTCCTTGATGAAACAAAGGAGCCTTGTCTTATAACAGGCTTATTCAAAGTGATACAAGCTACGAAAGTGAGATCTTGGAAGAGTGTCGCCATTTTCATAATGTAATAAAAATACTGTAATGATAAATAATAAATAGTGTGTAATATGCATGTCATAAAAACAAATTTTATATTTCCCAGATCACTGCTTTTATAATTTATACTCAGATAAAGGAGAAAATCCCTGGAAATATTCATTTTTAGGAGGGGTTCGCGAGACTTGACATTTTAGTGAAAGGGGTTCACAGGTTGTTGAAGTTTGGGAACCACTGCTATACAAGAACATGATCACACCTCATGTTGCTCTGAGATCATTAAACATTCTTCATTTAATCTTAATCAGATCCAAAATACACTCTTTCCATTTTTACAATTGGGGATGGGTACTCTGTTGAAGTATTTCTATGTGATATACATTTTTGTAAACTCACTTGTCTTTGGTATCTTTTTGGTTCCTTGATATCCCTTTGCATTAAGAACAGAGAATAAGATGCTACAATCTCTGATAAAATTCTGACTTGGTAACCTAGCGTTCTCTTAACTCTTACATTTTCCTCTGTGACTATTTCTGGGCTTGTTAAATAAGGCACAGAGATGAACAGGAGGTAAAATGAATGAGTGACAGAGAGTCTATGTGAGTCACATTAATATATATTTATTCCTATTTGTCTTTTCACATTCTAATATCCACACAAGTAACAAAAGGGTTCTACCCACTTTGTGGTCAGCTTCAGGAAGAATATACTGACAAGTCAATTTTTCTTGACAAAGATAAAGTTGGCTTACTATTTTAGACATTTCTAATGTGCCCACTTCTGTAATATTTAAGCACGAGATCCAAAATTAAGAGACGTCCAAAAATTGTCATTTAAGGACTATTTCTGCCCCTGCTTACTACATCTGCTGTTACTTAGAAGAAATTTAAATAAAACTTTTTTTCTTTAGTCCTTTTACTTTCTCCTTATCAGCTGTCCATAAAGATGTTTCATAGCAATAGGTCTTTTTTTGTTTAGTACTTTTAAGAGGGAGATTGAGAAAAATCTCCTTGAAGATGGTGACCATGACAACCACCCTTCATTCAGGATAAATGTAAGAAGCAGTTAAACTCCTTTTGAAGTAAGCAGGGCCAGCTCCAGGCACCAGCTTGCCAAGCAGGTGCTTGGGGCGGCCACTCTGGAGAGGGGCGGCACATCCAGCTATTTGGGGGCAATTCGGTGGACGGTCCCTCACTCCCACTCGGAGCGAAGGACCTCCCGCCAAATTTCCGCCGCAGATCGCGATTGTGGCTTTTCTTTTTCTTTTTTTTTTTTTCCCGCTTGGGGCGGCAAAAACCCTGGAGCCGGCCCTGGAAGTAAGATATCTGAAACAACAGGATCCCCACCCAAAACACAGGCCACGTGCAAGGCTAGTCAGGAACTGAGCTATGGGGGCAGAGGGATTTCTCTGGATATTGCTTGATTGAGGTGTGCATGTTATCTGGGAGCAGAAACACTCAGAGCAGCCAGAGACAGGCAGAAAGTAAGTAAGCAAAACAATGGTAATTTGCACGTGAAAAAATTGGACAGAGATCTTTTTGGGCAGAGTGCTAGCTGGAAAGAGGTGTTGAAGTGGCCAAAAAGCTGCCTCCTGTTGTTTGATTCCTGTGTTCAGGATTCCATGACTTTCTGCGACCTCCATGCAGGGGCCAGTGTGGCTGACCCCAGGGCCAGCTGCTCAGATGGCCCCCGGGACAGCCACACCAGTGGCTGCTGGAGCTGCCACGGTGATAGCCACACAAGCAGCTGTTCTGGCGGCCCCCGGCAGCAATCCTGGGGTGGCTGGAGCAGTCACGGTCCACAGCCCCAACCAACAGTCCCTGGCTGGCTGGCCAATGCAGCCCTGGGCAGCGGTCTCCGGCCGGCTGGAGCAGCTGCGGTCCACGGCCCCGGGCAGTGGTCCCCGGATGGCTGGAGCAGCCGCAGTTCGCGGGTGCCCCCCCAGCAGCAGCCCGTGTCCCTCCAGCAGTGCCCCTGATACCCCCAGCAGCAGCCCCCCATACCTCCCTGCAGCAGTCTCCCCACACCCCCCCCCAAGATTTAATCAGGGTTTTTTTAGTAAAAGTCATAGACAGGTCATGTGCAATAAACAAAAATTCACAGCCTTTGACCTGTCCATGACTTTTACTAAAAATACCCGTGACCAAATCGTAGCCTTAGACATGATTTAGCACACACATTACATTCCCAAAAACCAGTAGTATGGGTACAAGAATACAAAATGAAAGCAAAATTGATTATTTTCATCAACTCCCCAGTGCTGACTGTACAACTTACACTGTATTTAGAGACCTACCAAATTCACAGGTCATTTTGGTCAATTTCATGGTCATAAGATTTTAAAAATAGTAAATTTCATGATTTCAGATATTTAAATCTGAAATTTCACAGTGTTGTAACTGGAGTCCTGACCCAAAAGCAGGTTGTGGGGGTGGTCGCCAAGTTATTATAGGGGATTTGCGGTATTGCCACCCTTACTTCTGTGCTGCTACTGGTGGCAGCACTGTCTTCAGAGCTTGGAGGTTGGAGAGCATTGGCTGCTGGATGGGAACCCAGCTCTGAATGCAGCGCCACCACCAGCAGCAGTGCAGAAGTAAGGATGGCATGGTATGATATTGCCACCATTACTACTGCGCTGCTGCCTTCAGAGCTGGCCCTCATCATCAGCCACCACTGTCTGGCTACTCAGCTCTGAAGGCAGTGCAGAAGTGAGAGTGGCAATACTATGACCCCTCTATAATCACCTTGCGACCCCACCCTCCCACGACTCCCTCTTGGGTTGGAACCCTGGGTTACAGAAATGCTACTCTCCCCAGTGAAATCTGCATAGTATAGGTTAAAAGTACACAAACGACTTTTAACCTGTACTATACAGATTTCAAGGGGGAGTCTAGATTTCACAGTCCGTGACACATTTTTCACAGCCGTGAATTTGGTAGGGCCCTAACTATATTAGTTCAGATCAGTATATATAGTAACTTCAGATCACAAAAAAAACCCAGTGAAAGTGGCTCATAACAAGAGGCTGCTACATGTCACATTCCAAAGAGCAGTGTGGGGAAGAAATGGATGATAAAGGTAAAGCAAAAATAACTCTCCCCATTTCTTTAGAAATATTTATTGGTTTTCTGATTAACATACAAGCTAGCTTCATTCTCCACTCTAACAAATTCACTTGTGCTTACATGAGAAAGATTATTGCATGCTCTCTTCCTTTGCCTTGTGAACTGATCTGAAAGTAAAATGTACACACTTGCTGCTTTTGAAAAGCTTACTGTATATCCCATGCTATAACTAAATATAAATATCAGTCATTTAAATATTAAATTGTAGTAGAAATAAAACACTAAAGTTCTTTTTGTAATTTGTTGCTTGAAAAGAGTAGTGAATTGCTTTATCACTTGAAATATAAATTAATATAATCAATTGTAGCTATGTTTCTGTCAGAGCTAATCATTAAGGAGTTATAACCTTACCAAAAAGGTAAATCTGGTTCCTCAAGAACTAGTATGACTTCATGCCTCTGTTATGTACTTCTTTCACAGGGAGAGAATACAGGAGTACATTCAGGGTAAAGGAAGTTTTGAGGAAGAAGAGGTTTCAGTGTACTGAACAAGATTCATTAGGCAGATGATGATTGCTCATCAGTTTTCTTACCCAATCAATCCCTCTTTCGTTCAGGTAAATCACCTAGCAAGGGGCTTAATAGCCTAGGACTTTGAATCCAATTCAGGCAGGACTGAGTGGATCATTGGGCTAGATCTTCAACTGGTATAGCCTAGCCATTGACTTTAATGGAGATTGCCAATTTATACCATCTGAGAATTGGGACTAGTGTGTCATGCCTGTTATCTAATCCTTTGATAGATTTGGAAGTAGAGGATGTTCAGCTGAGTAATGGGTTAATGTTAGTGAATTAGGGGGTGCACATAGAGCAGGGGAGTGTGTACATCAGGGCAAGTGTAAGAGCACATAGTGAAGATTTAGGGATAAGTATTAGGTGGGGGAAAGGTGTAATGATGTGTGTAAAAGGTGAGTGGTGGGGCAGATGTGTTTTATGGGGGTAAAGACTGTGCTTGGGCTGTATGTTTGGGAATGTGAGTACTGGAGCTGCCCCTCCCACCCACACTTACTCCTCAAAGTGTGTATCTGGAGGTAGGGGAGTGAGCTATAGGGGTGGCTTTCTGTGGTCAGTTTGTGTGGGGCGAGGGGAGTGCTTTGGTGCCAGCTCCCTAGGGTTGGTGTCTGCGTGTGAGGCAAGTGCATGAAATGGGGAAGGGTTAGAGTGATTAGGGGTCAGTGCGTTATGGGTCTGGTTCCCCAGGGTCAGTGCAAGAGTGTGAGGTGGGGAGTGCTGTGGGGCCAGCTCCTCAGGGTCGGGGGGCGGAGGGAGTGATACGGGGCCGGCTCGCCAGGATCAGAGTGTTTGTATGCGGGGAGGAAGAGCTATAGGACAGGGTCCCCAGGGTTAGTCCGGGGGGATGTGGGGGAAGAGAGCGAGCGCTATAGTGCACGATCCCTAAAGCCAGTGTGTGTGTTTAGGGGCGAGAAGCAAGTGGTATGGGGCCAGCTCCCAGGTGTCGGGCTCTGGGGCTAATCCCCTCAAGGGAGGGTGTATGGGACTAACTCCCGGACTTCTGTCGGTGTCTGCTGGGCGGGGGTTGCTAGGGGACCACCCCAGGCCTAGTCGCGGGAGGGGCTCGGCTTCCTCAGAGCAGGCCCCGCCACGCCCCCTCGTCCAGCAGTTCCGGCGCGGGACAGGAAGTGACGTCGCAGGGGCGGGGCCACGACGGCTAGGTGCTGATCTGATGACGGTGGCCGCGGTGCGGTGTTGATGTCCCCAGCTTCCTCCGTGGGCGTCCCAGGTAAGGGCCTTTTTCGGCCTGTCCGTGCCCGGGCGGGGCGGCAGAGCGCTCGTGCCCCGTGACTCTGGGCCCGGCGGGGAGGGGGGCGCTACATGTTCAGTCTCGTAGCCTCAAGTCGCTCTGCCCGGTTACCGGCCGCAGCGGCTCCCTGGCTCTCGCGGCCTCTGTCGGCCCAACCGCCTGGCACTGGTCAAAGGGGGGGGGCCGCGGTGTTGCTACGGCCGCTTTGTGTCGGGGAGGGGGAATGGGGGCGGGGCTGGACCTCCGTGTGCGGGTGGGGGAAGGGGGAATCCATGGCGAGCAGCGGAGGGGTGTCGGGGAAAGGTGACCTGTCTGGGGTCAGTCGCGCGACTCGCGCCTCGCCCCGGCTGCTGATGAGGAAGCGGGGAGGGCTATCAGGCGCTGACCGCCTGGCACCGGAACTGCTTAGAGCCCAGCTGCAGCAGGAGGGGGCGGAGCTGGTCCTTGTTTTCCGAGGAACTGTTCCTAACGTTAAACTACGGTGTGTTGCGGGTCGCACTGTTTAGTGTATGGCAACAGCGAAGTGTAAATGCTTCTCCTGGCAGCCAAGCCAGCTCACTCTGAGCTGGGTAAACAAGCGGCCCTCGCTGCTTCACAACGTCTCTGGGGTCATCCTTGTAACTCTAAATAGGTTTCAGCTGCATCCAAACTTGACAGAAATTTTTCCTGCCTTATAAGTAATAATCCCAGACACATTCTGCTGATTTACAGAAATGCAAATTTGTTAAAGACTAGACGAGCCTGTTTTGAAAACTGTAAAAAACAGATTTCAGTAAAGTTGTTGGTTGTGCCAGATGGCTTGGCTGTCTGCAGAAACTAATATCATTGTGTTTGTATTACTAAAAAGATCTTAAGATTTTTTTTTTTTAAGCAGTGAAAGAATTTTAGAAGTACAATTTGCTTGTCACTCCTTTTTGTTTCGGTTACTCTTTTGCACTTCACACCTTGGACAATGAAAATCAAAAATATCAATTTTCCTGCAATTCCTGCTGTGATGTTTTGGTTTCAAGCACCAGTGGGGACTGCTAAAAACAAATATTTTAATTAGACTTAAAGAAAATTGTGGAAACTGTACTGCACGTTTGTAAAAGTTAGCTTTTATAGAACTTATATTTTGGATAAAATGTGAGGGGAGTTTCTTAAATATCACTTCTTGTTATTCTGGGGGGGAGGGAGAGGAGAGAATGGAACAAGTATACCCAAGGAATAAAGTTGTACTATGTTTGCTTAGGCAGACCCTTAACCCCAGTGGGTGCTACTACCCTAATATACTTCAGCCCTGTCGTCTTCTCTTTCCTTGTCTCTCCAAAGCTATGTTAATGTCTTCCTTTACACTTAATTTGCTTTTTAATTTATTTTGTGTAAATTGAAGTTTAATTTTTCACCTGTACTTTGCAGTCATGGGGAATCGCTAATTCAAATCTTATTTTACCATTTTGTTGTCTTGGTGAAAGTGCAAAACTGTGTTGATCCTTATTTAAAGTCTAATCCAGCGAATATGCCCTTGCTTTTAGTGCATGGTTTATGTATTGAACTAAATCAGATGGTAATAGGCTAAAGATATTTGAGTTTAGGGCTAGAAAATCTTGTTTAACCCTTCCTGGATTTGACTGAGCAGTATTTGTTCATTCCAGTTGCCCATTTTATTTGAAAAATGGGGCTAACTCTTAACTGCTTTATTTTTTTAGTTTTTGGAAATCTAGTAATATTCTGGCAAGCTGGTGGGAACATTCTAAGAGCTGATTCTACTCCCTCTCACTTCAGTGGGAACTGGAATTGGTCAGCCCCCCTATGGAAATATTTCCAATGGGTATTGGGTGTGTAGTTCCTGAAACAATGTTTTACTGATGGTTCAGTTGTCGCCTGAATCAAGGCTTGTACTCAGTTGTTGTAATTACTATAATTTTTAATAACAGCAACTGCAAAATGGAGCAAGATAAATTGCAACATTCAAATATTCTGCCTCCTCTCCCTATAGATGTATCAAGCTTCAATCTTGTTAACACTTGTGCATGTGCTTAGGTTTACTACCATGAATAGTGCCATTGAAATCAACAGGACAGCTTCTTAATAAACAGTTTAATGTCTTAGAATGAAACTAGTACTTGTGTTTTAAAAAAACAAACTACTGTTTCAGTTACAGCAACTGAGGAGTGGACCTTCCTGTTTGCTTGCCATACTAGGTCACCAGGCTTAGTAACCTTCCCTCCAGAAAAAGAACAGCAGCAGCCTGGGAGGGGAGATTATGGAGGTCCGCAAGCCTAGGGTGCTCTTTACCAAGGCAACCAGCATCATTAAGAATATTGGTTGTAAGTCATAGACCTCCTTGTCTCTGGATTCAGAGACACCCACCTGGAGTGCTCCATCTTCTTATTGTCTTTGGACATGCAAAGCGAGCTACCCTTTCATCCTTAGAAGTCGTCTAGACAAGGCAGAGTATTTTGTGAAACCTTGTGCTGTAGCTGCTCGCTATGGAGTATATTTTCTGTGAATAGAGAAATTTATTTTGTAGGGCTCACGTTGTTGCACCGTTCAAGAGAACTAAACTCATTTATGACGTCTTAGACTATTCTTCTGGTATAACTTTTCTGAAGTAATAAAATTCTAATATTGTTACAGATCAGTCATGTCATCCTTTCAAGAAGCTCCATCTTCAAGTAATGCTCTGCAGACTTCCAACTTTGCACATGTGATCTTTCAAAATGTGGCAAAAAGTTACCTTCCTAATGTACACCTTGAATGTCATTACACTCTGACCCAGTATATCCAACCACACCAAAAGGATTGGGTTGGTATTTTCAAGGTAAGCGAGTTTGTACTTTTTCAATAACTGAATATCCATTGCATTCTAAATTACTGATTCAAAAAATAAACTCTAAAAGCTCTTTGAAATATGTTTGTGGGATAAATCCTGGTGATGTTAGATCTTGACACTTGCTTGCAAATTAGTGTCTTATCTTGGTTTTCAAATATGCTAATTGAAATGCAGGTATTCTAAGTGAGCTGGTAGCACCATCTATTATGAAGGAAGCACAGTGCTTTCTGTGATAAGCAACTGAAACAGAATCTTGTAACTTTGCCAAACTATAACTGTTTGGGATGAAATTTTCCATGCTGGGTGTCTTCCCAAAAAATTAAGCTTGATGTGAACTTCAGCCAAAACAGTTTGGCTATTTCTGAGAATAGGGGTAGGGAGAAAAATGTTGTCTTGCTATGTTAAATTCTAGCAACCTTTTCTTTGAGAAACTCTAGTGCGCCCATGTTTTGGAGCAAAGAACATGAAATTTGGAAGGGGTATGGTCTCTGTTTTAAGGATGTGCCTTTTGCAGTCTCTGTGAAAATCTGCCCAAATTTGGCCAATTTATAATAATGTGAAAAATCAGTTTGCACATGCTCAGTAGAGGCTTGTTAGAGCATCGTAGCTCAATTACCCAAAGAGTCTGTCCACACTGAGCAAGCTCCTGCAGGGGACTGAGCAGGACTTTTCTAGTAATAGAAACTTCAGGTTTCTCTGGGCTGGTCAGGGAACTGAGAGCAAGGACTGTCTCCCCTGTGCTCTGAGTGCCCCCCTTGGTTTTACCGAGGCAGCATGTAGTAAGAAGCCATTTGAATAGAATGGTGGTGGAAGGAATCAAAGGTGAAGGGGAGGAAAACAGAGTGGGAGTTGGGGTAGTGGGGAGACTGGCACTGGCTGGGCAAGAAAATTAGGAGTGGGAGGCTGGTGGGGAGGAGCCTGAAACTGGATGAGGAGTGTGGAAGCTTGTTGGGAGGTGGGGAGACATAGCTTTGGTGTGGCAATAGAATGGGGGCTGGTTGGTCAAAGAGACTGGGACAGGGAACCTGGATGTGGGGTACTAAGATTGGCTAAAGAACCCGGGGAGGGAGACAAGTACTGGAAGCCAGTGGGATGAGGAACATGTGCGTGGGGACATCTGAAGGGGAAGATTGAATGAAGAGTCAAGACTGGGGAAGTGGGTCTGGCTAAGTATAGACACTGGAGACATGGAGCCAGGGGAATGGAGGGGGACTGGGATTGGAACAATGGGGGGCAGACTGGGACTCAGAGTCCATAGAAAAGGACTGGATGAGAAGTCTGAGGAGTGGACGTTTGGACCAAGAAAAGGAGTAAGGAAGTGGGGAAGAGAAAGGACTAGAACAGTGACAAGTTGGAGAGGACACAGGAGAATGTGTCAGTCTTGGGGGAAATGGCAGAACTGTGTGTCCACTGGAGAATGCTCCCCTCCAAAGCCTAGAATGGAACCCGAAATTCTTGTCTCCCTATTTCTCTGCTATCAGCAGATATTTGTGAAACACATGGGCAAAGTGTCTCATCCCTCTCAAATGCTGGTCCAAATAGAGGATTACAACCCACGATTGCTATCGATTACTCTGCTAGCTCAAGTGGCAGAGTCTGTGCAGTGGATCTAAAGGTTCCAGTCCTGATGATGACCCATGTGGATGTCAACATCATGCCACATGATGCAATTTCTGTAGTTTTTTGTTGTTGTTGTTTTTCCCCAGTATGATGCCACATAGTGGAATTGTGTGTGTGGTTTTTTTTTTTTTTTTTTGTCTGCTTAAAAAAAAGAATTGGGAAGTGACACAAACACAATCTATGTCAAAAAGGACATTGGTGAGATTGCAAGGAGAAGCATGAGAAGTTAGGAAATAAGTTAACTCTGACATCTGTGCAACCTTAATTCAGTCCCTTTGTGTGAATGCATTATAAGAGTCTTCCATTACATGATCACATACTATATTTTCCACAGGAGCCCTGCCTCAATCAGTGTGCAGAGTGGATGGTGTTCACTTAATGAGAAAAACTGTTCAACTGTGGCCACTTGCTTTATTTATTGCACACTATTCAAATTCTGCTCTGAAGGCAGGATTATTAACTAATTCATGTGCTTTTCTGTGGCACGCATTGTAGTATCTACTTCACAAACAGGTCTACTGAGAGAAATTTGGGGTTCTGGTACATCATGTTGGCTGGGGCCCCATCCTCTCCCGTTTCATTTTATTTACACAGATATTAGACATTTTGGGAGGGCTAAGGTACTACTTTCCCCACCCACACACTGCCAAACCCTGTTCACAAACATAATTAATCTTCATAACACCCCTGTGAGATGATACATATGGGCAGGTGAGGCACAGAGCGGTGAAGTTCAAAAGTATTCACTAATTCTTAGTGCCCAGTCTGAGATATTTGTAGCATATTTAGCATTATGTAGCACTGTTTATCTTCAAAGCACAACTCCCATTGACTTGGGTTGCAGATGCAAGTGCTCAGCACTTCTGAAAATCAGATTCCTGGGTCTCAAGTCAGACACCCAGAAAATGAGGAACACACAATTAGTACCATCTCTGGAAAGTTTGGTTTGTGACTTGCCTAGGATCATATAGGAATTCTGTGCCAGAGGCAGGGATAGAATCCAGTTTTCCCAAGCAGCATTCAGTTACCTTAACCAAGAAACAGTCCCTTCTCTTCCTCAGTCCCCTGCCTCATTTGTTGCAGAAGTTAGAAAGGCAAATGAGGCAGGAATCCTACAGACAATAGTTTTCTTCACTTTGCAACCCTGACTCATCCCCAGAGCCAGGTCCATTCTGTACACTTAATCAGGCAGTGGTCTTGTGGGGGGAAAAAATAGCATGTGATCATGTAATTAGACTGTATGATAAAGTGTACCCACAAGGGGGCCAAACTAAAGTTGCGGAGACAGCCTTAATTCTGGTGTTTGCTAACTTTTAAGTGCATGATTTTGCAACTGTGACTTTTTTTTTTAATGTAGCTTGTGTAACAGAATACAGGAAAACAACCAAGAGTAGGACTATTAAAGAAAAATGAAATGTTTTAAAGTTGTAGCCTTTTCTTATGACTTTATCATATATTATATATACTTAGATATATCTATCATATACTTATCAAATATTTTTCTATTTTTTACATGTTGCTAAAGTTAAGTCTCTTGTTAATGTGTTAATTTTTAGAATAATGTTATAGAAAAACTTTTCTCTGTGCACCTCAATAATTGCTCACAGAGAAAGGATGTTGGAGAATGTAGGCTCTTTGTTTCCTTCCTGTTATCTGTAGATCAAAACCAGGTGAGACGGCAGTGGAAGGAATTATGGAGCTCAGCATTTGGAGTTGGTTTCATTATAATAATTCGCTGAGCTTCGCTGCAGTGTTCCTCCTGTCTCTAAGATAACTGTCTCTTGGATGTTTCTCCCACAGTTTTCCATTACTGTTGACAGAATTTTTATATATATTGCATCTCCCTTGCCTGCTTTGCATTCCTTGCTGTATGTCTTAGGGTTTGCCTACACTAGAAAGTTTTGTCTCTTAGCTATATTGGTACTGTCAAATGTTAGGTTTAAATGCTCTACCAAGTAACTTGACATCTCTAGTCTTCAGATTGTCAAAAGGTAATACTTTTTTTTTTTAAGACCAACAAATCATTTTTTCCCATAGATAGGTACTGTGACTTGCTTACACCTCTATTGTATCTGTGGAAATTGTACAATCACTGTCTGCAGCATTGAAATGAAATTGCTACAAGAATTATGCAGGAGGAGTACATGGGTTTTATAAAGGAGAAATTTTTCTTAAGCACACATCTTGTAAATCTGCAAAGTTTGGGGGCAGGAGAGAATCAAAGTATGATTTGACTGCAACTGAATAAACCTGGTACGTGAGGTAAAATGCACATCCATCTGAAGAATGGAGGTGCAAGCATTCCACTGGAATTTCAAAGGAATGTTGTTTTAGTGAAGAGGATAATGGGATTAAAATGTTTTACTACAAGTTTGCAGTAATAGGCAGTGACTATTTGTATAACAGAGTTTCATTTTGTTTTATAAATTAATTTAAATTATGACAATGAGCTCAAATTTCAAGTTAGGGGACATTTGAGATTGTAATTGATTATGGGTATATACTGCTACTGTAAGAAACTTTGAATTTAAAGAACATCTTTAAATTTTGGAGTTGGCATAATTTTTTAGATGAACTGGGAAGAGGCAAGGTAACCCACATATAGTCCTGTCATTCTTTTGAAGTAGTTAGAATTTAAATTTTAAAAACTGATGTTACATGCATCTGATTAAAAATCAGGGAGGCAGTTAGTATACATTCTAGTGTCCCTGTTTAAAAGAGAAAAAATTCTAAATCTAGCCCCATAAGATTGGTTTGTTTTTCTCCTTTTTAAACATTCTTTGCAGTAAAATGAAAAATGTCTGATCAAGAAACTGTTTTCTTGCTGAAACAACTATTATTGATACAAGATCAGACTCTACTGGGGACAAAGATTATAAACGACTGTTAGAGATTGATTATACCTTGGGGTTGCTGGGAAAGTTGATGAATCACACTTGATTATTATTTATGAGGTTTAGAAAGTGAGTAATAGTGTGAAGGATACGATGCATGCCTAGTGAAGTGGTCTTCAAGGGATTCTGAACTCACTAAATAACAAGAATGATTAAAGTCCTATGTAGTAGTGGTCTTGATATTGTGTCTAAAGAGAATCAGACTTCTGTCAGTGACCTCAAAGTGTAAGTTTATTGGCGGTGAATGTAGAGGGATGGGAAGACGTTGGCTTTTTGTGGAGGAGAATGAATTGCTTAAAGACCAAAACTGTTCAAAGTTTAAATGAATGCCATCTTTGAGTCTTATGGGAAGTTATTGCTGTTGCTCCAGTGATAGTTGTGTGTCTGTATTAAAAACTGTTATGTCAAGATGTCTAGTGGAATTTTCATTTAGTTAAACATAGGAAATTACGGGGATGGATGAGGGACCTGACTAAGATCTAAGGGCTGTGTACACTATGGGAGTCACAATGGCACAACTGCAGCTATGCCACTGTAGTGTAGATGCTTCCTATATCAATGCAGCTAATCCACCTCCCTGAGCGGCAGTAGCCCTGCCTGCACCATGGGTTAGGTCAGCTTAACTACAGCGCTCAGGGATGTGAATGTTTCACATCCCTGAGTGATGTAGCTATGTCAGTGTTCATTTTAAGTGTAGACAAGGCTTATGTTTGTTTCCACATACTGAGGTGAGTTGTGGTATCTTGCCATCTAAATGTGTTAACTCTTTGTAAAACTGTGTTTTTCCCCCCCCCCCCCCCCCCCCGTCTCTTTTGTCCTTTGCTGCCTCTGGTCATGTATATAAAATTTGCTCAGTGTAATGAAGTTTGCTCTAATTCCTTTTAAGGCCTTCATTTTAGTACTTGCCCCTATTCTTTTTGTCCCTTTTAGAATTCCATCCTTAAATGCAGTTTTAAACTGATTCCTTTCACAAACAGTCAGTTTCCCCATTTTTTGTGTGTTGTATAAGGCATTTATTTTCTCAAGCTCCTAGCCTGGGGTCTCAGACATCCTCATGGAGAGAACCACAACTTAAGTGTTTTATCTCTCCTTGCCTTTAGGGTTGCAGGACATTGTTGTAGCAATTATAGCAATTGCTTACATGAATAAGTAATTTTAGGAAAGGACTAAATATATTTTCAACTGTCCTTAATGCAATAAATGTATTGTCTTTTTGAAATTAATCACTGTTCTCTTCATTTTGTTATCATACCCATTCTGTTCTGTTCCTCTTTTGTGCATGCTGCTTGTTTCCATCTTTCTCTAGGTATTCCTTTTTCATTAAATGGCTGCTGATGGTGCCTGGCTTCTGTTTACTTATGTTATGGAGCAGTGGCCTGAAAGGGAGGCAGCTAGACTGGCCTCATTTGCAGCTGCTTTTACGGGCATTCTGGCAAGGACATTTGAAATAGATGAAAAAGAGGAAGGACCAGCACCATGTTACCTATCAGTTCTCGGTTAATCACCAGCAGCTGCTTTCTGAGCCACCAGTGGTTAATAGACCACAGTTGGGGAACTGGAGTCCTAATTAATTTATACATGTTTCTTTAAATGAATTACCTTGCCTTCTGAATTCAGACTCATAACTTTGGACAGATTATTACATGTTGTTCTAGGCCAGGGGTAGGCAACCTATGGCACGCGTGCTAAAGGCGGCACACGAGCTGATTTTCAGTGGCACTCACACTGCCCGGGTCCTGGCCACTGGTCTGGGGGGCTCTGCATTTTAATTTAATTTTAAATGCAGCTTCTTAAACATTTTAAAAACCTTATTTACTTTACATACAACAATAGTTTAGTTATATATTATAGACTTATAGAAAGAGACCTTCTAAAAATGTTAAAATGTATTACTGGCAAGCAAAACCTTAAATTAAACTGAATAAATGAAGACTCGGCACACCACTTCTGAAAGGTTGCCGACCCCTGTTCTAGACTGTTCTTTAATACTGATACTTTCTTTTTGACTGGCTTTTTGCCCTTTTAGAAGAAAAGTAAATTTATTTTTCTGTTTATGTATTGATGCCTGGTCTGAGTTTTAAGCATAGACAGAAAGAGAAAATTGAATGACAAACCATGGTAAGCCTTTGAATTTATCCAGGGGCAGACATATTCACCTTGGGTGTTAGTGCTGAAAAGGTCAAAACTTAAATTGGCATTAGTGTCAATGCAATACATGGATTTATCTGTAACTTAATGCTTCAGAGAGAATTGGAAACTAGATCATTTGTTACTTCTCTGAGCTTCTGAAGACTCAAAACCAAGCTATAACAAGAGTATTTAGTGGGTTTTTTTTTTTTTTTTTTTTTTTTTAACGTTTATGATCTGTACTTCTACCAAGTAACATAATTTTGTTTTTCAGTGCACACACAGAAGTGTTGCCTCTGATTTCTCCATAATGTCCTAGTGGTGTATTTAGAAGGTGATCACATTAGGTTGTCTTAAGTACCTAACTTTCCTCTATCATCATATCTGAGCATCTCACATTCTTTAATTTATCTTCACAGCACCTCTGTGAGATAGGGCAGTACTTTTATTCCCATTTTACAAATAGGAAACTGAGCCACAGAGACCCTAAGCATCTTGCCCAGAGGAATAGGGAATTGAACCAAGGTCTCCTAAGTCCTAGGTTAGTTTCCTAACCAATGGACCATCCTTCCTCTCTTCCTTGTTGCTTTTCTTTATAAATAGTTATAAATACTTAGTTATAAATAGAGACAAAGGTAGGAAAATCTTAAAAAGCAAATTTATTCATACATCTAGCATGAAATGCTGTGGACTGAGTAGGAACAAAATCCAATGTGGAGACTATTAAAAAAAAAAAAAAAAAAAAGGGTTGAACCACCTACATATTATAATAGAAGGGAAACACTCTTTACACAAAAAGTGACTTATTAGTAAGGCTACATTTTAGTCATGGGTATTTTTAGTAAATGTCATGGACAGGTCACAAGCAGTAAACAAAAATTCACGTCCCTTACCTGTTCATGACTTTTACTACAAATACCTGTGACTAAAACTTTGGGGGGGGGCCCTCAGGAGGGCAGCTCGGAGGGCGCCACAGGTGCTAGGGAGGGGAGGGCAGCCTGGGGGGGGCGGCGGGGAGGGAGGAGGAATCTATATCCATGTGTTGCTGGAGAGATGCCTTGAAATATTTCTGCAGGATCGACATTGCCAGGATCAAATATTCACACATCATATTTAGTTCTCTCTGATCAAGTATGCAGAAGCACAGTGAAGTTGGACAACTGGTACTCCTGGGGGAATACTGCGCCAAAAAATTAAATTCTACACACAATATATTAAAATTCTGCATATTTTATTTGTCAAAATAATGCAATACAATTACTCTCTGGTTTCAATTATTTCGGTAACTTATTTAAACTACAATACAATGGATGGAGAATGTGAGTGGGGAGAACTGGAGGAAATCCCCAAGCCCCCTTGCCTAATAATAATGTAAGTAGGTTTGACCCTTTATTTCTAGTTATTAGTCAAAAAATATATGCAGCCATATGCTCAGTGTTACATCGTAGGCAACTGAAGAGCAAGTGAGGGCTGGGGAATCAAACTGAATATTTATATTGGCTACTGACCATCTCCAGAAAGGTCAGTAGCAAACAGTTCATGAAGCACATTTTGATAGGAAATTTTTGCAGTCCAAAAATTCAGACCAGTTCTAATCACTAAATCATCATAAGCATTTATAAGGTCATACTGTCCTCTACACCACTCTGGCAATGTAAAGGAGCCTTGAAACTCTTAAACCTGTTTTATACTCCTGAGGGAATTCACAAATACAATGGGAATAATTCACTAAGCAGGCAGGCTGCTATATTCTGCTCTGACTGAGGGGACAGATCCTGCCCCATGCACCTCCTCAGAAACATCCCAAAGCCCTGCCCCTCCACGCTGAGCTTGCTGCAATAGTGAGGGAGAGAGACCGTCTGTCTCTCTCTCTCTCTCTCTCTTTCATATGCATATTTGCTGGCCCCTGGCGGTGATTCATGTCTCTATTGGCTGCTCTGAGTGCCCAAGCCAACCTGCCTGTACTGCCGGGGAGAGGCGAGTGACTGCTCTTGCACCTTCCCTTTGCTTCCTCATCAGATGTAATTTTTTGCGGGGAAGCAAAGAAATCTGCAGGGGATATGAATTCTGTGCACGTGCAGTAACACACAATTCTCCTAGGAGTAAACTGGAAAGTAAGGCAAAATTGAATATTATATAATAAAGGTTTGCAGAAGCCTTTGAATCAGCTACAAGCCTAATACGTCTACAGTGGAACTATGTTCTTAAAACATTTTGCTGGCTTTTCCAGGTTTGAGTGAAGAGGCCCACACCAAGGCTTCAGAATGATAAGAACATTGATGTGATTTTTGTGTATCACTATACAAAGAAGCTTGGCCTCTTGAAGTGCAAATAAAGGCCTTAGAGGGTGACCATCCTTTGTCGCCTGGCTTCAGTTCTTGTCTCAGACTTTGAGGACTTTATACCAAACTTGACTGCTCATGCCATCTATATGTCAAATCCTAGCATCCGAGCAACATTTTGATTTCTTGAATAGCATGATGAATATTGATTTTCATGTTGCTGCATCACCTAGATATAGACTGAACCATGGATTCTCAGCCTTGGGGTCATGACTTCAAGGTCCGTCATGAGAGGAATGCAGTGGGGTAGTTGGCAAAATCTCCCAGTTTTAAAAATGAGGGGAAAAGTGCCTTATCCCACTAGAGAAGCACTGTACTGTCTCAGCTGAACTGATGCTGTTTCTTTCCACTTGCATCTCCTCTGAAGAAACATCTGATTTGGTAGCCTGAGCCAGTCTTGAACAAAGAAGAGGATGAAAGGGATTGCATACACCAGGGACAGAGGAGGAAATGGCTTCAGACTCTTCTGCTACAGGATCTGAAAATTTTCCTTTTTTTGGTAGAGAAAATGGATAATATAATACCCTTTAACGTGGAAATGACTAAGGACACCTGGACTTAACTAATAGTGTCCTTGAGTTGAATTACATACAAATTTTTTTTTGTCATATAGATGTATTGGTTTTCTTATAGTTACATTTGATAAGAGAAGAATGGAATAGCAAATAGAGTCAATCACTGACAGAAGCAATAGTGGAAGGAAAAAACAATGTATTATGCTACTTTGCATATATTTATGAAAATTAATAGAAGTTTCCTCTTTCAAGTAAGAGGAATTAATGTACTTTTTTTTTTTTTTGGTGGGGGGGTCAGCTACTTTTTCATACTTATGTTTTAAACTGATTATTATTATACAACTCAACTGATAAACCAGAAAGACAAATCTGATACATCATGATGTATGTTTATGCAGCTGATGCACATCTACCAGTAAGGTTGTACCTTTATTTTGGCTTATACCTAAAGGGGTGGAGAACAATGTTCCTTCTCTTTCCATTCATGCGCAGAATAAATTTTATGTGCATCGATGTATGTGCAGATGTGTGCTACCAGTAAAAAGAAACAAACCTAGATATAATATATATTTTTAATAAGTTACCATAGGGATAATTACTTCAGCCAGGACAAGTTAGGCATTTTAGAACTCACTACTCAAATAATTAAATTTAAGTGTAAGAGAAATAAAAATGATCAAATGCATAGACCAGTCAAAACACTAAAATAACACTTTGAAATGTACAGAGAATATATGTGCATTGCAGGAAGTACCAAGAAGGAAGAACAACAATAATACAAGTATGTGTTTGGGAGGTGAGTTTGAAAGACTCTGGGGGGTGTGTGTGTGTGTGTGTGTAAGATCGACCCACAGACTGAGGTGAGTGACCAACCCAGAGACACTGTGCTGGCGGCTGGGGAAGTTTGAGAGATGCCATGCACTGTCTCTTTAAAGCACTCATTGAAAGCCCTGTCTCCCCTCCCCCACTCTGCGGAGATGGGGGTACATAGAGACACTGTGTGAGCTGAAGTCTCAGAAACCATGCAGTGTCTCTAAGAAAGGCACTCACTGTTCAGACCTCAGACTGCAGCAGCTCCGAGTCCTGAGCCAGACTGTTCCCTCTCCCCTGCTCTGCAGAGATGGGGTATGGGGTAAAGGGAGGGGGACACCCTGAGATCAGCACCTCCCTTCCCCCCTGCTCTGTACAGTCACCAGGAGGGTCCCGGAAGCAGCTGCAGGATGGAGCAACGTGGCTGCAAAGCAGCGGGGGTGAGGGACACCTGAACACATGCTGCCAGATGTGTGTGCTCTGCTAATCAACTGGGTGGCACTTGACTCTCTCCTGGGCAGATGCCCAACCACGCAGCTTAGAGGGAACACAGCTGGGGAAGTCTTGAAATGCCAAAGTATGTGACGTTTATCTGTGGGTATGGTGCTCTTACAGCATGTCCTCTATGGGTTATACAGCTGAATATATGTAGCCAAAAAGTTATGTATAAATTGAGGAAAAGTCAACACAGCTTTTGTAAAGGTAAATCATGCCTCACCAATCTATTAAAATTATTTGAGGGTGTCAACAAGCATATGGAAAAGAGTGAGAGTAGATATACATAAGAACGGCCATACCGGGTCAGACCAAAGGTCCATCTAGCCCAGTATCCTGTCTACCGACAGTGGCCAATGCCAGGTGCCCCAGAGGGAGTGAACCTAACAGGCAATGATCAAGTGATCTCTCTCCTGCCATCTATCTCCATCCTCTGACAAACAGAGGCTAGGGACACCATTCCTTACCCATCCTGGCTAATAGCCATTAATGGACTTAACCTCCATGAATTTATCCAGTTCTCTTTTAAACGCTGTTATAGTCCTAGCCTTCACAACCTCCTCAGGTAAGGAGTTCCACAAGTTGACTGTGCGCCGTGTGAAGAAGAACTTCCTTGTATTTGTTTTAAACCTGCTGCCTATTAATTTCATTTGGTGATCCCTAGTTCTTGTATTATGGGAATAAGTAAATAACTTTTCCTTATCCACTTTCTCCACATCACTCATGATTTTATATACCTCTATCATATCCCCCCTTAGTCTCCTCTTTTCCAAGCTGAAGAGTCCTAGTCTCTTTAATCTCTCCTCATATGGGACCCATTCCAAACCCCTAATCATTTTAGTTGCCCTTTTCTGAACCTTTTCTAATGCCAGTATATCTTTTTTGAGATGAGGAGACCACATCTGTACGCAGTATTCGAGATGTGGGCATACCATCGATTTATATAAGGGCAATAATATATTCTCAGTCTTATTCTCTATCCCCTTTTTAATGATCCCTAACATCCTGTTTGCTTTTTTGACCGCCTCTGCACACTGCGTGGACATCTTCAGAGAACTACCCATGACGACTCCAAGATCTCTTTCCTGATTCGTTGTAGCTAAATTAGCCCCCATCATATTGTATGTATACTTGGGGTTATTTTTTCCAATGTGCATTACTTTACATTTATCCACATTAAATTTCATTTGCCATTTTGTTGCCCAATCACTTAGTTTTGTGAGATCTTTTTGAAGTTCGTCACAGTCTGCTTTGGTCTTAACTATCTTGAGCAGTTTAGTATCATCTGCAAACTTTGCCACCTCACTGTTTACCCCTTTCTCCAAATCATTTTATAAATAAGTTGAATAGGATTGGTCCTAGGACTGACCCTTGGGGAACACCACTAGTTACCCCTCTCCATTCTGAGAATTTACCATTAATTCCTACCCTTTGTTCCCGGTCTTTTAACCAGTTCTCAATCCATGAAAGGACCTTCCCTTTTATCCCATGACAGCTTAATTTATGTAAGAGCCTTTGGTGAGGGACCTTGTCAAAGGCTTTCTGGAAATCTAAGTACACTATGTCCACTGGATCCCCCTTGTCCACCTGTTTGTTGACCTCTTCAAAGAACTCTACTAGATTATTAAGACATGATTTCCCTTTACAGAAACCATGTTGACTATTGTTCAACAGTTTGTTTTTCTATGTGTCTGACAATTTTATTCTCAACTATTTTTTCGACTAATTTGCCCGGTACTGACGTTAGACTTACCGGTCTGTAATTGCCGGGATCACCTCTAGAGCCCTTTTAAAATATTGGCGTTACATTAGCTAACTTCCAGTCATTGGGTACAGAAGCCGATTTAAAGGACAGGTTACAAACCTTAGTTAATAGTTCCGCAACTTCACATTTGAGTTCTTTCAGAACTCTTGGGTGAATGCCATCTGGTCCTGGTGACTTGTTAATGTTAAGTTTATCAATTAATTCCAAAACCTCCTCTAGTGACACTTCAGCCTGTGACAGTTCCTCAGATTTGTCACCTACAAAAGCCAGCTCAGGTTTGGGAATCTCCCTAACATCCTCAGCCGTGAAGACTGAAGCAAAGAATCCATTTAGTTTCTCCGCAATGACTTTATCGTCTTTAAGCGCTCCTTTTGTATCTCGATCATCAAGGGGCCCCACTGGTTGTTTAGCAGGCTTCCTGCTTCTGATGTACTTAAAAAACATTTTATTACCACCTTTGGAGTTTTTGGCTAGCCGTTCTTCAAACTCCTCTTTGGCTTTTCTTATTACATTCTTGCCCTTAATTTGGCAGCGTTTATGCTCCTTTCTATTTGCCTCACTAGGATTTGACTTTCACTTTTTAAAGGAAGTCTTTTTATCTCTCACTGCTTCTTTTACATGGTTGTTAAGCCACGGTGGCTCTTTTTAGTTCTTTTACTGTGTTTCTTAATTTGGGGTATACATTGAAGTTAGGCTTCTATTATGGTATCTTTAAAAAGCGCCCATGCAGTTTGCAGGGATTTCACTTTAGTCACTGTACTTTTTAACTTCTGTTTAAGTAACCCCCTCATTTTTGCATAGTTCCCCCTTTTGAAATTAAATGCCACAGTGTTGGGCTGTTGAGATGTTCTTCCCACCACAGGGATGTTGAATGCTATTGTATTATGGTCACTATTTCCAAGCGGTCTTGTTATAGTTACCTCTTGGACCAGCTCCTGCGCTCCACTCAGGACTAAATCTAGAGTTGCCTCTCCCCTTGTGGGTTCCCGTACCAGCTGCTCCATGAAGCAGTCATTTAAAGTATCGAGAAATTTTCTCTGCATTTCGTCCTGAAGTGAAATGTTCCCAGTCAATATGGGGATAATTGAAATCCCCCACTATTATTGGGTTCTTAATTTTGATAGCCTTTCTAATTTCCCTTAGCATTTCATCATCACTATCACTGTCCTGGTCAGGTGGTCTATAATAGATCCCTAATGTTATATTCTTATTAGAGCATGAAATTTCTATCCATAGAGATTCTATGGAACATGTGGATTCACTTAAGATTTTTACTTCATTTGATTCTACGTTTTCTTTCACATATAGTGCCATTTCTCCCCCCCCCCACCCCACACACACACACACACACACGACCTGTTCTGTCCTTCCGATATATTTTGTATCCCGGAATGATTGTGTCCCATTGATTGCTCTCAGTCCACCAGGTTTCTGTGATGCCTATTATATCAATATCCTCCTTTATCACAAGGCACTCTAGTTCATCCATCTTATTATTTAGACTTCTAGCATTTGTGTACAAGCACTTTAAAAACCTCTCACTGTTTATTTGTCTGCCCTTTTCTGATGTGTTAGATTCTTTTTTTATGTGAATGTTTATCATCTGATCTGGCCCTTACATTATCCTCCTCCATCCTCTGCTCCTGACTATAACCTGGAGATTCTCTATCATTAGACTCTCCCCTAAGAGAAGTCTCTGTCCGATCCACATGCTCCTCTGCAGCAGTCGGCTTTCCCCCATCTCCTAGTTTAAAAACTGCTCTACAACCTTTTTAACGTTTAGTGCCAGCAGTCTGGTTCCACTTTGGTTTAGGTGGAGCCCATCTCTCCTGTATAGGCTCCCCCCATCCCAAAAGTTTCCCCAGTTCCTAATGAATGTAAACCCCTCCTCTCTACACCATCGTCTCATCCACGCATTGAGACTCTGAAGCTCTGCCTGCCTACCTGGCCCCGCACATGGAACTGGGAGCATTTCTGAGAATGCCACCATAGAGGTCCTGGATTTCAGTCTCTTCCTTAGCAGCCTAAATTTGGCCTCCAGGACATCTCTCCTACCCTTCCCTATGTCATTAGTACCTACATGTACCACGACCACCGGCTCCTCCCAGGCACTACACATAAGTCTGTCTACATGCCTCAAGAAATCCGCAACCTTCGCACCAGGCAGGCAAGTCACCATGCGGTTCTCCCAGTCATCACAAACCCAGCTATCTACGTTTCTAATGATCGACTCTCCCATTACTAACACCTGCCTTTTCCTAGCAACTGGAGTTCCCTCCCCTGGAGAGGTAACCTCAGTGTGAGAGGTAACCCCAGCACCAGCTGGAAGGAGGGTCCCAACTATGGGAAGGTTTCCCTCTGCTCCCGTTGACTGCTCTGCTTCCCTGGGCCTTTCATCCTCCTCAACAGCACAGGGGCTGTCTGATCGGAGGTGGGACAATTCTACAGTGTCCCGGAAAGCCTCATATAGGGTACTTGGAGTTTCAGAAAGCCTTTCCCTTACCAAAGGCTCTTAAGCAAACTAAGCATTCAGGGTAAGAGTGAAGGTCTTCTCATAGACTTAACCAGTTACTAAAGATAGGAATCAAGGGGTAGGAATAAATGGTCAGTTTTCACATTGGGCTCCCTACGGATCTGTAGCAGGACCTGTGCTTTTCAGCATATTCATAAATGATCTGGAAAAGGGGACAGACGGGGCAAAATTTGCAGATGATACAAAGTTACTCAAGATAATTAAGTCCAAAGCTGACTGTGAAGAGTTAAACGGATGTCAGAAAACTGGTGACTGGGCTACTAGATAAACTCGATAAGTGCAAAGTAATGCACATTGGAAAACATAATCCCAACTATATGTACAAAATGACAAGATCTAAATGATCAGTTACCACTCAAGAAAAAGAGATTGGCATTGTTGTGGATAGTGGTGTGAAAACATCTACTCCAGGGGTCGGCAACCTTTGGCACGCAGCTCGCCAGGGTAAGCACCCTGGCGGGCCAGGCCGGTTTGTTTACCTGCCGCGTCCGCAGGTTCGGCTGATCGCGGCTCCCACTGGCCGCGGTCCGCCATCCCAGGCCAATGGGGGCAGCGAGAAGCGGTGACCAGCACACCCCTTGGCCCATGCCGCTTCCCGCTGCCCCCATTGGCCTGGGATGGCGAACCGCAGCCAGTGGGAGCCGCGATCGCCCGAACCTGTGGACGCAGCAGGTAAACAAAATGGCCCGGCCCGCCAGGGTGCTTACCCTGGCGAGCTGCGTGTCAAGGTTGCCGACCCCGATCTATTCAGAGTGCAGCAGCAGTCAAAAGAGCCAATGGTGTTAGGAACCATTAGGAAAGGGATAGATAATAATAAAAGAGAAGATCTAACACCACCATGTAAATTTGGTGTGTGTGTGTCTGTGTCTGTGTTTATATATGAGAGAGAGAGAATTGGAAAAAGTGCAGCGAAGGGCAACAAAAATGATTAGCGGTGTGGAACAGCTTTTGATATAAGAAGAAATGAAAAAGACTGGGACTGTCGAGCTGAGAAGAGAGACAACTAACCAGGAATATGAGAGAGGTCCATAAAATCATGAGTGGTATGGAGAAAGTGAATAGGGAAGTGTTCTTTACCCCTTCACATAACACACACGAGGGGTCACACAATTAACAGGCAGTTAATAAGTTTAAAACAAACATAAGGAAGTATTTCACACAATGCAGAGTCAGCTTGTGGAAGTCTTTGCCAAGGGATGTTGTGGAAAAAAAGTATAACTCAGTTCAAAAAAGAATTAGTTTATGGAGGATAGGTCCATCAATGGCTATTAGCTCAAATGGTCAGGGATACAACCCTGTGCTCTGGTTGTCTCCAAACTTTCAACTGCTAGAAAGTGGGACTGGACCACAGAGGATGGATCACTTGAAATTGTCCTGTTCAGTTCTTTCCTTCTGAATCATCTTTTACCGGCTCCTGTCAAAAGACAGGATACTGGGCTAGATGGACCATTGGTCTGACTTAGTATGGCTGTTCTTATGTTGAAGATGTTTGTGACTGGAGTACACCTGTTCATTGTAGATAGCAAAGTGCTAAAATGATAGTAAAATTTCCAACTTCTGGTACGAGGGAAATATATTGGGTTATTGTCATATGTCTGAAATGAAAAAAGATGTGATACTGGTATTGTCTTATAAAGGAGTGATGAATGGAATAGCTTTTAGTTGTGTAAGGATAACTTAAGTACTGTGTAAGATGTGCATGCGTTGTGTTGTGTATGATCATAGTCTGGTGGTTTGCTTCATTTTGTCAGTATAGATGATTGTGTCCAGTCAGAGTACTCTCATGCTTGTGGGTCGAGTATGGATAGGGAATGTGAGGAAAGAATTTAGCCATGCCTATTGCCTATACTGATTTCTTTGAGCTTTCGGGAGGGCAACACATCTTAATTTTATAGATGGGGCACAGAGGCACAGAGAAGTTAAATGACTTACTTAGAAGCTAATGTGCCCTGCTGGATTATGGATGGAATTGGGAGTTGAGTCCTGGTTTTGTCACTGATTTGTTCTGTGGTCTTGGGCAAGTTTAATCTCTTGGAGCTTTCATTTTCTATTTGTAAAACGAGGATACTGATACCAACCTATCTTAAGAGTGTTTTGACACATAATTAAGGTTTGTAATACATTTTGAGATCTTTGGATGAAAGGTGCTGTATAACTTACCATAATAATAATAATAGCACCACACAGTGCAGCAGATCCAAGACTAGGAGTCAACTGTGATGTTGTGCAGTCTATATGGTTTTATAAAAATATGATAAGTGAATATAATGTAATTGGGATATGCTTCATGCATCATTACAAAGTTTATAATCTGAGTGTGATCATCCTATTTGTATAAATGTACCACTCTTGTATCTAAAACTAGAAATATAAAATATAACTCTGAGGGCCTATTGTAATTATGCAAAGTGTGGGCCATTAATGGTGGTTTGGAATCTTGATGACTCCCATTAACCAGGATCATTGTCTGCAGATGGCTGTGTTTTACCTGCGAGTCTTCCTGTATGTGTGTGTGCTGGCAAGTGGGTAATGAAGTCTTGCAGTGACATGTGATCATGTCACCTGAACTGGAATCCATCTTTAACCTGGTGCTTTTCCGGGGTGGGGTTGGGGGTGGAGTGGAAACCCAGAGGGACAAAGGGTTCCCGCCTTATGCAAAAGATATATAAGGTGTATATAAGAACAAAGGTATATAAGAACAAAAAGGAGAGAGGAGCCATTATGAAGAATCCCCTAGCTACCGCCTGAGCTGGGGCAAGAGCTGTACCAGGGGAAAGAATTGTGCCCAGGCCTGGAAGGTGTGCAGTCTGAGGAAAAAACTTACTGAAGCATCTCTGAGGGTGAGATTATCTGTATTCAGTTTGGTTAGACATAGATTTGCGCATTTTATTTTATTTTGCTTGGTGACTTACTTTGTTCTGTCTGTTACTACTTGGAACCACTTAAATCCTACTTTCTGTATTTAATAAAATTACTTTACTTATTAATTAACTCGGAGTATGTATTAATACCTGGGGGAGCAAACAACTGTGCATATCTCTCTATCAGTGTTACAGAGGGCGAACAATTTATGAGTTTACCCTGCATAAGCTTTATACAGGGTAAAACGGATTTGTTTGGGTTTAGACTCCATTGGGAGTTGGGCATCTGAGTGCTAAAGACAAGCACACTTCTGTGAGCTGTTTTCAGGTAAACCTGCAGCTCTGGGGCAAGTAATTAAACATTTCCTGGCTCTTCCTCTTTTATTTAAATTGATAGGTCACGTCTCTTGTGTGCATAACTTTAATAAATTCAGAGTTACTCTATACCTTGTAATCTTTTCATGGTTGGATGTGGCTGTTGTAATGTCCATATTGGATTATGACTAAGATTTTGTCTCTGGTATTTTTATTAAAAGTCACGGACAGGATGTGGCAATAAACAATGAAATCATGGAAATGTGCACACAGTAATGCAGTTTTCACTACATCAGTACAGGAGCTTTTGAATTGCTATCAAACCTTCTATAATTTTGACTACAGACATGATTAATTGTTAGAGTGTAAAATGGTCATTCACTAACAGCTTTCCACGATTCTGAAACAGCAAGGTTGTCATCTTTGAGCATCTGTCATCTCGCAAGATATCTTTGTAAGACTAAAATGATCTCTCTGTCTGCACTGTTAACCGGCAGTGATAAACACCTCAGAGCTATTGCTGATGTGGAAAGCGATCTTTCCAAATGCCACAATGTCAAGGCACTTCATTTCAGAAACTGCACTGCTGTAGCTAAAAAACATGGGTTTTGCCAAGTCATTGTCTTCAAACAAGGGAATAGACTCAAATACATTTAGTGATGCAAGGTCAAGAAGTTTGGCCTGATTGGGATCAAACACTTGGCAGGGGTTTTAAACAAAAAACAAAAAACAAACAAACAAAAAAACACCACCACAACACAGTGGGTTGACAAAACCATTAAGAACCAGTCATATAGGCTTCAGTTTTAATGCTGTTTTCGCAAAGGGTTTTCTTAGCTAACAGGTTGTCAGTTGTGCCACTGAAGTACTTTTCCCAACTGGCAAGATTAGTCAAATCATTTGCCACCTTATGCAGTCCAATTTCTGATTTTTCATAAGCAGTGAGAGTTGCCATTATTCTTGGTGCAAGCGCTTCAACTGCTGCTTTTATTTCGGTTGATTTTGTTAAAGTGACCACATCTTAAACAGATGAACTACAGCTTCACTCCCATTCCTCAAAAAACCCCCCCACATAATCCTGCAGTTTCCTGATATGAAAATGGACAACTTCAAATCAGCTGTTCCACCATGTGATTACTGGGGAAGGGGAATTGCAGGCACTTTCCCTTTTTCCTGCAATGATTGATTGAACCATGCTTTGCGGGCAAGGCAGGCAGTGAATGCATGTTTTACAGCAATGACAAGTTCATTTACTTTTCCAAATGTTTTTCTCCAGGTATCGCCCACTAAGTTGAGATAATGTGCAGTGCATCTTATGTGCACTGCATTCAGAAAAAACACTTTGAGGCTTCATTCCCAGGTTCTGTTCATATATGCAGCATTGTCTTGACAAAAGCAGTGACTTTATCAAAAGGAATTCTGTATTTCTGAACTGACTGCCCTAGCCCTGCCGCCCAGGGTTGAAGTTGCAAAGGTTACAAAAAATCATGAAATCTGTGACCAACTCGTAACCTTAATCATGCCAAATAAATTTTGTATTATGTTAGCAAACGATGGATTTTGACTCTCCCATGCTCCTGACAATTTTGACAAAAATTAACTGATCCACCTGAAATTTCTCTTGTATTCTCTTCAACTAGAGAATTTTTTTTGGAAGTGTTTTTTTTTTTTTTTTTTTTTTTCTTCAAAGTGGAATATAAAAGGACATCAGGCAACTTCAAGGATTTCCTGACTTATTACTATTTTTTTTTCCAAAGTGAAGTATTTCACTATTTGAAAAAATTTGTTGTGGTGTTGTTGGTGGGGGGGAGAGGGAGGAACATATAAATTCTGATTCATTTTATATCTTTTGGCTACAGTGAGAGCTAGTGATTCTAGGTGTAAATGGTGGATGGTAAATTTTGAAGTTAATCAGTTGGGTTTATAAAGGAAAGCTAGTTGTATCCTTAACTGTGGGGAAATTAGTCTCTCCATAAGATCTAACTTCTGAGAAAAAGAATAGCGCATCACTTTCTTTCTATGACAAAAACTACTTTTGAGAACAGATGACACTAAATGGTATAGATCTGAGCTTTGATGTCATTGGGACTACTGAAACAACAAGGAGTCTGGTGGCACCTTAAAGACTAACAGATTTATTAGGGCATGAGCTTTCATGGGTTAAAAAACCCACTTCTTCAGATGCATGGAGTGAAAATTACAGATACAGGCGTAAATATACTGGCATATGAAGAGAAGGGAGTTACCTTACAAGTTGAGAACCAAGGCCAAATCAGTCAGGGTGGATGTGGTCCTCTCCCAATAATTGATAAGGAGGTGCCAGTACCAAGAGAGGGGAAAATTGCTTTTGTAGTGAGCCAGCCACTCCCAGTCCCTATTCAAGCCCAAATTAATGGTGTTAAGTTTGCAAATGAATTGTAGCTCTGTAGTTCCTCTGTGAAGTCTCTTTTTGAAGTTTTTTGTTGTTGAAGGATGGCTACTTTTAAATCTGTTATTGAATGTCCAGGTAGATTGAAGTGTTCTCCTACTGGCTTTTGTATGTTACCATTCCTGATGTCTGATGTGTCCATTTATTCTTTTACGTAGAGACTGTCTGGTTTGGCCAGAGTACATGGCAGAGGGTCATTGTTGGCACATGATGGCATACATCACATTAGTAGATGTGCAGGTGAATGAGCCCCGGTAGTGTGGTTGGGCCCTCTGATGGTATCGCTAGAGTAGATATGCGGACAGAGTAGGCAACGGGGTTTGTTACAGGGATTGGTTCCTGGGTTTATGTTTCTGGGGTGTGGTGTGTAGTTGCTAGTGAGTATTTGCTTCAGGTTGGGGGGCTGTCTGTAAGCGAGGACTGGCCTGTCTCCCAAGGTCTGTGAGAGTGAGGGATCGTTTTCCAGGATAGGTTGTAGATTGTTGATGATGTGCTGGAGATGTTTTAGCTGGGGGCTGTACGTGATGGCTAGTGATGTTCTGTTATTTTCCTTGTTGGGCCTGTCCTGTAGTAGGTGACTTCTGGTACCCGTCTCGCTCTGTCAGTCTGTTTCCTCACTTCCCCAGGTGGGTACTGTAGTTTTAAGAATGCTTGATGAAGATCTTGTAGGCGTTTGCCTCAGTCTGAGGGAGACTTGACCTAATAAATCTGTTAGTCTTTAAGGTGCCACTGGACTCCTCGTTGCTTTTGTGGATACAGACTAACGCGGCTGCCCTTCTGATAATTGGGACTACTGGTGTCTGTAAAAGTTTCAGGATCAACCGATTAATTGTGAAAGTGTTGTTTGGTTGTTTTTTTCCCCCCCCTTCCACCCCCCCCCCCAAATCCAAGTGAATAAGGGGGGAAATAATTGTAAGGAATTGCTGTTTTTTGTTGTTTGCATTTCTTTTAATTGGAACTGGGACTTACTGTATATTGGTCTCAGAGGAAAAAGTGATATCTATATATGTTGTACTTTCACTAAACTGAGTTCCAGTTCAGTTCTCACACAAGAGCTATATTTATGGTCTTATTGGTGCTCTGTACCATCTGTTTCATGTGCTACTGCTTTAAAAATAAAAGTCCAATGGTGGTGGTCTGAATTTAACAGTAATCTTTTTTTAGGGTAATCCTTGTATATTACATGTCAAAATGCTGAAAGAGCCATTTACTGCTTATGGCAAACTTTGAAAAGAATTATTTTAAAAATTCTACCTTGGTCTTGCTTCATATTAGCTCATTTTTTAAACAATACTCGAATGAAAACTGGTTAGTCCTGCCTTTGACTTCACAAATGTCAAGAACTTGTGTAAGTGTTTGTAGGATCACATCTTATTAATCAGTCAATTATTGTTCTATAAAAATGAAGGAAAAATAGACTGTATGATGTAGTTGAATTGTTTCTAAATATGATTTGTCATGGATAGTGAAAAGTCAATTGAGAGAAATAATTAAGGTGTAGCTATAGAACAAAATACTTGAATCTTTTGCTTCCCTCCAAAGCCATGATTTCATGTTGCCTGGATAACACTACAACACACACTAATGCAATGAATGGAGACTAGTTTATCTCCAATGACCTATCTCCATAGAACTGGAAGGAACCCCGAAAGGTCATCGAGTCCAGCCCCCTGCCTTCACTAGCAGGACCAAGTACTGATTTTGCCCCAGATCCCTAAGTGGCCCCCTCAAGGATTGAACTCACAACCCTGGGTGTAGCAGGCCAGTGCTCAAAGCACTGAGCTATCCCTCCCTCTTGACTGCTCACTGAGGAATCAGTTTCTGAATTTCAAAGTTGACATTGTTCTCCAGTTAAGACCAAGATTAAAAAAAAACCTAGTCAGTCTTAAAAAGCGAAGGCCTTAATTTAGTATCTGCTTGTGGAAGGGCAACTAGTTATTTAATGTAGTAGTCTGTATGTGTGAGTGAAAAGTAGCTTCTGCAAAATAGGTTAGTTAGGGAAACTCAACAGTGTGTTTTCATAAAGTGTAACTTTTCTAAATTTTAAAATCACAGTAAAATTTGACACTTCAGCTTTAGAAATTTTGTCCTTGGTCTGTATTTTAATACAGAAATTGTAAAGAATACTTTCAGTGGGTAAAGTTTGGTTGTGTTGTAGGTTTTCTTCAGGGTGTATTTGAAGAAATCAAAGAAATGAAAGAATAAGTATAGCATATGTTTGGAACCACCATTTCTCACTGAAATTAATTCAGATTTCAAAAATGAAAGCTTTGACTGAAAGCCTTAAAGACTAAGCATCTAAATGACACTTAACTGTTTTGAAGAAAAATATGTGAAAACTTCTGGCAGAGGAGGATACAATGAAATGTATTAGCTCTTCCTACAAATGAACTGTGAGGTTCTCAAGTGTCTGTTCCCAGAACTTCAAGAAAAATGGGTTTGAAAACCCACAAAAGCAAAAATTCATTTGTTTGCTAAATGGTCAGTACTTAGGTATTCTGGATTTTCATAGAATAATGTAAAAATATCATGCCTGTGCAAAGTTATTGGGAATTTCATGTTTGACTTATTCCAAAAGCATTTTATAGTGATGTTACTTTTTCCCCAGGACAGTATATTTCAGACATACCTTTGTAAGGTACCAGTTTGGAGATGTCATGGAAGCCTTTTTTTTTTTTAGCTAAGATTAGGGTCAAGAACTAGTTGGTTTCATTTTGGTGCTTGAGAGAATTTTTCCAATTTGTTGCTGAACTGTCAAAGATCAGTTATGCTTCTGTTTTATCAAAGTTGCTTGCTAATCACTATAACTTCTGCCAGAAGGATTGTACACTTAGCAGTATTTCTTTGTAGCTATTCCTCCTCCTAGTATTGGAGTGTGCGATGGGTTGGATCACAGAAACCCCCTTGGGGCTGCCAACTGATGTGCCAGGACTACTTATGCCCCTGCTATCCCTGCCAGATTAGGACTCTAGCAGCCTGTCTTGTTGAGCCAGACACGCCAGTCTGCTCCAACGCAGACCCAGGATCTGAACAACGTCCCCTAACAGCTATAGGCTTAAACTGAAAGCAGCTTAAGAAGTGTTCCTGTCTTTAACACTCAGATGCCCAACTCCCAATGGAGTCAATGTTCCAGTACAGTGTTAGTCTTAAAGTCAATACCTGCATATTCTGCAATGATTGGCAAAGGATTTGAAATCCATTGTTTTGGGACTGCGTCAGTCTTGTATCCCAATCAATTCCTGCTTTTTCAATGGAGAAGATAGCACTCCTAACCCTCCAAAAGCTTATTTCTACTTGCATTGTGACAGAAATATGTAGTCAATATTGGCATAGGTTGTCTCCTTATCTAAGTAGTAAAATGTCTCTTTATTTTTGTATTTATTGATGTGTCTTTATCAAATTGCAATGTAATGTATAGTAAAAACTGTCTGGTGTTTAATTTATTATATAAAAACTCTTATTGCATTAGGTAACAGCTTAATAAAATCCATACTAAAAATTTGACATACTTTAAGTATTCCTAATTTGTAAACATTAGTCCATATCTTTTTTTCTGTATGGTGAAACTCAAGTATGCGGGTTACAGTGTGTTGTAAAGATCAGACCATGCTGTCTTAACATATTACTCTACTTAGGTTTTTCTCTTTTGGTTGTTTTCTTTAGGTTGGTTGGAGTACTGCTCGAGACTATTATACATTTCTGTGGTCACCTATGCCAGAAAATTATGTGGAAGGATCAACTGTTAACTGTGTGCTGTCTTTTCAAGGTGAGCAAATACATACTTGGTAAATCAGCATCTGTCTGGATTTGATATTGTATTGCCAATTTTTGCAGTTTAAAAACAGCAATTATATTAATTTAACTGTACGTTTATTGAATTTTTAAATGTGCTATGAGTGTATAGTGTCTCCAAGTTTAACAAAGAGAACTTGGACTTAAGAATGGAATTTTCCATGTCTGTTTCTTTTTCACGTTTTTTTTTTTTCTTGTCACATTTTACTAATTTTTATGAGATGTTTGAGACTCTGCAAAAGGGAAGACTATCTGTTTCTATACTTCAAGCTTCAGGGAAATTATAATAGTGAATTTGTGATTTCACATATTTTACATAGCAACAGATTGTTGATAAATGACTGATCACAGGAGAACCATGTTGCCTGGAAGGTGTAGTCAAACACATTTTTTTCAATAAAGAGAAAAAGGAATACAGAAAATTACGTGTTCAATCATTTGGGTTTTTTTAATACCATTAAATATTGTAGCAGGTTGGTGGTGGTCCTCCCCCACCCTCCTCTGGGTCTGTGGGAGGCCACACCCCCTCATTATGTCTCTGTGTGTCTCCCACTGTTGGGGAATTAGCGGGGCAATACACAAGCCTGGGGCTCTGGCCTGCAGTCAGGACAGAGTAGCAAACACAGTTAGGGGCCCAAGGCCTTAGTCAGGGTGGGGCAACAAGTCCTTAGGACTTAGGGTGGGGTAGAGGACCCAAATAGAACCTAGGGATGGGGTGGCAGGGGGATGCAGGTCCACCCAGCTCTACAGCATCCCAACCCAGGGCCCCAACAGTGGCAGAGTGGTTCACCACTGGGTCAGTGGGGATCCACCCACAACACGCTGACCTTGTGCCAGGCTAGCTCTTAACCAGACTCCTGTCTAGTTTCTCTGGGCTACTTCCTATCTCCCCCTCGGGGTCTACCTGGATCTGTAGGAGGTCCTTTGGGTTGTCAGGGTAGAAGGCCAGTAGCAGTTCTGGCAGCTCCTCCATGGCTTGGTCAGTGGGTAGCTCTGACAGCTTTGCCAGTCAGTGCTACAGGGGTCTGTGGCAGTCTCCCGGGAGGAGGCATCTGGCTCCTTCAGTGGCTGTAGCCCAACTGAGCTTCCAGACCCACCTTTTATACTTCCTGTCCCGCCCACTGACTTCCGGTGGAAAGGGTGAGCATGGCCTGGCTCCACCCACCAGGGCTCAGCGAGTGGTCCCTTCTCCTCTGGGTCTGAGTGGGAGGCCACTCTTCCTCACTACAAACATTCTTTTGAAAAATTGCTCTGATGTTGAAGCCTCCTCGTTAAATTGAGAATGATGTTCGGGTTAAGAGACAATAGAGTGATGGAAATGAAATTCTTCTTTTCAAATTTTCATTTTTTTCCCTTTCATTTAAGATTTTCTGTCCTATTCCAGGTTCTAGTTACTTGCATTTGCATATCGCTAGCTTTGTGGGGGTTTTTTGGTCTACCACCAACTACTAGCAGCATTTATGTCTAATGCCTAAACTGAAGGTTCTACAAATAGTCCAAACAGTTAGGAAGTTTTGTTTTAAAATCTGAGATAGTATGGAGTGCTTAAGGAAAAATACATCACATTCTAGACTCTAGAATCTAGAGCTACTGATGTCTCGCTTCTGAGGCTGAATTATTAGATTTTTATTCTTTATGTGTTATCAGTCACCCAAAAGCATGCTAAAACCCTTGCACATATAGCAGGACAGATCCCTGCTCCAAAGCACTTTCATGTAGACAGAATGCAGATAGGGGAATGCAGCAGAAAACAAGGTTTTTGACTGGCCTTGGTTGATTAATTAGCTTGTTGGTTCCATGATATCTATTGTAATTTAGCATTTTTTATCTATATGTTATATTTCCAAGAGGTAATTTGAAATGGTTGGAGAAACATGGATGAATGAATTTTGGAAACATATCCCTCTTTAATAAATTTTGAAACATCTTGTTTAGAATGTTTTGAAATACTTTTGAGTTCTGACATCTCTTTATATCAGTGAACTTCCCTGAAATAAATTTTTTTAGATTTCAACAATCAAATATATGTTTTCAATTTGTTTACATAATCATGTAGACTTGTTATATGTGGCCATGGGGTTTTTTAGAGGAACAGAAATGAAAGGAAGAGAATGGTAAGAACTCCATTTTGGTATCAAAATGTAAACCCTGTGATTTTCTTTAGAAAATTCCCCAAAACCCCACCTTCCATGCTTTTTTAGGAGTTCTGAGTAGTAAACTAAGGTGTTTCTCCCCCGCCCCTTATTATTTGTGGTCTCCTCACGTGTTGTTCTGATCCCTGTTTTCCCAATCACGTTGCACTGCTTGATGTGCTGGTGGTCAAATTATGTTCTCTAAACTAATAGCAGAACACACAGGACTGGTGTAGCATGGCTGAGAGTGGTAATGTGGCATGACCTATTTCTTTGTGGCCTGTACGGTGATAAAGATTACAAGATACCACATAACATTCTAAAAGGTTGATATTGTAAGAACAGAATGCATAACTATTTATCTGTTTTTTTGGACTGTTAAAGGATGTATACACAAATTGGGCTAGTAAGTTATTGAAAGGCAGTTAGCTCCAGATCCTCAAAGGTATTTAGAGTCCTAATTTCCACTGAAATCAATGGAAGTTAGGAGCCTAAATATCTTTGAGGGACCGGGCCTTGGTTCACTTTGCTGCTGTTTTAATCTGTGCACATTTGTTTTGTATACTTTTGTAATTCGTAACTGAGAACTGCAGTGTCTGCAGAAACTATGTAATTATGAAATCACCACTTTTATTTTTGCTGTTTAAAAACAAACAAACCAACCCCCTTTTCCAACTTTGAAGGAAAGCGCTTTCTTTTCACTAACCTGAAATGGCAGCTGCACTAATTGGGACTAACAATCTCTTGATTTAATGTAATGTTGTCATTTTTACAGCACTCCTTTTTAGCCACAGTCAGCTTCACTCAGCTTCCTACAAACAGGACAGTCATGTAATGTTCAGTATCCAATACTGGTGGCTGATAATCTGTGACCAGAGTCCTTCATATGGCTATTCATTTTTTTCTTTCTTTAAAGTGACTGATCTGCACTCCAATGTAGCTGTAAATGGCTACAGCATAGGCTCCCTCTCTTCCCCTAAACAAACTTGCCAGTATTGTCCTGAAGTGGCCACATTTAATGGTGGGAGAAGAGTTTGGTCCAAAGTCCAGTCAGTCTTCCATTTCAGTCTGTCAAAAAGTCGTATGCAGAGTTGTAGCCATGTTGGTCCCAGGATATTATTGAGACAAGGTGGATGAGGTAATATCTTTTATAGGACCAACTTCTGTTGGTGAGAGAGACAAGATTCAGGTCCCGAAGAAGAGCTCTGTGTAAGCTCGAAAGCTTGTCTCTCTCACCAACAGAAGTTGGTCCAATAAAGATATTACCTCACCCACCTTGTCTATCAAAAAGTTGTCATTTTATCCTAATATTTTACCCAGTTGCCAAGGTAGATTTTTGTAAAGTGAAAGGAACTAAATAGTGATCACCAATTGCTTTTACAGAATCCCAAACAGCCATTGGATGGAAATGACTGTGGAGTTGGGTAGGATTCAAACTGCCAGTGACTTAAAAGTAAAAGGATCCATATCCATTACCAGTCCATAGGGTGATCCAATCCCCTGATGAGCAGTGAAACTTCAAATAAAATTTCATCTGCTATATTCCCTTGTTTAAAGTCCATCATTCTTATAAAGCCTGCCAGATTTTAACCACTCTAGCATTCAAGCTATTTCCCAGTTACACATTGGAAAATGTTTAAAATCTGATGAAATGAGCTCATTAAAATTTACAGGAGTTTAATTAGCCAAGATTATTGAATGGGAAAGAATCTTGTGCAGCATGCTTTAGGATATTTTAGATTTAGCAATTAGGTGTTTTGGAAAAACTGCACTGTTGAGATTCTGTTCTCTCCAAAGCCTGGTCAATGCTTGGGAAATTTTCCAAAATATTCTAACTGGTTTTAAAAGTGGTTTGGGTAAACCAGTTTTAAAACGTGCTGGAGTCACAGTGTATGCCCTGGTGGCCAGAATCATTTTTACTGCAGTTCCAACTGATTTTAACGTTCGGTCACTAAATTAGTTTTAAAACTATTTAGAAATTTGGAATAATGTACCCAGCATAGACCAGGTCCCAAAGCATAGGACTCTTCTGCATTTGATAGTAAGGTGATATTCCCTGAGTCATAGCAAATCTCAGAATTATTTATGTAAAAAAGAAAAACATTATTAGTGAGAAATGGTCCCTGTAAATTTTCTTTGTTCTGAGTGGGCTACAAACTCCACTGAGCACTACAATTTTTTATCCTTGTCCTTTTTGTCCTTTGTCTCTCCCCCCCCCTTTTTTTTTAAAAGCGATCTACTGTATTGCATTTAAAAGGGTAAAGTGACATTTCTGTAATACATATACATATGGGATACACAGAATACATATCAGTGGTTTGAGTACCTATTAACTTTCAAGACTTTTAGAGTTGAAACCCACCCAAAGTTATAAACCCAGGAAGGCAGGAGCCCCTAGCTTTCCTTTCAGGAGCCCCCCTGCCATTTCCTCCCAGAAGCCCCAGCTCCTCCCCATTCTGTTCATTACTCCTCCATGCTGGCTCAAGGGTTTTCTTGGGGAGAGATTTTAGGATCTTCCCTTCTCTGCCCCATTGCCAGCTGTACTCCTCTCCTACTCCCAGGATCCAAGGCAGGGAGTTGACATCGAAGCCTGGAGCACCACTGCCCCAGCAGCACAGCTCCCCATCCGTCCCTCTGCACTGCAGAGCCAGGCTGCTGGGGGCTCATTTCAACACCACAAGCCCTTAGATACTGCTGTCAGCAGCAAGGGCCAGCCTCTCTGCAGCCAGCTCCATGTGCCCCAGGACTAGGGTGACCAGATGTCCCGATTTTATAGGGACAGTCCCGATTTTTGGGTCTTTTTCTTATATAGGCTTCTATTACCTCCCACCCCCTGTCCCGATTTTTCACATTTGCTGTCTGGTCACCCTACCCAGGACGGGACTATGAACAGCCTTCCTGCCCCTCCACCCTACCTAAATGGTGCCCCTGAACTCTGCCTCCCCCATCCCTCCTGGCTTGAGGCTTTCTGTGGTACTAAGAGAAGCTGCTATGGGCTCTGGCAGGCAGAGTGGGACCTGGGTGCTGGCCGCACTCCCTTCAGAGCCCCTGACTCCTGCACCCCACTCCTTACTGCTCCTCCCTGCTGGCTCAAGGCTTATGGATGGTGCCGAGTGGAGTTTTCATGGGTTCTGACAGGATGAGGGCCTAGGTGCCAGCCATGTGAAATGTGCAGTGGATACCACGTTACTGTATGGCCATGCGTGCGCACAGCTTAAAAGAACAGGATTAGTAAGAGCCCTGCAAATCCATAGATATTCGCTTTATATTTGCGGATGCTGATATCCATCGACCATTTTTGTGGATTGTGGATGGATGCGGATCCAAATTTTGTATCCGCACAGGGCTCTAATGATTAGTGAGTATTGTGAGATCAGCAGGTGACTTGAAGCATGAGATTTTAGGAACATAAGACATAAACTGCAAGGGACCTGTCATCCCTAGGGCTACCGAGTCCTGTCCCCGTCACCACAGGCAACCCTTTCATTCAATCCCACTCATAAATTTGTTAAGTTGTTTGTCCTGACAACTCCTATTGGGAGACTGTTCCAGAATCTCACTCCTCTGATAGTTAGAAACCTTCTTCTAGTTTCCAGCCTGAATTTATTCATGGCTAAGGCTAAGATTTTTGTCATGGGTATTTTAGTAAAAGTTAGGTCACAGGCAATAAAGAAAAATTCACGGAAGCCTGTGACCTGTCCCTGACTTTAACTACAAATATCCATGATAAAATAGGAAGGGACTGGGCAGCTCTGGGATGGCTGGGAGCTCTGAGGCCTCCCGTGGCAGGCCAGGGGCTGCAGAGGTACCTGTGCAGCAGCAGGGAGCTGCTGGGGTCCCCCTGCCCCGCGGTGGCAGCTGGGGAGCTGTGGGGGTCCCCCCGCCTGTGCCTGGGAGCTGTGGGTTACCCCTGCTGCCCATGGCGGCTGAGATCCTGGGGGGCCCGCTGCCTCAGGCGGCGGGGGTACCTCACAGCTCCCTGCCACTTTGGGAGGCGGCAGGACCCTACAGCTCCCAGCTGCCAGGGCTGAAGTTACGGAGGTCTTTAGAAGTCATGGATTCCGTGACTTCCACGACCTCTGTGACAAAACCATAGCCTTATTCATGGCCAGTTTATATCCATTTGTTTTTGTGCCAACATTGTCCTTTAGCTTAAATAGTTCTTCCTCCCTCCTTGTTGTTTATGCCTCTGATGATTTATAGAGAGAAATGAAATCCCCTCTAAGTTTTCATTTTGATAGGCTAAACAAGTCAAGCTCTCCTCTCATAAGAGTGGCTCTCCATTCCCCCGATCATGCCAGGAGTTGTTCTCTGCACCTGTCATTCAGAAGTAGTTATGTTGTATAAGGAGAGTTAAAAGGGAAGTGGTGAGAGCTTCAAGGTTATTTTTATGCCTATTAAGGAACGAACAATAGATTAGAGAGAAGGAGAATGGGTTGAGACATTGAGGAGCATGATTAGTGGGTGGCATCACTGGATATTGAAGAGAGGGGAGTGAGTTGTACACTGTTGTAGGTAGCTTGGTTTCCTAGATTCTAGAAGTTTTTGGAAGCTGGGCAGGCTATCTGATAACAGGATTTTGTATAAAACTGGATACCCTGTCTTACTGTTTCAGTCTTATCAGTGTTGAATTCACTAGATGGTGGTTGCTTGTTTTAACTAGTAAATGCAAAAGCTCCTGATCAGGTCTGCAAATGAGTGATTGTCTGCCAAACTCCAGGGAATGGATTTACCTAACTCAACATGCCTGAGGTTGTAGGAAGAAGTAGGAAACAAATGAGTACATAGAAGTAATCAAAACAGAATTCTTCTGAAGTAAACTATGAACATGATTACAGGTTATTTACAAAAGTCCAGACAAATCTGTTTTTGATTCCTCAGGCTTTGAATAAAGTTAAATCTTTTAAGTCCCTGATCCAAGTCTTTTGGCAGCTCCTCAGTGTTATATTCATTCAAGCAGGAGCAGTCTTTGTCCTTGGCACTTAAAAATAGCAAAAATCAATAGTGAATATATCATAAAACACTTTAAACACAAAGACTTGAATGTGGTAAAGTTGCAGACTTCTTTTGTCCTAGCATTGCCTTCGATGTATCACAAAATGAGCAATTTAAATAAATGACCAGGGCACTTCAACCTGAATATGTGTCTTTAGACAGATTTAAAGTAAAATTTGTGTGATTGTCGCTCTCTCCCTCACCCTTTGTATGTTGATTGACTTCTTAGTTTATAAACTCTGCGACAGAGGCCGTATCTACTAATATGTGTATACAGTGTCTAGCAGATAGGCCTAAGCCCTGATCAGAACCCCTATCAGCCCTTCTATAATATAAATATATTTTATTAATATTGTTACAAAATTTAATAACAAGAAAAATAGTGTTGTTTTGGGGCAGCTGCAGAAATTGGCTTGTTAAAGTAGTTTAATCTTTGCAGTTCTATGATAAAGTATAAACATCACAGTATAAGGTTTCTTTCTGTCTTGACGGTCTTTAATGTTGTATGTATTGATCACGTGGCTGTCAAAAAGTGAGATTTCACAGAAACTTGGATCTAAATTTCTGGTCACCTTTGCAGTTCAGGAAGGAAGTGTTCGTTGTGACATCCCTCATTGATGGAGTTTTGTTTAAGCCAGCTCTCAATCAGAAGTACTTCTCATCTCTGTAAAGTACTTTTCTTGTACTGCCTTTACTTGCTTGTCATTGGGAAAGATTTATATAATGGGCACATATGGAATGTGTGTCATCAAATTTAAAATTCAGTAATATAAAAGGACAATTTAGTAATACATTACAAGATGTAAATTACAGTGTAAAATTCACTGCTGGTGTATTGAGAAGCATTAGATCTTAAACCAGTAGCAGTAGTAGGGACAAACGACCTAACTAGTTTTAAGATGGAGTTTGATACATTTATGAATAGGATAATGAAACTGGTTTACTTGCCATAGCAGGGGATTGGATTTGATGATTTAGGAGGTGCATATGTCCTCTATTCATCCTTGTGCCTCAAGATTCTGGGTGTGAAATATCATAGTGGTGCAAGAGCACCACTGTATTTAAGGTTGCATCATGACATCTGTTTAAAAGTCTGACCTTTCTAAGTCCTCTAAAATCAATATGCTTAGTTGAGTTTCTTTGAAATTTGATGTGCCTCAGGAGAGTGTAGGATAGGGTTAATCACCCAAATTTGGAGTAATTTGAGCCAGGAATTCCGGAGACATAAGCCCAGAAACAAAGCTATTTTTTAAAAAAAAGTTTCTAGGTGGGTTCCACCTCCTCTTCCCCCGCCCAGCTAGAGATCAAACTACTCAGGTGCTGCCAGTCAAAATAGTCTCAAGCTGTCAAATTTTAAGCAAAGTAGTGCATGGCACTGGGGGCCCAAATTGAGAACAGTATTTAAGAAGATATACATTTTTTGCACTGTGCATGTGCCAATACAGAAAAATGACTAGCGGGTTTCTATTCTCGCCATTTTATATACTTTAAAGCTTGACTCTTGTAAGTGCTCTAAAATGGGAATGGTTAATCGGATTGCTTTGAGGTTTGGTGTGCCTCAGAGATACTGGGTAGTCTTAGTAATCCAAATGTGGGGTCATTAGACTGAGGGGTTCCTGAGTTTCAAGCCCTCTCCCCCAAACTGGTTTCCTTCTCCTGCCTTGTACTGTTCAACAGAGAGATACTAATGAATGGCTCAATCACAGACCTTGTTGAGACTCATGGGCTGTGAATTTACCCTTCAGTTAACATAACTAAGGATAAAGTTAATCACAAGCCCCCATCTAAGACAAAAGGAGTTTTGGAGTGAGTGGCTGGGAGTTGCTGCAGTTTGTGAGTCATGGGTAGCAGTTTTCTTAGCAGCAGGGTGGGGGAATAAACATTTGAATACTTCCTGGGAGGTAGCTTCTGGGGAGAGGTGTTAGGGGGCAGAGGAGTAGGAGACTAGGAGGAGAGGGGTTTGCAGTAGCAGTAAGGAGAAGGGGTAAATGGTGATGAATGGTAGGGGAGGCGAGAGAGGCTGGGGGCTCAGTTGAGGGAGGTATGGCACCTCTCAGTTCTGCCAGTGCACCCCAACCCCTTGCACTCATTGGCTCATCCCAATGCACCCCTAGCTCTTCTAGCACACCCCAATGCCCTGGACCCTCCAGCTCTGCAAGTGCACCCCAACCTCCCTCTACCCCCAAGAGTTTTTGGGGGCGGGGGGAATACTGTCAAAAATCTATGTTAATGCAGAGTTAAGGTTGCTTGGTGGTATGTTGTCCCCTTGCAGACCACTGAGATGAGAAAACTCAAACGCCTGAAAACCAGTAAATGCACAGTTAGGGTTGCTCACACAACCATAACTCTGTCTTCTTTCAGCAATAACCCAATACACACTGTTAATACAGACATACATTTACTCTGCCACAGATGCTGAAATGTATAAGCTCTTCACCTCCTTTTATGACCCATTCACTCTCACCCACAGGATTCCATGTAACACTGTTAAAGGACTGAAAGGAGGAGAAGGTTGCCCACATCACCTTCCCTTCACGCTCTTCGAGCAGTGCCTCAATGCAACGTATAGCAGCACATAGTCACACTTGCCTTTGGCACTATAAAATTTGGGAGGTTCCAGATCCTGGCTTATACTTGCACACTTAGCTAACTCCCCAGAATCAATACCTTATCAATACCCTTCACTGCCTTTTACAGCTCCCTTACATTTACTCACAGGACACCATCTCAACCTACATGTTCACTTACCCATCATTAAACCATTAGAATTCTCTCATATTCCACTTCATTTTTGACAATATCCTTTGTAATAAAAACCTTATGCCAGGGGTTGGCAACCTTTCAGAAGTGGTGTGCTGAGTCTTCATTTATTCACTCTGATTTAAGGTTTTGCGTGCCAGTAATACATTTTAATGTTTTTAGGTCTCTTTCTATAAGTCTATAATATATAACTAAACTATTGTTGTATGTAAAGTAAATAAGGTTTTTAAAATGTTTAAGAAGCTGCATTTAAAATTAAATTAAAATGCAGAGCCCCCCAGACTGGTGGCCAGGACCCGGTGTGAGTCCCACTGAAAATCAGCTTGTGTGCCGCCTTTGGCACGCGTGCCATAGGTTGCCTACTCCTGCCCTATGCCCTGCTACTGACATAACCTACACAATTCTGCATTGCAGTGTTGCCTACTGGATCCTGAAGATTCACATGCAGCCCTTCTTTTTGCTCACACAGATGAAAGGCTGCAAAACATAAATTTCCTCATATTATAGTCATAACTCAGTCAAACACTTCAAAATACCTCACGCACAACCTCACATCACAAACACACATTTACCAAGCAGGCCCATCTACTGCTGCAACCATTTAGTGTAGGTACACCTAACACACTGACTGCACCTGGAATATATGCAGATAATTCCCATTGGCTACTGCCAGCTCCAGGGGGACCAGAAGGGAAGGTGGCATGGGCAACCTTTTCCCCCATCCCCACCTTTTTGTCCTGTAATAGTGTTAGATGGAATCCTGTGGGTGAGAGTGAATGAGTTTGTACATTTCAGCAATTGTGGAATTAGCAGTGTAAAGGTATGTGTGTTAATTGGGTATATTGCTGAAAGAGACAGAGATAAGGTTGCATGGGCAATCTTAACTGTGCATTTCCTGGTTTTCAGAAGTTTGTTCTGCCCAATTCAGTGGTCTGCAGGAGGATGACATACCACCAAGAAAACTTAACTCTGCGTTAATGTAGTTTTTAGCCATTGAATTATACCATAATTCACACTTGGTTTAAATTAAGCAATAAAGCAAAACTAACATATAGGAATCATCAAAGAGTCCTGTGGCACCCTATAGACTAAAGCTCATGCTCCTATATGTCTGTTAGTCTATAAGGTGCCACAGGACTCTTTGCTGCTTTTACAGGTCCAGATTAACCCGGCTACCCCTTTGATATAGGAATCATAATTGTGTACTGTGTGTAGTAGTTCTCATGATCAATTTGTTGCCATGTAAAACTGTTCTGTTTTAAATGTTAATTTTTCTTTCTTTAGGATACTATCTACCAAATGATGATGGAGAATTTTACCAATTCTGTTATGTAACCCATAAGGGTGAGATCCGTGGAGCAAGTACCCCTTTTCAGTTTCGAACCTCTTCTCCTGTTGAAGAATTACTCACTATGGAGGATGAAGGAAATTCTGATATGTTGGTGGTGACCACAAAAGCTGGACTTCTTGAGGTTTGATTCAACAAACTCAGAAATGTTACCCATATTCTTATTTATATATGTTTATTTCTGGTTTTATCTGTAGGACTTGGTGAATTAACTTTATATAAAAATATAAAGCTAAGCAGATTCCAAAAGTTTTTGATGCCTAAAACTTGAGTCTCGTTGCAGAAGATACTTGTAAAATACATGAATTAAAGTTTAGACTTAAGTGCTCAGCATGACAGTGAGCATAGCATAAAAAGTTAAGTAGCTATGTTTATAGGTGCCATCTTGTGCTTCCCTTCCTTGTCTTTCAACTGCATTCCTGTTTTAGTTTTTTTTTTAAATCTGTGTTCCCTCTGAAAGAGCCCCAAAGCAGAAAAAGAAAAATCAAGCTGCATAGAACCCAGATGCCTAACAAGTTAGAAATCACTTTTATTTTCTCCAAGCAATGTTCTGTTATCTTCTGCCTCACACAATTGCATCCTTTTAGTGATTGTATCACAAATGCCTACAAAGGTGTGCCCAGTGAGAATCCCACATTTTATTTGTGGTCACTACTTCATAAACAGAAAAAGGCAATTTCTTTGTTGAAATTATTTGAATTAATGATTGGCAAAATCACTCTACATCTTCTCCCCATGCTTCAGATTTGATTTGTTGTTTTTAACTTGCCTTCAGATATCATGTTTGTGCCCCTACCTAGATTATTGTTATGCATCTGTGCTAGTTGGTTTGGGGATTTCAAGTACTGGGGATAAAAGGGACTTTATACGGTGCAAGGTATCTAGCTGAGATAGCTTACCTTCCCTGTCTTGTTTGCTGTCTGGTGAAGAATGGCTATTCAGATCAGTCTGCATTCTATGTCACCAGAATCACAGAAAAAAGAAATTCCCACTTGAATTCCTGTCTGTTGTTCTGTTACATGCTTTGTTTGTCTTTCCTTCACTTTGGCTGTGTCTACATTCAGGATTTTGTGAAGTTCACTCAACATTGCTGTACCTCTACCTGCTCAGGGCAGGTCTAGATGATAGCATGCTAAAAACCTTGCTTCTGGGTCTAACATAGCTCTTCCACTGTTGCTAGCACTGGTGGAGCAACAATAGTACTTTATTGAAGGGTAAGGAAAATTTCACCGAAACATGAGTGTAAGTAAAGCCCACAACAAAATTTGGTTGTCTAGTACTAATCAAAGTTAAGCTACACTGTGAAATTTCACAAACTAGGGAAGAGAGAGAGTATGTTAAGCTGATGTAACCAGAGGGTGCACATGTTTTTGTCTTCTGCTGGTTGTCATCTAGTGCTTGACTGATGTGATGGGAAGTAATACACATTAGTTTGTAATGGTTTGATGGGAGTTGGGGGGCGGGGGGGAATCACCTGAAAAGAATATTTATTCTGTTTTCTAGTTTAAAATTGAAAAAACAATGAAAGAAAAAGAGGAGCTGTTAAAGGTAGCTACTGCTCTGGAAAAAGAAACTGTACAACTTAGAGATCAACTTGAAAGACTGGAAAAAGAACTTAACCATGAAAAGCAGAGATGTGATCAACTCCAAACAGAGCAAAAGGTTAGTTATGTAACTGATTGACGCTGACTGCATAACGTGTAATCCACCTTTTTCAAGAACTATCAAAAAATCCTCAGCAATTAGATGTTTACACTAAATTAGGTCAATTCCTATTACCTATCTATCACTATTATTTTTGTGTTGTAAAATGGTTAAAATACTTCAGGATTTTGGTACCAGGCTTGATGACAGCTGTTACAAGATGTTTGACAGTTAATTGTAGAGATCATAGTGGGAAAACTAGTTGAGGTAGTTCAGTTTTCTTGTGTTACTTTAAAATAGAGGAAGTGTTTTCAAATTCATTCCAAGCTCATAGAAAACAGCATTAAAAGGGTATTAAATTTCAAAAAGCAAATTCTAGGGAATTAAGGAACATAAGTTTTAGCTAGCAGTTCCACTGACAAAGCATAATTATGGGGAATGAAAACTAATTGGGTTGGCTTCTCTGAAGGATGTTTCAAAGATCTGAGGGTAAAAAGTACTGGCATTAGGAATGGTAAAAGCAGAGAAATCTAAAAATGAATTTACAGTGTCAGGTAAGGTTTGCAGAGGAAATAAAAGAGAGAACTAATGGTTGTAATTAGGAATAAGAATTACTTCTCCGCATATACCGGGGAGGAAACAAATTACTCTAGGCAGAGTATTTATAGACTCCTAATCAATTATTAAAATATAATAGTTTTTTTTTAAAAAAGCATCTTTAAGAAGGAAATAAAGTTGGGGGACAGACATGAGGTGATGGCATGGACAACTTTGAAGTAATGAAGCCTGTATAATATAGCTGTGGATAAAAAGGAGTTAATTGAATACTTATAAAATGTCAGTATATACAAATCAACAGTTCTGAATGATATAGCCAGGGATCTGAAGAGATTCTGCTGAATACCTTAATGAACCGTTGTAATTTACTTTTGAAGAGTCATGGTGAAATGGACAGGTGCTAGAGTATTGCAGGATGAAGAAGTTCTAGTGTCAATTTTAAATCATGGAAGAAGCAGCAATCTGGCTATTACTGGCCAGTAAATCTTACTTTAGTCTTTAGTAAAAAATAAATAAATATTAAGAGAGAAATCTGTAAGTACCTAGAAGGTAATTTTTTGGGAAATGGATGGGGACAAAGGAAGGGGAAAGGGTAATATTACAAATAAAGGCCAATGGTCCAAACACTTAGGGATGTATTTAACTTCAAGCATGTAAGAAGGCCCACTGAAAGCAGTGGGACTAATTATAAGGATCCGGCCTTAGTGGATCTATGACAGGGGCAGCCAAACTTACTGACCCTCTGAGCCACGTATGCTAATCTTCAGAAGTTCGAGAGCTGGGGCACACCTGCCAGGGCGCCTGCTGGGGCTCGGGGCTTCAGCTTCCCACTGGAAGCTGAAGCCCCTATCCTATCACTCCACTGCAAAGCAGAGGTCCCTAGCTCTCCCACCCCCAGTCTGGTAGGTGGAGAATGGAGGAGAGGTCTGGGGGGCTCCACAAGCCGCACTTCAACAGTAAAAGAGCCACGTGTGGCTCGTGAGCCACAGTTTGGCCACCCTAGGTCTATGATGTGTTTATCATTGTGGCACCAAAGTAGGCTTCATTAAAGCATTTGAAAATGAATTTGTCCGGGGATGCAAAATTAATTTGGTCTAGAGTATGAATATGGATTGAAAAGTATCTGAAGGACTGTAAATTAAGGGTAATAAAGACAATGTATTGATTTTGGGGGAGGGATTTGTGGGATATCATAAACATTAGTGATTGTGAAAAGGAGGTAAAAGCATTTAATTTTCTGATGATACTAAATTCAGTTGAGTTGGAAACATTGAGGACAGAATGCTAATGCGAACAGACTTCGAGAAGTTCGGCAATACAATCAGGAAACAACATTGAGATATGGCCTAACAAATACATCTAAGGGAAAATAAACTGAAACAGAGAGATTCAATTAAAGAAAGATAGTTAGAAAGTGGTGACATCAACAGACCACAGATGGTGAGAGACAGTACAGTAGATATAAAATTGCAATGTGAATTGTTTTCAAATAAAGGCTAATACAATAGTTTTAGGGAAATACAAGTAGGAATAATTATAATTTGAATGAAATTAAATTTAGGCAAAATAATAGGGTTTTCTATCAGGTTTCAGAGTGGTAGCCATGTTAGTCTGTATCAGCAAAAAGAACGAGGAATACTTGTGGCACCTTAGAGACTAACAAATTTATTTGAGTATAAGCTTTTGTGGGCTAAAACCCACTTCATCGGAGGCTTATTAGATTATAGAATAGTCTCCTGAAAGAGGTGGCAAAAGCTCATTATTGACAATTGCTCTGCACACTATACCGTAGGGAACAATCTTGTATTAGCAGGTGAATGTGGTAGTTGACCTGAGGTGCGTTAATCTGGCTTCCATTTGTTTGAGTGCAAATCATATGTGGGTTTAATTTTTGCGTTCTGTAATTTCTGCACAAAAAAATCACACATGTAAAAGTACAGTAATGCTCAATTTGTAGACACGGAAGTGTGTTTGCATTAAATTCTAATTGTGTGAATGATTGGCACCAATTATATTAACCATTTATAATTTTTATGATTTTCTAAATGTCTACTAAAGTGAAATTTATTAATGCTTGGTCTTGTTTGGTGTCTCCTGAGTGATCATGTATGTTAGACACATATTTATAGTGCCCCAACACTTGTGTGTGAAGTAAGTCTGCAGTTGAGTTAGTATTGTAAAGTCCCACCTACACTAGCCTTACAACAAAGTTTAAAAGCCACTTGTCTAATTGGGCTCTAGAATGCTTTAGCTGGCCAGAGTGGATAGGTTAAACTGAATAGAAATGTGCACAGACCAGTGCTCGAGCTTAGGGTGAGACTGCTCTAACATTTTGTTCCATAATGCTTGCCTGGCAGTGTGAGAACAGAAAATGTCTCATTTGTATGACACTGTGGATGAAATCTTGGCCCTGTTGAACTAAATGGCAAAATTTCCTTTGGGAATTCTCCTGATTTTTCCCAACAGTTCCCTAATATTTTTTTTTTTTTGGTATAACTTCCTTTTCCCAAAGTGAAGCTGACACAGTTAGGTGTCAAAAAGCAGTACTATAGAAGCTTTCTTTTCTGAGTTTTGTTCCTACTTCTATTCTCTCCACCACTCTAATCTCGTTTCCCCTCTGCTAGTACTCTTCTGTTCTCCATATTTCACCGCATTACTTTCTCAGTCCACTTTATAATCTTATGTAAGCAGAATATAAACCTAATATCATTAGAGTTCAGATCACATTTCTGAACTCAGGACGTTAACTCAGGTTTGAAATTAGGCAAAATGAATTCATCTATTTCTCGTAAAGAGCGTAACACTTTGCATGCTGCCTTTCACTCAGCATTTTCAAACCCAAAGGTGCTGTTTTCTAAACATAATTTACTCAACTCTAAAATTCAGCCACTTACAAGTGGAATACATGATTTACCTTTAATAGAAACACTACATAACAACTTAAAGGATTGGTTTAAAGATTCCTCTGAAACATTTGTACAGTATTCATTTAAATTGCAGTAACTGGCTTTTATTTTCTCTATTTACAATGAGATCAGTTTAAACTAGCAGGTTTGCATGACTCGATAATTTTTGAAGACGGCAATAACCTAAGCAATCCAGTAATTGAGCTTTTATAAAACCAAACAGGACAATTTTGACATCTTAAATGCTGAATAATATAACAAAATTACAACTGTATTTTATAATATATGATGCTGTTCATCTGCACATTGTATTAGTCGATTATTTTACCCTTAAGTAGAAAGGCTAAAGAAATAATTTACAGGTTAATGTTTTCAGAAGTCACTTGTCACATGCAGAAAGGCTTTAGTAGAGTTAGTTATTTAAAGGGGTTCTTATTTCTTTAATTTTTTTCATAATACTTTGTATTTTGAAATTCTATTCAGATACAGAAGAAAAAATATTTAAAAGCTAAAGGTGAAGCTGAGCTTTTAAAAAATTATACCTCCTAATATACATTTAAGACCTATTTTATTAAGTAAAATATCAAAAATTAGAACAAATACAGCCCATGTAATAATGATAGTTGTAATCTCTGTGGGGTAACCAACACTTAATGGAGGGAGGATGGGATGTGAGTTTCTGTTATAAATATTGTTCAGCAGAGGCTTATAATTATATCATTTAAACTTAATTGAAGTTGAAACTTGGCACACACATTCTCTGATGGGGTTAATTTTTTTTTAACTTCCTGCAGCTGCTTTTAGCTAGAAGGACACAAATAGTATTTTGACTCATTTCAGATGCTCTTTTGGACTTGAATCTTTATATTGTGTTTGAAAAACAGGTATTCCATACATCCAAGGATAGATATTTTTATATGCATGTGTGAGACATGCCCCAGAGTACAGTCTGGACTGTTGTTCTCCAATCTGGGTGCCTCTTACCCTTTTCATCAGAACATCTACTCCTGGCCTGCTCACACACAGCCTCTAACATGTAAAATCACTCCCAGCTGCACAATATTGACTGCTACTAGCTAGCCACTCATGAATTCAACAGCAGAGCAACACTAGCAAGCTCTCCAGTCCCAGAATTTCCCCGTGAAGTATATGTCTTGTACTGTCCAGCATACTACTGAATAATACAAGCTCGTAGGAAGTCTGTCATTTCACCAAAGGAAAATGATATGCACCAACTTTGTTATCCCAAATGGAATTTCCCACATACAGTACTTTAATCCAAACACGCTGGTTAAGATAAAACAATAAGATAAGTGCATTGGCTACAGGAAGATAGATTTTAAGTGATTACAAGTAACGATGCATAAAAGTGGTTATAACAGAAATAAAAGATAAAATGCAAGCTAATGGCTAACTTAACAAACTAACAAAATTCAAAGCAAAGGTTTTCCTCACCATACGCTGCAGTAAATTTCACAGGCTGAGTCTCCTTTTAGACTGGCACCTCTCCCCCTTAGTTCAGTGTCCTTCAGGTATTCATTGATGTCATGAGCAGAGCGATGAGATGAGGAGGAGTGAAGTCAAGTGTTTTCCTCCCTCTTTATAATTCAGTTTTTAGTGCTGGAAACATCCTTGCTGAGTCATGGTGACACTGTTTGTTGTGGACATGAGGTTTGAACTGTCCATGTAATGAAATGTAAGGGTTTTGTTTACACCTTCACGTTGCTGGAGAATGGTGGCTTAAGCAGGTGATAACTCTTTAATACCTGGCTGAGATGCCCACGTGTCTTTGAAAAACTGGTTTGGACCTGCTTTTCTTAAACTAGTAGTACGTTACAGTAAAGATACATAGTCTAATTAGGACTGTCAATTAATCACATTTAACGCAAGTAATTAACTCAAAACTAACTTGATTAAAAAAATTAATTGCGATTAATCAGTTTTAATCACACTGTTAAACAATAATAGAATACCACTTTAAAATTCGTATAAATATTTTTGGATATTTTTCTACATTTTCAAATATGTTCCCTGGAATAGTAGTCAAAGTATGAAGGGGCATACAAATGTGTAGTCTATCTGACACGTAAATACTTTGTAATGACAGCTACAACAGTGCCATGTGAACGCCTGTTCTCACTTTCAGGTGACGTTGTAAATAAGAAGCGGGCAGAATTATCTCCTCTAAATGTAAACAAACTTGTTTGTCTTAACAATTGGCTGAACAAGAAGTAGGACTGAGTAGAATTGTAGTCTCTAAAGGTTTACATTATTTTATTTTTGAGTGCAGTTAAGTTTAAAAAAAAATCTATATTTGTAAGTTGCACTTTCATGGTAAAGAGATTGCACTACAGTACTTGTATAAGGTGAATTGAAAAATACTATTTCTTTTTATTACAAGTTTTTGCACTGTAAAAAAGATAATCAAAAATAATATGAAGTGAGCACTGTCCACTTTGTATTCTGTATTGTAATTGAAAGCAATATATTTGGAAATGTAGAAAACCACCAAAATATTTAAATAAATGGTATGCTAGTATTGTTTAAAAAATTATTGCAATTAATCAGAGTTTTAATTGCACTGTTAATCTCGTGTTTAATGTTTTAATCATTTGACAGCCCTAAGTAGAATCTTATAATTTCACATACAATGTTGATGCACACATTATACTAGGGCAGTAATGTTCAGCAGATTATGATGTTTCAAATGATACCTCACAAGGCATACTTTGTACAAAATTTATCATAGTCTTGTAAAAGTGGTGAACATAATAGTATAGACTGTCAGTGTGCATATGTTTTGTTTTTATATGCTCACTGATGTATATGCTTCTGTTAATGTGTGCTAGAAACTATCATTTGATTTATCATTATAGATTTATTAATTATTATTATTTGTATTGCAGTAGTGTTTAGGACCCCCCCCAACCATGGACCAATATCTCATTGTGCTAAGTGTTGTACAAATACAGAACAAATAGATGGTCCCTCCCTGCACCTAAGAGCTTGCAGTCTCTTTATTTTGTCATTTCTATAGCACATTTAACAGTAATATCTTAACATGTATCTGAACTGCAGTTGCTTGCATAACTGGAGAATATACCCAGATGAATAATAATTTTATTGATTTATTAGTATTTTCACTTTTAAAATTGAATTGAGTGATTATTGATATTTCTTCTTTGAGTGCTGGTCCCTGTGATGTGGTATGCATGTGCTTCATGCACCTGAGACTGGAGAATTCTTGCAAGCGGTGTCTGTTGATCAGAGACTGTGCGCCTTGTGTTCCACCACAACAGTATAAAGGGCGGTGTGGACCAACCACTTCTTCAGTTTCTTCTTACTGCTGTATGGCCTGAGTTGAAATCCTCCAGTGGCCAGAGCTTATCCTTTCTCTTCTTCCTGTAAATATTCAAAGTTATATAATCTTCTCAGTTTTTGTTGTTAGTGTTTTGTTAGTTCCCCAATTAGTGGGAGATTCCCCACCCGGGGAACCCTCCTGGGCTCAGGACTTAGATTATGCCCAGGATACGGGGCTTCAAAAACCGTGTCTCCTGTCACTGCTCCTTTGTGGTCAGTGACAACCACCAGTGCTGCCTCTGCTGCCTCGGAGAAGCTCATAACTCCAGTAAGTGCATTGTCTACTGCTCTTTTTCCCAGCCAAATGCAGCTTTAAAAGCATCTTATGGAGTGCACAATGAGGCCCCAGTCAGACCCAGGCCGGGGAGACCCTCTGTACATCAGCCAGAGGTATCAGGGAGCATGCCGCCTCCTAGTACTGTGTCTGACTCCAGAGTGGAAGGGAACAGAGGGAAAGACCCTTTATCTGGGCCCCCTCAGGAGAGTGAGGAGCACTCTCACAAACATAAAATCAGATCTCTTCCTAGACCTTTTAAGAGGAGAGATCTTTCCCCGACTCTGTCCTCTCCAGGTGAGCCTTCACACCCAAACCACAAAGACTTAAGTCCCCCTACACCTCATGGGCATGATCAGAACGTGCATGGGGCAAGGCTTATTCACTAGCAGCCTCAGCATAAACTTCAGCACTGACTATAGTGCCAACTAAAATGAAACACTGGGACCTGAAGGATCGGGAACTGCCACTACCATCCAAAACCGCCTAGTTAGAGACTCATTCACTGATGGTACTGTCATGGCCCTGTAAGTAACCATGTCTACTCCTGCTCCGACAGTACGAAGTGACAAAATATAACCTCTCAAAGGGCTGGTAACTTATACCACTCCAGAGGAGATCTTCATCCTCCTGGACTCTCAATCTCCCTTGTTGTTGGGATGGATCCTCACCTCTCCTGTTCCATCCACTAGCTGTGGTTTCCCTTCAATGGGACAGAAGGCACCACCAGTGGAGCTGGTTCCAACCTTTTCATTGTCTGGAGAGTCAGATGTATTGGTGGAACCAGCTTAACCAACACCTAGAGAAGGGGTGGGCAAACTTTTTGGCCTGAGGGCCGCATCGGGTTTTGTAAATTGTATGGAGGGCCGGTTAGGGGAGGGGGTCATGGCCCGGCCCCCACCTCCTATCTGTGGCCCCCCCCCCAGACTCCTGCCCCATCCAACCTCCCCTGTTCCCTGATGGCCCCTCCAGGACCCCCGCCACCCCATCCAACCCCTCCTCTCATTCCTGATGTGCCCCACCCTCCCGGGACCCCTGCCCCATCAAACCACCCCTTCTCCCTGTCCCCTGACTGCCCCCCTGGGACCCCTGCCCCCATTCAACCCCCTGTTCCCGCCCTGACCCCATCCACACCCCCGCCCCCTGACCACCAGGCCGAACTCCGCTGCCCTCTATCCAACCCCCCGCCCCCTTACCGCTGCCTGGAGCATTGGTAGCTGGCGGCGCTACAGCCGCACCGCCCAGATGGAGCTGAGCCGCACCGCTGCTGCTGCCACCATGCAGCCCAGAGCACTGGTTCAGGCCAGGCTCTGCAGCTGCGCTGCCCCAGGAGCTCACAGCCCCGCCGCCCAGAGCATTGTGCTGGTGGCGGAGCGAGCGAGCTGAGGCTGTGAGGGAGGGGGAACAGCAGGGGAGGGGCCGGGGGCTAGCCTCCCAGGCCAGGAGCTCGGGGGCCGGGCAGGACGGTCCCGCGGGCCGTAGTTTGCCCACCTCTGACCTAGAGAGATCAACCCAAATGGGTTTGAGAACCAGTCTGAGCCACACAAATAGGAACCTCCTCCTCAGGACTGATTGTACCCAGTATCTTGGGGACCACCACAGTCTACCTTTGAAGCCTGATTGACCTTATTGGGGCACGTATGACCCTTACGCATAGAACCTGGAATCTGTGCGATCCAGTAGGGAATCCTACAGTCCTCCAATGGGTCAACCAGAACCTCCCCCTGAGCCCCCATGGAGAAGGAGGGTGACAAGCAGGATCTGCCAGTATCAAGGGGGAGGAGGGGTTGTCCACATCAGCTGATGAGGCACTTGGTCCAGCCTCACCATCTCCCCCAGACAATCATAGACAATTTCAAGAGCTGTTACGGAGAGTGATGGAAGAGCTCCAAATTTCCTTAGAGGAGGTTCAGGTCTCTCAGCATAAGCTCCTGGCTATCCCACAGCCTACAGGATACAGTTGGATTTCACTCCTGGTAAATGGTGCCTGTGATCGGTGTCGGTCCACCTACCCGCTAGGGGGCGGTGGGGAGCTACGTCTTCACTGGCTGGCCTGGGTCACGCCTCCGCCAGCGGGGAATTAGCAGCGGGAAGGCCGCCAGCCAGAGTCTGTAGCGCGCCCCTCAGGCAGGGGAGCGCCGGCAAAGGTCAGTAGCGC